>NW_024425786.1:25848611-26021358 GCF_017311325.1 Ursus maritimus
GGCGTGATCCCGGCGTTCTGGGATCGAGCCCCACATCAGGCTCTTCCGCTATGAGCCTGCTTCTTCCTCTCCCACGCCCCCTGCTTGTGTTCCCTCTCTCGCTGGCTGTCTCTATCTCTGTCAAATAAATAAATAAAATCTTTAAAAAAATAAAAATAAAAATAAAGAATTACACACCATGACCAACTGAGATTTATTCCAGGTACGCAAGGCTGGTTCAGCATTTGAAAATCAATTAATGTAATCTGTCACACCAACGACAGGCTAAAAAAAAAATCATTTGTTCACATAGAGAGATGCAGAAAAAGCAGTTGACAAGATCCAATGTGCATTCATGACCAAAATCCTTAGAAAACTAGGAATAAAGTGGAATTTTCTCGACTTGATAAATAATATCCACAAAAAACCTACAGCTAAAGTCACACTTAATGGTGAGATTCTAGATGACGCTCCCAAGATCAGGAACAAACAAGAATTTCCCCTCTCACCAGTCTGTTCACCCTCCTCCTAGAAGCCCTAGCTAATGAAATAAAACAAGGATGCCCACTCTCGCCACTATTATTCAACATAGTACTAGAAGTCCTTGCAACAGCAATCAGACAACAAAAAGGGATAAAAGGTATCCAAATCAGCAAACAAGAAGTCAAACTGTCTCTCTTCGCAGATGACACGATACTCTATATGGCAAACCCAAAAGACTCCACCCCCAAGTTACTAGAACTTATAGAGCAATTCAGAAATGTGACGGGATACAAAATCAATGCTCAGAAATCAGTTGCATGTCTATACATGAACAACGAGACTGAAGAAAGAGAAATTAAGGAATCCATTCCATTTACAATAGCACCAAAAATCATACATTATCTAGGAATTAACTTAACCAGAGAGGTAAAGGATCTATATTCTAGAAACTACAGATCACACTTGAAAGACATTGAAGAAGACACAAAAAGATGGAAAAATATTCCATGCTCATGGATGAGAAGAATAAACATAGTTAAAATGTCCATGCTACCCAGAGCAATCTACACTTTCAATGCCATCCCTATCAAAATACCAATGACATTTTTCAAAGAGCTGGAACAAACAGCCCTTAAATTTGTGTGGAACTGGAAAAGGCCCCGAATCACCAAGGAATTGTTGAAAAGGAAAAACAAAGCTGGGGCATCACTTTGCCGGATTTCAAGCTGTACTACAAAGCTGTGATCACAAAGACAGCATGGTACTGGCACAAAAACAGACACATAGACCAATGGAACAGAATAGAGAACCCAGAAATGGACCCTCGGCTCTTTGGGCAACTAATCTTTGATAAAGCAGGAAAAAACATCCAGTGGAAAAAAGACAGTCTCTTCAATAAATGCTGCTGGGAAAATTGGACAGCTATATGCAAAAGAATGAAACTTGACCACTCTCTCACACCGTACACAAAGATAAACTCCAAATGGATGAAAGACCTCGATGTGAGACAGGAATCCATCAAAATCCTAGAGGAGAACATAGGCTGCAACCTCTTTGACATCGGCCACAGCAACTTTTTTCATGACACATCTCCAAAGGCAAGAGAAACAAAAGAAAAAAATGAACTTGTGGGACTTCATCAAGATAAAAAGCTTCTGCACAGCCAAGGAAACAGTCAAAAAAACTAAGAGGCAGCCCACAGAATGGGAGAAGATATTTGCAAATGACACTACAGATAAAAGAGTGGTATCCAAGATCTACAAAGAACTTCTCAAACTCAATACGTGAGAAACAAATAATCAAATCAAGAAATGGGCAGAAGATATGAACAGACACTTTTCCAATGAAGACATACAAATGGCTAACAGACACATGAAAAAATGTTCAAAATCATTAGCCATCAGGAAAATTCAAAACGAAACCAGATTGAGATGCCACCTTACGCCAGTTAGAATGGCAAAAATTGACAAGGCAAAAAACAAATGTTGGAGAGGATATGGAGAAAGGGAATCCTTCTTACACTGTTGGTGGGAATGCAAGTTGGTACAGCCACTCTGGAAAACAGTGTGGAGGTCCCTTAAAAAGTTAAAAATTGAGCTACCCTATGATCCAGCCATTGCACTACTGGGTATTTACCCCAAAGATACAGACGTAGTGAAGAGAAGGGCCATATGCACCCCAATGTTCACAGCAGCATTGTCCACAATAGCTAAATTGTGGAAGAAGCCAAGATGCCCTTCAACAGATGACTGGATTAAGAAGCTGTGGTCCATATATACAATGGAATATTACTCAGCTATCAGAAAGAACGATTTCACAACATCTGCAGCAACATGGACAGGACTGGAAGAGATTATGCTAAGTGAAATAAGTCAAGCAGAGAAAGACAATTACCATATGGTTTCACTCATTTATGGAACATAAGAAATGGCAGGAAGATCAGTAGGAGAAGGAAGGGAAGAATGGAGAGGGGGTAAACAGAAGGAGGAATGAACCACAAGAGACTGTGGACTATGGGAAACAAACTGAGGGCTTCAGAGGGGAGGGGGTCGGGAATTGGGATAGGCTAGTGATGGGTATTAAGGAGGGCACGTATTGCATGGTGCACTCGGTGTTATACGCAAATAATGAATCATGGAACTTTACATCAAAAACTAAGAATATACTGTACGGTGACTAACATAACATAATAAAAAATTATTATAAAAAATAAATAAACTGAAGCAACACAAAAAAAAGGAGATAAAATGTATGCAGATTGGGAAGGAAGAAACAAAATTTTCACTGTTCACAGATGACATGATTGTCTATGTAGAGAATCCCAAAGACCCAACAAAAACTGAAACTAATAGCATTTATGGAAATGTTTCAAGATACAAGGGTAACATACCTAAGTCAATTGCTTTCATACACGTAAGCAAGGAACCATCAGAATTTGACATTTAAAATACAATACCATTTACATTAGCACTCCCCAAAACGAAATACTTAAGATTAAATTAACAAAATAGATACAAGAACTATATGAAGAAAACTACAAAACTCTGATAAAAGAAATCAAGAAGATCTAAGTAAGTGGAGAGAGAGTCCACCTTCACGGATAGGAAGACTCAGTATTGTTAAAATATATCCTCAGACCCTAGAACAGGGACAGGCACGTGGTAAGCCCCACACAAATAATTATTGAAAACAATGAAAGAACAAAGGTACCTGTATCAGTCTTCTTTTTTCTACCAGTGCCTGGGAAAGACAGGTCGGAACCAGTTAAGAGAACAGATGCAATCAACAGTAACGAGTGTTGTGACCCTATTTCCTCCAAGTCTGGTGGTCAGGGAAACAACACTCTATTAGTAATATAAGTTAGAACAGGCAAAACATTTTTCAAGCTTGCAAGAGAAAAAAATCCTTTGCAAAATTACATTAAGGTCAAATAATTGCAAATGTGAAAATCAATGAAAATAAAAACACTATATATAAAAACCTCTGTAGTACAGCAAATTCAGACTCAGAGAAAATTAACTGTTCATTTTTTAGTATCATATAATTACATTTATCTGATTATCAAATAATACAGTCTTATGGTTTGCAGAAAACAGGAAAGAACAAACAGGAAAATAAAAACTGTGGGTAACCACTGATAACATTTTTTTATATTTGGGGGTTTTTTTCCTATGTAGGTTTAGATATATATTCACAGAGATACTGATAAGATTTTTGCTTAATTTGATTTGTAATTCCGAGAGAATGAGAGAGAATGAGATGAGGATCTGGGACCCTACCTACCTGGGAGAAACTTAAGACTATCCTTATGAGAAGAAACTGTGTCCTGGTATTGTATGCTAGGCATATGGAAAAATGGGCAAAGCAAAGATCTTCAAAGAATCGTGGAGTATGAATGCTTCTGAATAATTAGTGTGAGAAGTGATGAATTTGTATCACTTCACCTTTTAATTTAAAAATTCTTCTATTACTAAAAAAGTCAAGAAAGTCAAATAAGCACTCAGTTTAATAGCACAAGAAAATCTTAAGATGCGTTTAGTTGCATGAAACAGAAATTCTAGCTTAAGGACAAAATGGAATTACGTAAAAATGGAGATCCTCGTGGAAATGCATGGTGAGGAGTAAAGTGAGACCCAAGGGGCTGGAAGAACAAAAGTCAGCTGGATTCTCTTCTTCCTCTCCCTGGGACTGCACGGTCCCTAATCTCTGGTTTAGTCTGCCCCTCTATGTCTTCTTCCCTACCAACTTCCACAGCTCAGGCTGGTATCCTTTTGTCCCTCAATTTCAGGTTGCATGTGGCTTTGCTGGTGTCAACATTGGTTCATACATACTCTGACATTGTAGCTTGGCTCCCTACAGCCAGCAATCACAGTCTTTGGGTCTTTTAATTGCATTTCTAGTGAGTAAGAATATAATGGCTAATCCTACCTTTTGGAAGACCTGGGCTTGCATCAGCCAGACATCGGTGGCTAAGGAAAGGAGGAAGGGCCATATGGGCCAGGGGGCCGTTGGCAAGGGTGATAGCAACTGAACCGCGAAGGAAGAAAGAAAGGGAAAAGTAAGTAAATGACAAAATAAAGAAACCTAAACTAGCAAAGCTAATCAAAACCAAATTCAGATTAACAACATTAAAACCAGAAAGCTGATATAACAACCAATATAAAATAATTTTTTCAATTATAAAGGCAAATTAGGCCAAATTGTCAGATAATTCGAAACCTCAATAAAATGAGGGGAAAAAAACAGTCTTTAAAAACAAGGCATTCCTGGGGCGCCTGGGTGGCACAGCGGTTAAGCGTCTGCCTTCGGCTCAGGGCGTGATCCCGGCGTTGTGGGATCGAGCCCCACATCAGGCTCCTCTGCTGTGAGCCTGCTTCTTCCTCTCCCACTCCCCCTGCTTGTGTTCCCTCTCTCGCTGGCTGTCTCTATCTCTGTCGAATAAATAAATAAAATCTTTAAAAATAAATAAATAAATAAATAAATAAATAAATAAATAAATAAATAAAAACAAGGCATTCCACTCGATGCAAGGAAAAAAATGAACAAAACATCGTTAGGCTTAAATAGAAGATTATTTCCAAGGGTCGTAGAGATGTGCTGCAAATTATTCCTAATGCAAGTGATTTCTGTGTGCTATAAACTGTTCAAAAACAAAGAAAAGACTTGCAGAGTGCCCGTATTAATCTATGAGGTCAGAACAATACAAGGCCTGAAATCTGATAAAGACATTATAACAAAATAAAATCTATGCCGACACAATATCTGAATTCAGATAAAAGTGTTGAAATAAGCTATCAATAAATCAGCCCTACATTACAAGAATAACATACCAGAAGCATATATAATTTATTGCAGCAAAATAAAGGTGGTTTATAATGAGGAAATCTATTCCTATCAGCCATACTCGGCATAACATATGCTGTTCAAGAAGATTTTAATAGTTATTAATATTGCCTATTTTATTATTTATGCACATATTCAATTGTAAACACAATTAATAATCATATTCCTACCAGATACAACACCTAATGAATCCTGGAAAAAAATTCTTGAGAGAGTCACACAGTGTTGCCTGTGAGTAAATACAGGTTTCCAAGAGTATAAGCAAATTCTGTCAAAAGTCCATTCTTGTAACTGTCACAGAACCACATAGAACAAATCCTTTTAAGTTCAAAATAGATGAAATATTTAACATTACATACTGCAGAAAGCCTAAGGCTTATTTTCAAATATTAAGTAAATAAGCACTCAAAATGCATTAAATTCTTTTAACTAGTCACCTTGTTGCTAGTCATCTGTGAATGTCAATGTTAAAAGTTAATAGAAGTGGTTTTCATGTCACCTCACTTGGCCCTTGTTAACTTTCTCAACACTTAATATATGTATAGAGGCTAGACAAGGAGACAGGAAAAGGACAGCAAGAACAAAAACCCAAAGGACATCAAAAGGAAGGGAATAATAAATAAACTATATGATAAAGAAACCTAACCTAGTACATTTAACTAAGAACAAATGCACATCCCTTCAATAGGTAAGCAAGAAACGATATGAGTGTTGTAATAGGTGATACAAAGCCTTTGATACAATCTAACAGCTATTCCTTATGTTAAGAATTCTAACAAAAGAAACAAAAATATCCCCTTTTTGTATAAAAAGTGATACTCATTGTACACAAAATCCCCACTGTATGCTTAATGATAACTGTAAAAACATATCAACTTTAAGCAACAGAACAATTATGCCAAATAATCTTATGATAGTTTACTATTATTGTGGGAGTTTTAGATAAAGCAATAAGACATGAAATCAAATTACTTGAAAAGATTAGTTCTCAGGCTTTGGCAAAGACAGAGCGTATTGGATTGAAATAAAACTGATGACAATAAAAATGACAATTAACACATGTAGTCTTTATTTATTGAATTCTCATCACAGACCTGTGATCTAGAATTACTATCATTCTCATTTCATAGCTGAGGAAACTGGCACAGAAAGGTTAAATAACTTCTGAAGGGTTATACACCTAGATAGAGGCAAAGCTGGGATTCCAAGCCAGGAAGTCTGGGTCCCGAAACTATACTCTCCACTAATCCTGTGATATACGATGTGCTGGGCTAAGCACCACATGCAATCCTCTCAACAACTCTGAGAAGTGGATTGTTCTCTCCATTATAGGCTGTGGCAGCTGTACAGTAAAATATAGTACGTAAATTCAACAGACTTTTGTAAAACTCTTAAAACTATAATTACAAAGATGTAGCTACACAGAAAGATTTTGGTAATAAATTTTGAAATAAAAAGGTCAGATATCAAACAGTATGTCTCATATAATTACAAATAGGGGGAAAATATATCCATTTGGACAAAGACTAAGAGTAATTGAATTAAAATTAAGGTAGTTGTTGGAGCAGGGTGATGGGAGTGTGGGTGATACGTTTTGTCTTTACCAATTATCCATAGTGGACATCTAATAAACAAGCTGAGGGTGCAAAAATGATGTGTGAATGATGAAAATAGAAAATACTGTGATGATGTGTGTTGAAATATCTATTAATGCATTGAGGCAGAGTAAAGAGATTTCTAATTGTGGAATTCCAAATGTAAATCAGACACAGGATAGATGTTGGAGAGGATGGATAAAGAGAGAAATAATTACCCATGCAAGCTACTGCTTCCTCTGCCACTCTGGGAGCTGCCTGTCTTTGCTCAAAGCAATCTCATTAAGTCACTGTGTCCAGCTCCCGAACCCACGGCAGGACTGCACCTGAAGCAAAGCAGATGGATTGGGAGCTCTCTGGCCTCCAGCATTCAGAGTCCACTTCATTCCTGGCAGCCAAGCTGTTGGCCACCAGCGTTTATACTGAATTGCTTCATACACACATTAAACTTAGGTGTACTCAATTCTAAGTAAGAAAGAAAGAAAAAGTTGGAGAGAAGGAAAAAATTAAGCATATTTAAAAATTTATTTTTCATATAATAAGGTCCCTAAATGTCAGTCTTCCTTGAGTTTAACCAAAGACAACCACATTTCAAAGCTGGAAGAAAACACTGCTGCATTGGACATATTCAGAGTACTAACGTATATTTTGAATAGTAATCATTTTTATCTCACGCCCTAACTTTAGAAATTAACCCCAATTAAGGATGCAATTGTACTACGTAGTCAAGAAGAAGGTAGAGATGGAGGAATGATCCAATTCGTAATCCATGCAGCCAAAAATCAAGGCTTAATCCCTCAAATAATTTTAATCCTTTCTGCAAGTATAAAGCCTGGGTAACCTTTCTTTGGGTGCTGTGTGTAGTGTAGATGTTAAGGAAAAACTACTCAGCTTGAGAGACTATGGACTCTGGGAAACAAACCCAGGGTTTCAGAGGGGAGGGGGTGGGGGAATGGGATAGACCGGTGATGGGTAGTAAGGAGGGCACGTATTGCATGGTGCACTGGGTGTTATACGCAACTAATGTATCATCGAACTTTACATCAAAAACCAGGGATGTACTGTATAGTGACTAACATAATATAATAAAAATATTATATGAAAAAAAAGCTACTCAGCTTCTATAACAAAAACACTCCAAGTCAACATGGCTTAAATAAAGTAGAATTTTATTTCCCGCTTATGTAACAGTCCAGACAGTCTAGGCTGATGGGCAGCAGGGCTCCACGAAGTCAGTAGGATCCCAGACCCCTTCCATCCTGTTGCTCTTCCTGGAGTAGCTTCTCCGGATTTGCATTGTGGAAGCTGGATTCACTGGCACATTAGCATTCAGATCTCAAGAAGGGAGATAATAGAGCCACATCCAGGAAAGATAGCTTGTCTTTGTTGGAGATGACTCAGAAGGTGTACATATCACTTCTGCTCACCTTCCACTGCCTTGTACTTAGTCATGTGATCACAACTACCTGCAAGAGAAGTTGAGAAAATAGTCTCTGGGCACATGTGTGCTCAGGAAGGAGAGAATAAATTTGGAGGAGGGAACAATGGAGTTTAAGGGGAGAGGACAGTGGATTTGGAGGATAAAACTAAAGATCTGCTTTTTTTTTTTTTTAACTGAGTTGCCTTTTAAACCCATTTTCTGCCTAATCAGAGATGAGCTATTTTCCTGGTCCACAGTACTGCCATGGCCAGGAAAATGTAATGACCACTAGAGCTTGCCCATTCATTCAGAGCCCCATTCCTGTCTCCAAGCTTCATCAACAGATCAAAGACTGCAGTGATCTGCATGCTTGAAACCTTTGGTCAAACCCAGCCATCACACAGGGGTTCACACAGTAGTCATGCACTTACATATGTGTGTGCACAAGCGCACACACACACACACACACACACACACACACTGGACAGCAACCCATCAGAGTTTACTTACAGATACCCTGTGCTAGTTGCTTCTGATTGGAGAGAAGGCAAACCAGAAACTTTTCATCAGTAGATGGAAGAGGAAATGTTTGTAGGGGAATTAGAACTGGGGAAGAGTCATTGCACTTTCTGAAGTCACTACCATATTTGTCTGGGAGTGTCCTGTCAACATGCTTTAGTAACAGCCGGAACGTATTCCTCTTTCAGCAAACATAACCGATGGCCACAGAACACAGGTATCTCTTGGATTTGAGGGATGGAGATTCGTGGTGGACATGTGGCATTGACGGGGGAAGACTGGAGCTGAGTGCTATGGAGGGAAAGCTTCATGGCTCTTTCCTCAGGGAGTTGTCATAAAAGAAGCAGAGACTCTGAGATCATGTGAATCTGGGTTACAAACCCTTGCTCTATGTCATGCCAGCTCGAGGTCTCAGTCAAATCACTTAGCCTTCCTTAACTTCCTCCTCAGGAAAAAAAAAAAACAACAACCATGCCTAGCTGTATGGTTAAACTGATTCTTTGAATGGAGCCTGGAACCTCAGGTCTCAGTAGTAAGTAGTTGTTGTTGTTGTTATTATTATTATTATTATTATTATTATTATTATTATATCTTTGTTGTGAAGCTTAAATGAGATGCCACATGCAAGCACCTTGGGCAGTGCCTGACATGTAGTAAGTATGATTCTCTCGGGTTAGAGCTCCTAACGCTCTCCTGAGTGTCCTCACATTAAAAACTGAATCAGGAGGTTGCCCCTTGTTAGAACCTAAAGATAAGCCTGAAGGGCCAGCAGAGGGGATAGATTGAAAATGGGGAGAAGGAAATGGGGAAAACAATTGTTAAACATCTACTGTAAGTCAAGCACAATAGTGAGTGTGTGGAGTCACTAGAGACAGCTTTGCCTTCTGGATTTTATTCTAAGTTGGCCTCGCTTATTAGTTTTCTATGGCTACTGTGACAAATCACCACTGACATGGTGGCTTGAAGCAACACAAATGTATCATCTTACAGTTCCTGAGATTAGAGATATAAAATAAGTCAGCAGAGTCGTGTTCCTTTCTGAAAGCTCCAGGGATTATCTGTTCTTTGCCTTTTCCAACCCCGAGAGGCCATCCACCTCCTTTGGCTAATGGCCCCTCATTGTACCACTCCAACCCGCTTCTCTGACGCTGACCCTTCTGCCTCTTTCCTGTAAGGATCCTTGTGCTTACATTGATCTCACCTGAACAATCCAAGATAATGTTCCCATCTCAAGATCCTTAATGTAACATCTACAAAGTTCCTCTTGCCATGCAAGGTAACATATTCACAAATTCCAGAAATTAGAATGTGGACATCTTTGAGAGGCCATTATTCTTTCTACCACACTTACTCAATATAGTCTTTGTACGCAAGGACCCCATAAATCTCAGGAGCGATCAAGATGGGTGAAGACCAAGAACAGTATCTATGTCCCCCAACACAGCTCTACAATGTCTACATCATAAGCAAAATCAAAGAGACCAACAGCGAGTAGAGCTGAAGGGGCACAGAGCCTATAAGTCAACAATTCCGCTCCCAGACAGATCGCGTACACGTGCCCCAGAACACGGGTTCATGAATCTTCTGAACAGCATCCTTTCGACTTGTGAAAAATTGGAAGGTGTTTCTCCATGCAGATGGATTTAGAAATTCCCACAGTGGAGCACCATGCAGACCTGGAAGACCCAAAGCTAGCTAAAAGCCGAAGAGCCTAGAGGATTCAGAGAAACAAAACAAAGAAAACAAGTCACAGAACACGTGCAATATAATATCATTTTATATAAGTGCACGTAAAAGATTCAAAGAAATATTCAATACTGCTTAGGAACACATAAATGGATAATACAGAGCAAAAACTCCACGTTAGAAGGTAAGTCTCAAATTTAAGATACGAGTTTCTTTTGGGGAAAGAGAGGAAGGTGCTATTTGGGAAGAGGACACAGTAAAAGTGAGGGAAAAAAAGGAAAGTGAGCTCAGAAAAGTGTGCATTATGTCACTCATTTTGTAGGTCTGAAATAGTTCATAATAAAAGATTTTAAATATCACCCTTGAAATTTTTAAGCAAAATTGTAAATGCTTTCATCTTTAAGACTTGAGGAGATGGGATTTTTGGCAAGGGCGCAGGGAGAGGAAGGACTCTATTTCTGAAAAGGGCCCAACAAGGAGGCAGAAGAAGTCGCTATGTCAGTGTACCCAAGAGGAAATCAGCAAGGCTGAGGAGAGGCACGGAGGAGAGAGTTTGGGGAGGAAAGAAGAGGTGGCATTGTTTTTGAAAATATCAGTTAAGATTCTTTCTATTTAAAAAGATCACAAGAAAACCAACTCAAACTGATTCAAAAATAAAGGAAACACATTGGCTCATATAATGGAAAAGTCCAGATATAGTTCTGGCTTTAGCCCAGGCTTTCTCAACGGATTACTGACAAGCACTGGTGACACTGTGGGCCAGATGATTCTCCATGGTGAGGGCCTGTCTTGTGCATTGCAGGAGGGCTAGCGGTGTCTCTGGCCTCTACCCCTAGATGCTAGTAGTAACCTCCAGGTTGTGGCAACCAAAAATGCCTCCAGATTTTGCTAAACGTCCTCTGGGGAGTGGGTGGGGCAAAACTGCCACCTGTATCCCCTCATTGAGGACCCGGCATTAGGGAACACTGACCAAGTGACTAAACGACATCACCAGGACCCAGTTTCTCACCAAGAAGGCACATGCTTCCCATAGTCTTGGCTTCATCCTAGGGTCCATGTGGTGGTCCCCTGGCGGCCCCACACTCTCACCCTGCAGTAGCAAAATGGCTGTTATAAGTCCAGACCTCACTGCATCATACCTCGCTGTCCAGGCAGAGAGAGGTTGTTGAGTTGGGTCATTTGTACAGAGCAGAGACCACATGCAAAATCCCGGCCTGTGTCTCCTCCCCCTACTCCGCTCGGACTGGCGAGGTGCCCAGAGCTTAGCCAGTCCCCATGGTGAGAGGGACAGAGGAAGCTGATTGGGCTGAGCCCACAGGACCCACGGCTGGGGTTGGGATGAAGTCAACTCCCGCCAAGACACACGGGTAAGGAGGGAGGTAAGGTGCGCCCCCAAAATGTCCGTACATCATTCCACAAGCAGAGCGTGCAGGCCCGGGGCTGTCCAAATTCTGCCAGGGGTCCGTCTGAATCCGGGCCCAGGGGCTCCAGTGAGCTGATGCCCTGTGGCAGAGACGCTGCAAAACCAGAGGCGGAAGGGTCTGCATGAGAAAGAACTGCTCCCCCTGGAAAACGGTGCCCTCTCCCCCTCCTGCCTGCCCCGAGCCAGACCCCGCCAGGGTCAGAAACCTTGGCAACTCCCAGCTCAGCTGGAAAAGAAGGAGGGACGCTGAGCTCGAAGCTGGACAAAGACCCTGACATTTCTCCACGGCAAAGGACCTCTGTCGTGGGCCAAGCTGGGAGGGGTGAGGGGGAAGCTGACATTAAAGCAAGTTCAGAATTTTTATTCTCTAGAACTAGACCATTTTAATTACTGAACTGAGACCGTATTTGTGGTTTAAAATGACCAGAGATCCTTTTATTACCCCACAGCCAGGAGAAAATTATGGGCCCTGCCTGAGACAGAGATCTCATCCTCAGGCAAGAAATGGTCCTCACTGCATACATTTTAAAGGGAGAATGGGAGCAAAAATAAAACCGCGCTCCGGCGCTCTCCATGGTCTGTGCTGGCTCCACGAGCAGCTGCCGTGTCCTTCAATGGAGCCCAGGGAAGAGGCTCCGGCAGGATGGGGGGGACACACCCAGAAGAGTCTGGGAGGCAGGCGGTTCCCATCCCCCAGCCCCGCCAGGGAATTTGGTCTGACCCAAGGATCTGCGGAACCTACAGGAAGAGGCTACAGCAGGGAGGAGAGAAGCCCTGGCTCGGGCAGCAAGCCCCAGTGGCAACCTCAAGGTCAGGTAGAGGCAGACAAATGTTGTACCGCAGAGAGCAGCGGCCCCGGCAGAAACCACCACCTGGCACCTGCCGGGGAACTGTGATTTCCCAAGCCCTGGGACCTCACCTAGATGACAGGCTAACACTGTTGCTACTGACCAGCTGCTCTGATTTCCTTGCCTTCGGCCCCAAAGCCGTGACCCGGAAAGTAAAGGTTACACAAAGTGCTTGGCCTGGGGGGGCTGAAGGATCCGGGGCTGGGGCGTTCAGTTCCCCTTGTTCTAAGCAGAAAGGCACATGCAGGCACTTCCTTCCTCTCTCTCCTCCATGAAGAAGCTCAAGGGCCATGCCCTGCTGCTCACAAGTGCTCCCCACTGGCTTCCTGTTTATGGCACTGGTTTGGCCATGAACGGGGCAAGATGCAAATGGAATCGCAGGAATCAGCCCCGTCTTGCATGGGGCTCACAAAACCAGCTCCCATTCTGACAAGTGTATGCTAATTGCATTCTGTCTCCTTGCAAATTACAGCTATTCCTCTGGTTTTAAAAAATTTGACATTTCATTTTGATTGCAGCCGCTTCTTGTTTCCTCCAGCACAGAGAAAGGGGGGGGAGTGGGGGATTGAGGGCAGACACTGACCTCGTGGCACGGGGACACAGACTGCCAGAGGGGCAAGCCCTCGGGTGGAGTGACAACAACCATCTGGGACCTCAATGATACATGGGGTCTTTCTGCTTCTGGAAGATTTACACAAATGGGGTCCAAGCCCCGAAATTCCACAGCTCACATGGATCCAGGGCCCTCCCTGTGCTTCCTGCAAATTCCTGCCCCTTCTTCTTCCTGGGGCCCTCTGGTTTTGCTCCTCTGGCTGGGTTAGCCATCCCACTTGTCTGCTCATCTACGGATGCCCATAGCTCGAGAAATCCAATCATGGCTGTGATTCAACTGCTCGGCGTCTTAGAGTCTCGTCTGGAGGGCTGTGTGTGTAGGGCAGGGATCTCCAAGTGGAGTCCAGGGACCCTCGGAGGGCCGGAGACCTTTCCGGGGTATCTGTGAACTCCTCAGGGGCGCCTGGGTGGCTCAGTCGGTGAAGCGTCTGCCTTCAGCTCAGGTCATGATCTCAGGGTCCTGGGATCGAGCCCCACACCAGGCTACCTGCTCAGCGGAGAGTCTGCTTCTCCCTCTGCCCATTCCCCGTGCTCGTGCTCTCTCTTTCTCTCTCTCTGTCTCTCTCAAATAAATAAATAAATCTTAAAAAAAAAAAACAGAAAACCTCTTCAGAGCCATGCTAAGGTGCTGTTAGCCTTTCCCTCCGAAGCGCACAGAGTTGTCCGGCACCCGCCTAATGTCTGATGACGTCACTGCTCTGAGAGCTGAGGGAGGATGTGCCTGTGTGTTCTGGCCCTGAAACGCTCTCACCTTTCATTTCTGATGTGGTTAATATAATAAATGTCATGCACGTAACGAAACCTTCTGGGATCCTCCATAATTTTTAAGACACGCGCTGCCCCCGTGCATCCCCTCAAGCCTGGCCGCCTTTCCGAGCTGCCCCTCCTGCTGAGGGAGCCTCACCCTCACTTGCAGCCCCAGGCTCCAATGATCCCCCGTGCCAGTCACCCCTAAAGCAAGAGCAGGGTGAGGCCCATTGACCTTCCACAGCCCTCCAGAAGTCTGGTGGGTAACTCTTTCTCTATCTCCGTGCGAAGCTCTCTCAAATCCAGCAAAGACACAAGACCCGTGGCCTTCTTGGGAAGGGAAGGAGGTCTAGAGGCACCACGACCTCCTTGAGATCATACCTAAGTCCTCCTTCACAGCAGAGTTTAGAGCGGGAAAAGACTTGTTACTGCCCGTTTTACAGGAGGCAAAACTGAGACTCTGGAGACAGATGAGATGAGATTAGAACCCATGAACGTGTGATTGTTGGTTTCAACAGCCAAGTGATGGAGCCTCTTGAAGGCTGTTTTGAAATATTCTCTTCCTCACCTGCCCTGTTTTTGCTTTTTCCCCCATCTTCTCCTCTCCCCCTCTCTCTCCTCCCCTTTTGTGCTCCTTCCTCCCTCCCTCCCTCCCTTCCTTCCTTCCTCTCCCTCCCTCCCTCCCTCCCTCCCTCCCTTCCTTCCTTCCTTCCTTCCTTCCTTCTTTCCTTCCTTCCTTCCTTCCTCTCATTCTCCTTCTCTCATTTCCCTCCTCCAAGCCATCTAAGGTGGGTCTGTTGGTATTTTTGTCATTCTTTCCTGAGAAATAGCAGTGAATTTCAACAAATGTGAATTGCGGAGAAATAGGACAGTGATAGTTGAGCAGAAGTGGGGATGCTTCCAGCCACATTTCATCATGCCCCTGACTGGCAGGGCTGGGGTCCTGGTGTGAGTTCTTCGGCCCCCCAAGTCCCTCCGGCTCTCGGTGGGGCAGCAGACTCTGCTCTCCAGCCCTACCCAGCCAGCAGCTACGGGCACATCCAGCCCCCTCGGGTCTCCCTCACCTCTTCTGTCGGTTTTATCTCCACCCTGTGCCAAAGAAGGGGTTGCCGCAGATCCGCTCACTCTGCCGTCCTTCCTCCGAGTCAGGATCCGAGGACAGGAAGGTGGAGATGCAGTCTCGGCCCTAAAGGAGTTCACAGGTCAGTGAAGAGACAGAGACACAATCAGATGAAGACAGTACAGTGAAGTGAAAAGGAGACTAGAAGCCTGGGCCAATGTCATGGGCACGGGAGGAGTCGGCTGGGGCTTCAGGGGCTCCTGGAGGGCAGACAGGGCGGGAGGTGCGGCTAAGCCAGGAGGACCCCGGATCACCAGGTCTGGGCTACCACAAACTCCAAAGTAACAGCAGTATCTTAGGGGCCTGAGTGGCGTGTGTGTGTGTGTGTGTGTGTGTGTGTGTGTAGGAGTGGCAGAGACTGAAATAGAAACGGGAATTTCTAAACCGTTCTAATGGAGGCGATACAAGGTAGTGGTTAAGGACGCTGGTGGAGTCAGATGAACTTGACCGTCACTCACCAATCTGTGTGACTTCGGGCAGGACCTTTAAGCTCCATTTTACCACCGATACGACGGAATGATAATAGTACCTATTTGTAGATGTATTCTGAGGGTTACGTAAATTAATACGTGGCAAGTCTTAAGAAAGGCGCCTGATCTAGAGAAGCGTGTACATCAGTACACAAAGGTCCGTTGCCGTTGGTACTGTGTTAAAGAATAACTAAACCAACCCACGCGAAGCATTCGGCCCAGGGCCTAAAACAGGGTCGGGCAGCCCCAGGGGGTGGTCTCAACATTACCTTGGGTACCAGGGCTCCGCTCCTCAGGGACAACAGACATCAGGCATGGTGGGAACAGGGTTCCAGACCCCCCTCGTCACAAGGAGCGGGACTGCGGGAACATGGGTGTTGGCGGAGTGGGAAGGTTGGATGCGCCCTGGAGGTGGGGGCGGCGAGGCAGGCAGCAAGGGGTCGAGTCCGTGTTTGGCCGGCCACCACCAGAGGCCATGTTCGGATGACGCCCAGAACCGGGGCTGGGGAGATGAGGACAACCCTTACCACGGAGGTGACATTTCAGTGAGACGCGAGAAGATACGTGGGCGTTTTCCAAGATTATGTACCGAACGAGTCACATAAATGTCATTTCCACCACACTTCTTGAAATAGCGTCACATGACTTTCTAGAATACCGGTCCGTGCTTTTTAAAGCTAAGCTTTGTTGTTATGTGGTTGGAAGCTAGCGTGGACTACAGCTACAGACGACTGGCAATAGATGAGGAGCACCAGTCTTCCCGGGGAAGACATTTAGAGCTGGAGCCTGGGGGCGCCTGGGTGGCACAGCGGTTAGGCGTCTGCCTTCGGCTCAGGGCGTGATCCTGGCGTTGTGGGATCGAGCCCCACATCAGGCTCCTCCGCTGTGAGCCTGCTTCTTCCTCTCCCACTCCCCCTGCTTGTGTTCCCTCTCTCGCTGGCTGTCTCTGTCTCTGTCGAATAAATAAATAAAATCTTAAAAAAAAAAAAAAAGAACTGGAGCTTGGAACTCAGGAATTATTTGCTCGTCTGTATGAACACGGAGCTGATACAGTGGGAGGCGTGTTACCCCTTACAAGTCACTGCAGCTTATTGAATCCTCAGAAACACCCTCTGAGGTAAGTCTCAGGATCCGCTCGTTACACCGGAGGCAACGTGGGAGCTCAGTTCTCTGGGGCTTCTTCCTGGAGCCGATGTAAACCCTTCTTTGGGACCCCAGGGTAGACTCCTAACACACCATTCATGATCCTGCAGCCAGGCTCCTCCTTACCTCTGATGGCACCTGAGGAAAAGCCGGCTCTGGGGCTTGGTATGCCGTTGGGGCCACCAACCGGCAAAGCCAAAGGCCTGAGTGTACCTCTCTGGTGAATTTTCTGAAATGTCAGAGACTCTGGTATAAGAAAAGAGGACAAAGCCCTTTGGGGTAGTCCGTTTTATGTGTCAGTTTAGCTAGGGCCATAATCCCCAGTTATCCAACCAAACAGTGATTGAGGTGTTGCTGTGAATTTTGTGGGTGTGATTCAAGTCCATAAGCCATTGACTAGAAGTAAGACAGATCAGCCCAGAGAACCTGGGTGGGCCTGACTTAATCAGTTGAAAGGCAGTAAGAGCGGCTGGGGCTTCCCTGAGGAAGGAGAAAGTCTACCTGTGGGCAGCAGCTTCATGCACGTCATGCCAGAAAGGACACAATTATGAGAGGGAACACAATGAGGCAAGAAAGAGAGAAACCAAGAGCATTTTCTCCAACCCTTCCCCGACTTGGGGACCAGGAATGAAGTCCTCTCATCTCTGAGCAAGCAGGGGACAGGGAGGGCTAAAAGGGCTCCCCCACAGGGGGCGCCACCTGTGAACACACCTTCCTCTCAGCACAACGCTCAAACACGGCTCCAAGCACTCAACTTAACAAAGGTATTTTAGGCTCAGCCCTTCCTGCATCGCAACTTCTTTCAAAATTCCCTCCCCTTCGGTTCCTCCCTTGATGGTGACAGGGGACTTTCTAGAGAGATGGGAGGTAGCAGCTTGAATGTGCAGCTGCATATCCTCTCCAGAGACGTTTGTCCTCAGAAGTCTGACCGCAAAATCGTACTGCCCACTCTCGTCTTGCGGCGGCTTGCGATGTACGGCCCTGGCCGGGAACGGCCTCTGGCACGTCTGGGAACTCCCAAGTTCTGGGCATCCGTGCCATCATTCATATGTGTTGTCTTCGAAGTCCAACAAAAACCACAATTCCATTCACCCTGAGGATCCCAGCTCAGACAGTCTAACTGCACCCCAGTCCACACAGCAGGTTTTAAAAATCTTACAATAAAAGCGAGGGCTGGATATTACAGAGTTATAAAAAGCATTATCCAGGGAAACAAAGACAAAGAAGGCTGAGGCCAGCTGACTGCAGGCCCCTGCCTGGGAAGCTCAGTGCCCAATATAGCTCTCCCCAAATCCTCCCGGGTGTTTTCCTTTTAAGCATCCCCAGCGCTGGGCTGCCGAACGATGCCTGCTGCCTGCACATTGCTGGAGGATAAACTCCTCATTCCCAAGCGAGACTCACGGGAAGCTTCATACAGAGGTCCCCTCACCCTCAGCTCCCTCCACCAGCCACCACCCCAGGCTCCAACTTCACTGTGTCCCCAGGGTTCCTGGAGCACGCCACACATTTTTACGTCTCCCTGAAGCCTAGGAGCCTGGAACGCCCTTCCCTAATCTCTGCCTCATTGTCTACTTCTCTAAGCGCTACCTCGAGAGTCTCCTTCCCTGTGAATCCGACATTCTGTGGCAGCCATGAGTGCTGTGTTTTTCCTACGTACCAGGCACACAATAGGATCGCATTTCTGGGCTTTTTGTCTTTGAGGCTCTGTGATGAGTTCTGGCCAGTGGGTCTTGAGCAGGATGACACATGTCCCTTCTGGGCCTGAGCACCTGCTCGCCATGTAACAGTATCTAGGAACTTTGTCTCCCAGTGGCACGGCGAGGAGCAGCATTCAGAGAGCAGCTGCTCTGATAACCTGGGTCCCAGAGCGGAAATGATCATGGGGAGCAGAGAGCCCCACCAACCCACAGTGGAGAAAGAGACTTGCTCGAAACCACCAAGCTATGGGGGCTGTTTGTTACTGCAGCATAACCTGGCTTGTGCTGACAGATCCACACTCCCTGACTGAGCTGGCTGCTCTGGCCTGACCTGGGCTCAGACAGCACTCTGCCTTCCTCCCGTGCCGGCAGGTCCTATTGATGTGTTCGTGTGTGCCCCTTCAATGTCAACTAGACCCGGGCCAGTTCAGGGACCCAGGGACCGTTGCCTCATGCACTTTCACATCCCATTATTCGGCACAAGCCCTGCCACGTAGTGGGCATCAATACACAATCATTGTGTTGTTATTGGCTCGTTTTTTCTCCTCTTCCCTGTTGTGCGGGTGAGAAAATGACCTTGACAGTTTCCCGTTACTCTTGCCGGCTTTCTCCTGCTGCTCAGGTTATCAGAATTGATTTCACTTCTCCTGTTGCCAGTTCAATGGGGGGTCAGGGAGTCAAACTTGTTCTGGGTCATACATCCTCATCACCCATAAACGTCCCAAGGATCTGGCTCCTGAGCAGTTGTTGTAAGTGAGGGATAGGGCCCTTGAGACCACCAATAACTCTGAAGCAGCATTAGCAGGCAGCTGGGGCAGCCCAGACTGCTCCCATCCTCCTAGAAGGTGGAGGAAGGGAGAGAAAGCACTTGCCTAAATTTCCAGGTTTCTGGGTCTTGCTTCCATGGTACCTACCTGTCCTAGACCCATTGAAGTACGATGATAAAACTAGACACACACACACACACGCACGTGCACACACACACGCACACATTTGAAAGCTTCACCCCATGGCTGTGGACCAGTAGGATCTGGGTCTGGAAGGAACTCCCCTGGGTCTGGGAATCATCAACTGCCCCATTTCTTAAGCCTGGGCAGGCAAAGCTTCAGGGACCTGAGGAAGCATGGAGCCAGAGCCTTTATCACTGCTTCACCCTTTGATGGGACTGCCCTCTATCATGGGCTTGGTGCCTCACTCTGACCCCAGCTCTCTGTCAGACTTGGGCCTCAAGCTTACTTGCAGCCTGATGGATTCTGACCCCTGGGTCGACTTCCACACCAGTCCCTCTTCCTTCCTTGAGACAAACATCCTTTTGGAAGCTCTCACACTGGCCCAGAGGGACCTCCCTGTCTGACACTCCACCCGATGCTGGGAACCACCTTGCCTGGAAGCCCTGCCCCTGTGCCCACCATGCCCCACCTCTGCAGACAAGCTCGCCAAGCGCAGCCCTGCCAGGAGGAGTGGAGTCTACCAGGCTCCTCTGGATGCGGTGACTTGGGCAAGTTGCCAGAGACAACCCTGCTTTCTTGCTCATTTCTCCCTGGCTGGTCAAATCCATCAGTTTCTCCTTATCAAGAGTCCAGTGTGTCTTCTGGCCCCATGCCCTTGGCCATAAGAAAGATGCGAAGAAGTCACGCTCGCCACCTAAGGTATATCCTGATTCCCCACCTCAACTGGGAATTGTCTGGCTATAGGGAAGAAAAGTCCCTCTCATGAACTAAGCTACAGGGAGTAGCCCTTGCAGGAACTGGACATTTGTATGGAAGAGTGCACTGATGACCCCGAATCTTCACTTCTCCCTTATTGCCATGCCTTTGGCCATGTGACTTGCTTTGGCCAATGAAATCAGGACAAGCGTCATGTGCCCAAAGCTTCCACAAGCATGTGCGTGATTGGACTTGCTGTCTTGTGCTTTGCCACGGCCATGAGAACAGCATGCCTGGGCCAGCCCATTAGTGTCAGGGGGGAAAGGAGGGCCATGTGAAGCTGAGCCAGTATCCACCGACCCCTCCCTAGATCGGCCCATCCCAGCTGACCAAAAGAGGCATAGGCTACATGACTACTTGGCGCATGACACTGAGACTTTGTGGTGTTTGTTACGCAGTACCTGGGGGCAGTTGTTAACCAATATAGGTGTCAAGCAGGATTCTTCCCGTTTCTATTTCTGCTCTCAGATTCCTCACGGTCTTTTGTCTCTTCTTCTCCCGGCTCTTCTGCTTCATCTATTCTTTTTCTAAAGGTCCGCTGCTTTGGTTTCTCTTCCCCTTACACATGATTCCCTCGTAGATTCCAAAGCTGGTTCTCGGGGTATCCACCGTCAGCCCTAGAGTGTCTCAGCCTCAGACCACGTCCATCGTCAAATCTGAGACACAGAGGACTTACCCACTTATCCACTCCTCAGTGGAACTTGATGGCCAATCAGGAAGAAACACAACTTCGAAACACAAAGGAATGTTCTATGCTTCCAGCATAGGTGGAGTGGAGTTCATGAAGGAACAGTGTTCCTTTCTCTGAGTCCCCCAGGGAAATGTCTTGCCAGAGCAGTAAAAAGCCAAAAACAAGTTCCTTAGCAGGTCTCTCTGTTACTTATGCAAAAAATCATCTGTTGCAGGGAGGAGACCGCGCTGGGATTGTTCCCTAAGTAGGTTGGTGGCGGGGGGGGGGGAGGTATCTGAGATCAAGAAGACTAGGGAAACTGAGGCAGCAGTAAGTCTGGCCCTGAAGGAATGGCACTAGAAATGAGGAAGGAATCCAGTTACATTTGGAGCCAACTTAGTGAGGACCAAGAGGAAGACCAATACAATGGGTGTATCACCAGACACAAAAACACGAGACCACACAACGAATTCTGAGTTCTACCCATGCTGATGGGTGACTCTGGTTAAAGAGGGCGGGTAAGTCAGGACATTCACAGATGCCACAGGACAGGCAGTGGCAGGCCAGCGCATGGACACATGTGGAGGCCAGCAGCCAATCCTGAGGTAGGCAACTGGCCGAGTCCCGTGGTCTCGTAATCACCTCCCTTGGGTGCCAACCAATCTCGAGGGAGTTGCACATTTAGAAAGGTGGATGAAACCAAGGGTTAGAGAAAAAATAGAGAGCTGGAACTCTTGTTTGACCGCAAAAAATTTGGTAGAGACGTTCTGGAAACTGTTATGGAAATATTTACCGAAACTGAGTCATGTCAAGTCTATAACCCAGCGATCCTCTCCTGGGTGTAGAGCGTGAGACGTTCCTGACCAGACTCATGAGACGTGTGCACCAGAATGAGCGTCCTGGTGCTGCTTCTGGTCAGCTGAAGGCTGGCAGAATGGACGAGAGAAGGGGGGAGTCCACCTGAAGCAGTGAACCGGCTATACAAAGAGCAACAGGAATAGATCTTTAGAGCGTAGTGCGGAGTGAAAAAAAAAGTAAGAAACAGAACAAGATTTATGGCACAATACCATTAGCATAAATTAAAAACACATACACACCACAAAACAAAGTTATATTTTAACAAGGATCCATGAGTATGTTGGGCCATATATCAAACACACTGGAGTGAATACCAAGGGTAGGAGAAGGGATAGGCGTGAGGACTGAGGATTAAGTGGGAAAAAGCCCATAAAACAAGGGAAGGCCCCGCACAGACTTTCTATGGTAATGAATGTAATAAGCATAATTTCCATATCTGAGATCTGTTGTTTGTTTTTCATCTCAAGTGAGTCTACGGTGGGGCTGGTTTTGGGGTGAGACCATCTTAACCGCTGGCTGTGGGGATCATGGGGGACAAGGTGTCACAAAGATCCCTGGGGGAGGGGCCGCAGTCAGGTGCGGGGAGGCAAGGAATGGAGGGGCCGGAGGCGCAGGCTTCAGAATCAGACAGTCCCTGGTTACAGTCTTGACTTGGCCACAAACTAATTGTGTGACCTTGGGCAAGTCATGTGGCTGTTGGAAGTTCACTTCACTCTCCAAACCTCCGTCTCCTCGTCTATAAAATGGAAATAACAATACTTGGGTGTGGAGGTCAAATGAGATGATGCTTGCAAAGGGTTCAGCACTGTGCTTGGCTTCATAAACAGCGGACCTTCTTCTCCTGGGGTTTTTACCCAGTGCCCCAACCCCACTAATTCTCGGAATTGAAAATGTAACTTCATCTCCATGGTTCTTGGTCAGCTGCTTTCTGATGGGAGAGGGGCTGGATCAGCAGCTGCCGGGGCCACTATTGGGACAGCAGTGAGTGCCTGGGACCAGGCTGGGAGGCCTGCTGGCAGCTTCCCAGGGGCTGGACAGATCGACAGGCTACAATCCAGGAGCAGCCAGGTCAGGCCAATGGGAGGAGGGGGTGTATAAAAATAATCATCAATCCAGAGCATGGGGTGGGGGAAGGGCACAGGGGATGGGAGGGTGTTGTGACCTTAAGAGACCAGAGAAAGGTCAGGTAAGAATGGAGGCCCAGGGCCCCTTCTTTCTGCTCCCTACCTGCCCATTCAGAGTCCCTGTCCCAGCCCCCATCTTAAAAGTAGTACTCTGCACTGGACCATTCCCCTTTGAAGCTTTCTTCCTCCAAATAGGATCACAATTTGTGCTTTCCCCATGTTGGTAGAAACCTGACTACGGTTTTCTTTGAAGGCAGACAGGACCCTTGCCCTCTGGGCATTTCACTCCACACCGTGTAAATGCTGTGTGCGCTTTACATCAAAGCCTGAGACATCTGTGTGCACTCCTTATGTGGAGGTCCCCCTCCTTCTTGGCATAAGCTCCCCTGGGAAGTATGATCTAGCCTCCCTGGAAATCTCCTGGGCTAGAGGCCTGCCTGAAGTCCTCGTTTGGCTTTCTCTTTCATTTTCCCGTATGCCTTCAATCATACAGTCTTGTTGTAAATATCTCTGCACTCTATCCGCTTCTTTCCATTTCCTGTGTCCTGACCATAGTCCAAGTCAACGTCTTCTTTAGCTTGGACCATGACAGAGGCTCCCCCTGCCCCTGGTCCCCACGCCCAGGCCACCCCTCTCCCATCAGTTCTTCGTGCAGCTCCAAGAGTGATGTCTCTGTAATGTAAATACGAATCGGTATCAGTCTCTTGCATAAAAGTTTTCAGTGTCTTCCCATTACCTGACGACAGGATCCAAACCCCTTAACATGTGACACAGGGCCTTGCACCAGCCAGCCCCTGTTGAGATCCATCCAGGTCACTGCAACTTCCCATGACTGCCCCAGCCAGATGGCGTGTCCTTTACAGCCTTAGTGCTCCAAACCCTCTCCTGCCCCCGGACTTCACACATGTTTGTCCCTCCTCCTACTTGGCTAACTCCTACTTGCTTTCAAAGATTAATTTCACTTCCTCCAGGAAGCCTGCCCTGATGATCCAAGTCCATACTAAGGGTCTTGTCATGAGTTGAATTGTGTCCCCTGCAGTATGTTCAAATCCTAGAATCCCCGGTACCTATGAATGTGACTTTATTTGGAAATAGTCTTTGTAGATATAATCAGGTTAAGATGAGGTCACACTAGAGAGGGATGAGTGGTGTCCTTATAAGAAGAGGGAAATGTGGGGGCGCCTGATGGCACAGTCGTTAAGCGTCTGCCTTCGGCTCAGGGCGTGATCCCGGCGTTCTGGGATCGAGCCCCACATCAGGCTTGCCGGCTGGGAGCCTGCTTCTTCCTCTCCCACTCCCCCTGCTTGTGTTCCCTCTCTTGCTGACTGTCTCTCTCTCAAATAAATAAATAAAATCTTTAAAAAAAAAAAAAAGAAGAAGAGGGAAATGTGGACACAGACGCAGAAGGAGGAGGCCATGCGGCGACGGACGCAGGGGCGCAGCTGGGAGCCAGGGAACACCAGGGATGGCCCGCAACCACCAGACGCTAAGAACACACAGAGGGAGCCTCCCCTAGAGCCTTCACAAGGAACGCAGCCTGGCCAACACCCTGATTTCGACCTTCTGGCCTCCAGAGACTACACTGCTGCTCTCTTGAAGTCCCAAGTTGTGGTCATTTGTCATAGCGCTCCTAGGAAATGAGTACAGGCCCCAGCTAGGTGCTCCCAGAGCCCCGTGCTCTCTCACTGGACTACCTGCCCTTTATGCTTTTATGGGATTACTTGTCTGCTCCAAATTAGTCTGTAAGCTCCATGAGGACAGGGACCCTGTTCGACTTGTTCATGGCTGTAGCCTCACCACATCTTTAGAACGAATGCACCACATTTGTTGAGCAAATAGATAATGAATGAAGCTGCAGGAGAGCAAAAAGGCTGGGGCGACAAAAAGTGGACATGGTGGGAGGCGGCAGACGGGCCCGGAAGTCTTCCTTCGTCTCTAGGGAGTTCTGGACCCAGACGCGGCCTGCAGGAGGCAGCAGTCTCCATGCTCTGTGCACACAGGGGGCAGGGCCACCTGGGGGGCATTTCAGGGCCACGGCCACCAGACCCATGGCGTGGTCCTCGATGCGGGACAGGAAGGCCATCCTGCAGGCCGGCCGAGGTGTCTCCCACCGGTACGTCTGAGAGGCAAAAGCTCCGGCCAAGGAGGTTGGCAGCACGGCTGTGTGAGGGGGTTTTACGGGGCTTCTAAAGAGGAGGGGGGGAGAGAGCCCCTCTTGGAATGAAGGAGCTGAGCTGTGAGTGCTGGGCCCAGCCTCACGTCTTGGGTCCTTGAGCAAGCTCCCCGACACCCAGACGGCAGCGAGCCCTGCTCTGCCCCCCACCCCATCTCTGCACCGTGTCCGCTGCCCGCCCACCCGCAGCTGCTCAGTGCAGCCCGTCTGAGGCTGCTCTCAGCATCCACTTGACCTTCTTTCCTTCCTGCTTCATCTACCTGGTTCCACAGACCCACACTGACAGTTCATTTGGCACATTCTGTCTCCCGGCCCGGAACCCTTGCCCCTGATCCACATGTCCTCACCCCTGGCTTCCCCTACCCCCCACCCCCATGATGCCGGGGCTCCTAAGTGCAAGTGCCAGGGGATAGATAGTGTGGCACCTTCCTGACCAGCATGAGTGACCAAGCCAGAGCTGCCAGCTGGTGGGGGTCAGTGGGAGCTTGTGCAGTGGGACAGAGGTACTGAGTGGGGTCCTGCACAGCCCAGGACAACCTTCTGAGGCAGGAGGAGGGGTCTTTGAGGACAGTAGAGAGATGGCTGTGATCCTTCTAATCGTATATCTGGGGACATGGGACAAGCTCACGTTCAGCCTTGGTCTTTAAAGATTCTATTCCAAAGAGGATGGGATGAGCAGGGGTGAAGGGTGGCTTCCACAGCGCTGGGCAGTGTTTGGGTGCATTGCATGTACTGGGAGATACAGGAAAGGCCTGAAAGCACGATCCGGCACCAGCAGAGGGGCCACCGGGATCGGGAAGAAGGCCAGCATCCCCGTAGGTCCAAAAGCTACCTTCCCAGATTGCCCAGAAAGGACCCTTTCCTCGACAGAGAAGGTCGGTTCCCACTCTTGTCACCCGAATGGGGAGAGTCCTCTCCTGTGGTCAGTTACCGCTGATGTCTTCTGTGAGCTACGCTTATAACATCTCTTGGCAAGTTAGAGTTGCTCCAGCTCTTGGAGACCTGAAGGTTATTTTTGAAGGGCAGTGAGAGAATCTGGAGTGAAGGAGTCCATACCCGAACCCAGGCTATGAAACGGGGGAGGAGGATGGCAGGAGCTTAGGGCAAGAGCATCATGTCCAGGGCTAGGGAGCCGGCCCTGCCAGTGTGGCTTTAGGGCCGCGAGTGTACCTCTGGGATCTCAGGTCTGGCGTGTGTCATTTTGAAAGCTGCCTCAATCTGGACAGGCTGAGCACAGCCCAGGCAGCGTCAAGAATGACAGAAAAAGCTATGCCCCACGCATCAGGTGTGTGTTCATTTATATATTTCACGAGGCCCTCAAGTCCATTTCCATCAGGAAGCAAATTGAATTCTGCAGAATTCTTTGCCTAGGGCCAGAGGGCAGGCAGCCTAGGGACGAGATTTTGGATAATAAACCCCCGATAAAAGAAGCTGTATCAAAGGTTCACGGCTGGTCAAGCCTGGCGCATTGTAGGTGCCCAGGAAATAGTACTGAAATTCACAAGGCTCCTCGTACACAGACATTTGACAGCTCCACCATCTTGGCCTCGAGCTGACCCCTGTGGGTAATGGGTATTGGAATAAATGTTTGAGATGAGGGTAGAGACGTTGTTTTTGCATTTGGCAAGCAGTCCAATCCCAAAACTGCCCTAATCTTCTCTGCTATGCCTACTCCTTGTTAGACACCCATCTGGTTGACAATTGTCAGAGTGACTTGCAAACAACAGATGGGACGTGACTCCCGCAGGAGAGCTGAGAACACAGAGCAGGAGACCCCGGGAACTAGGGCAGAGCCTGGTGAGTTCCCCCTGGAGCCAGCGTGGGGGTCTCACACTCTATCGATTCCCTCTCCTCTTCCTCAACAGCTGCAGTTTGTTAGGACCAGAAATGTAAAGAGACGCTCCTTTCCTAAGATGTCAGAATTATCTATGGCCTGATTCGGCTGCGCTCTGTCCGTGAATTAGTGATTCTGAAGGGTGCCCCAGAGAAGGAGAATTTACAGGGACCAAGAGATCCCCTTTTTTTTACAATGGCCTTGTCCTGCTGGCTTACTTGTCCCAAAAGTCACGCCGACTTTAATCGGGCCTTGTCTGGCTGGTCTGCATACCCAACCCGGGGCAATGCGGAGTAGTGGGCAGAATAAAAGTCTGGTTGTTCCAAAAGTTGGAAGCATGACTATACCATTTACTCAGTGAGTAGTATCTGAAGCTCTCAGAGCTTCAGTTTCCTTATCTGTAAAATGGGTACTACTGTACCCACGCCTTTTGGGGTTCTGATGAACACCAACTGAAGGAAAGTATGGGACACGCCCAGCACAGCACCTGGCCCTGGGTAGAGGCTCAGTATATCTGGTTACAATTGCTATCACTTTCCAGATGTAAAATCAAACCTTAATGAGTGACTCCCTCCTGGCCAGAACCCTTTTGATCATAGGTGATCGAAACTAACTCAAACAAGCTTTAGCAAAATTGAGAATTTGTTGGCTTTATAGAACTGGAAGTCTGGGGACTCCAGGTCTCAAGAAATGATGACACTGTCATCATTGCTGTCATTTTCCTCTTTATCTTCTCCATTCTCTCACTAGCTTGCCCAACACCCTTTCTCTCTTTCCTACTATTTTCTGAACATTTGCTTTACTATTGCTTTAGGCAAATGAGCTTCTATGATGGATGGCTTGGAGCTGCACTCTGACTATGGGGAGCTTCGGGCTTACATCATCCCAGTGACCCAACCCCACGGTAAAGAGGGAAACTTGTCTCTTCTGTTCCCCAGATATTAGGTTCTAAGGAAGAAGAGTGGGTGACTCAACCTGGGTCACATGCTCATTCTTGAGCCAACTGTCATGGCGGGCTTGTGGGGCTGGAAGTATGGACAAGGAAACTTTGACTGTCTAGACCTGGACCAATTGTCCATTCCTGTGGCCAGGGGGCTCGACCTCTGATGGCTAGACCTCTGACTGGCAGCCCCACCACGCAGTTTTCCAAAGGAAAGCATGATAGACAAAAGGGTCCAAACTTCTTTGGTTTGCCTGCCATTGAGAGGTGGATAGTATTTCTCCTCCCCGAGAATCTGGACTGGTTTTGACTTGTTTTGACTAATAAGATGTAGCTGACATGGTGCTATTTCACTACAAGACTAGGCTTAAGAAACATGCAACTTGGGGCGCCTGGGTGGCACAGCGGTTAAGCGTCTGCCTTCGGCTCAGGGCGTGATCCCGGCGTTGTGGGATCGAGCCCCACATCAGGCTTTTCCGCTATGAGCCTGCTTCTTCCTCTCCCACTCCCCCTGCTTGTGTTCCCTCTCTCGCTGGCTGTCTCTATCTCTGTCGAATAAATAAATAAAATCTTAAAAAAAAAAAAAAAAGAAACATGCAACTTGCTTTCAGACACTGGGATGCTCCCGCCTGGAACCCAGGCACGGTGCTGAGGAGCTTACGCCACCTAGATGGGCCTTGTGGAGGAGAGCCAGGGGCTTGGCCCTACAGCCCCCATGAGCATAAGGCTCTGAGCCAGAACCAGCTACAATCATACGAGTGAGCACCTGGGACCTCCCAGCCAGATCAAGCTTCGGGTGACTGAAGCCCAGCCAATACCAGCAGTCAAAGAGCCACCCCGTTGAGCCCAGTCAACTCACAGAATCATGAGACATTACAAAATGTGGTTGTTTAAGCCCCTAAGTTTTAGAAGGATTTATTACACAGCAACTGATAACTGAAAAGACAATGTGGCCACAATAAGGAGAAAAGGAGCACTGAGTTGACAAAAGCAGTAGACGTCCATTATTTTGGGTAAAGAAAACCAAGAACCCATCCTTCCCAGTTCCATTACGCACCAGGGTGAAGCCCTGAGAGCAGAACAGTGGAGTCATCTGTTCAGGCACAACATTTCTTAATGCCCATGGGTGCAGGGAACTGTGTGCCATCCCTGGGATGGCAAGGAGGCAGAGCCTTGCTTCAAAGTCATTCTCATTCAACTCCCAAGTCTGTGCTCTTTCTGCCACTCCAATGGCCCAGAAGGGCCACAGACAGAGAGAGAGGCCCGGGGTAGTTCTTACCTTGCGGTGAATGCAAGGGAAGAATGGAGTATCTCACCAAAGACCTGAGAACATCAAGACCAGAAGACTGTACAAAGCTGAGAACAAAGCCAAAGCTGAATCCTGAAATGTACAAACACGGAGATGGGAGGAACCCCCAACTGCAGGGCCCAGAGCAGGTGTGAGTGCCAGCTGCTAGGCACCAGGGTCTGAGATCAAAAGGCTGAAAGCACGAGGGAGGTGGTTCCAGCCAGCCCAATGTCCAGCCTGTGGACAGGTCCCCCTGTGGCTGGGCAGACATGGCCTCCTCCTGTTTGCGCACCGCTGGCCGCGCCGGTGCGGAGGCCACACAGGAGTTAGGGGCATGCACTCAGGCTCAGCACCTAACTCCCAAGACACGACGTGCTTTCCAATTAATTCCTTATGAGACCTCGTGGATTAGAAAGACGAAATGCTTGCATCAGGCCGGTGATTGTCATATTGAGTTAAATCTGATCATGCTAGTAAAAGGATTTGTATTTTTGTACCAGCAAATGGACACCTCCAGAATTAGCAAACAAAAAGACGACTGGAAATAAATTCAACCAACGCAGTCTGTCGAGTCATAAGCAGGAGGGAGTCTGGGATGACTCCTTCGTGTCATGAGGGTATGACATGAAGGAAGTGTTGGCAAACGCTGGCATGGGAAGAGTTGCTGACACTGGCGCACGTCCCAGCCACGATCCACAAGATCACACTTGTGTAATCAGCCAGCAGCCTTCTGTCTGTTCCCTCCTGCCCACCGCCTTCCTATTTCTCTTTAGACTCAGATAACCCAGCAGGCTTTGCCCACTCAGGCCCGGAGCCCATCCCCACCCAATCCAGCTTGGGTGAGAACCCCACAAGCAGGGGATCCGGGCTTAGTCACACTGCCATCAGCCCAGGATCCTGTGTGCCTACGATGGAGATCGAAGCCCAGCTCTCTTGCTGCCTGCTCGGAATGAACGAGTATCCCCCCACTGGGGCTTGACAGGGGCACAGAGAAGTCCCCTGTTCATGCATGCCCCTCCATCATCCAAAAAAGCAAATCAGTCCACGCAGGGCCCTGGTCTAGATGCACGGGGGCATGCAAAGGACATTACTGAGACCCAAGGCAGAGGCCGGCGTGCAGGCCAGGCACACAGGTGAAGGAGGAGGAAGGCGTGGCTCCGTGGACACCGCAGGCCCAGGAACACAGCCTGAGCCTGGGCCTCTCTGTCTGGTGGAACTCACCCAGGATGACGGAGGAGAGGAGGTCAGCCTGGGCTCGGGGGCCGTGTGGATATTGCTATGGACAGGTCAGTCTGCTGCTCGTCAGGAAAGGGAGAAGCAGGGACGATAAGGACCTCTGCTCATGGAGCGGGGAGCCGAGGTCCCCAGTGGGGTTTTCTGCATTTGCAGCCACTCCTGTCCTCCAGGTGTTTGCTGACATGCCTTCGCTGTCCTAGCAGAGACCCCTTCCCCCCACTGGATTGTGCAGCACAAAGATGGAAGGCTGTTTACTAATCTGTTCAATTTTAACTCAATGCTGCAATCATCCTGGGAGGGGTAGGGGAGGCTGGGGCCCATGTGGAATCCTGGGGGGAGCACAATGAGAGCCCAGCTGAGTCAAACTCCTGAGTAACGTTAACACAATAGGTCTGGGCTTTTTTTCAAAAAGTGACTGAAATAGAGAAGGTAGGATTTCTGAAGGGAAGGTGTCCCTAGCATTTTCCCCATCTCAGTAGCTGCAGTGTGGGGCTTCTGCCTGAATAATCTGGCTAATTGCTTCATTCTCTGCTTTGCTCTGGCTGGGTGAGGAGGGGGCCTCCTGCTGGGTCTTCGAGGGGCCAAAGGAGGGGAAGGAATCTTCTCTTGTCAGAACCACGATCAGTAGACAAATGATGAGTCTACCAACAGCTACCCCCTGACACATCTCCAGTCAGAGATTCCCCCAAACCACCAGCTGTGTGGGTGTCAGAGTCTGTCGGAACACATTGTCTGACCGCCAGCTGGTGTGCTGGTCATTTGGGTTCAGGCGTCGGCAGCCTGAGACTAGAAGGCGAGGCGTGGGCTGAGGGTGAGGCCACCCGGGAGCTGGGACGTCCCCGCTGCCAGCCAGACCCAGAGCGGCCCCGGGCTCCCTTAGGCCTCCAGGTTCTCACAGGGCCTAGGACTCAGCCTACACCGTGCACACTGATCGGTCAGGTCTTCACCTCCCTGCCATCCCCTCGGCCGGGGCCCTGCGAGCAGCCTGACCTCCAGTCTGCGTCCTGGCCTCCGCCAGGAGGAGTCCGGGGACCTCTCCATTTGCCCTGTGTGGTCACCATGCCCACTCTGACCTGCGGCCAGGTCCATGGCCAGACCTTTGCTGCACCCGATGCCCAGGGTAGACAGGAGCTGGCAATGGGCACTTCCCACGTCCAAGTGCAGAGCGCCCCTCTGGGCCCTCTGGACCCTGACACCCACCTCCAGCACACTTGCTTGATGACCCACTTTGGACACCTGTCTCTGGCCTTGGCCCTCTGTCCCAGGGACACCATTCTGGCTCTGGCTCCCAGGCTCCAAAGCTATGCACAAGAGGCACTCCTCCTTTCCAGCCTGCCCAAAGGACTTACCGCCTGGGCCTATTTTCTACGTGCTTCCCCACTGGAAAAGAGGGCATGAACTTTTTTCCAAAGAAACTGTCCCTTAACCAACTCTTGGTTGACCCAGTGGTAGCACCACTATCTTTTGCATTAGGACAATGAAGTTCACTGCCTAGGCTGGGCGTCCCACTGGCACCACCCCCGCTATCTTCCTATCTTCTCTGATATCAGAAGAAATTACCAGGGGGGGGGGTGGTTCTCCTGACTGCCTGCTCCTCGATCCAAAGAGGAATGTCTTTGAAGGTACTGAGCTCCCTGTTCACTGACGGCATCAGGCTGTCCTCATAAGTGTGGCGGAGGCAGTGGAGATGGGAAGGTGCTGGGCTCCTTGAGGAGGGATGGAAGGGCCCAGCTGGCGCCGAAGTGCCAGTGAGGTTGGCACAGGGGTACACACAAGCCACAGGTGTGTGTGCTGAGCTATCCCTTTAGAGAGCTCGCGGATGCCCTGTGCGGAAACACTCCCGATTTCAATCACAGATCACATCCACACCAGATAAAACCAGCTTGCTAAATTGGGTTCCCTGCACCATCCTGATGTGTGCCCTGGCATATAAAATCAGTCTCTTAAAGGCAAATCAATGAGCCAGATGAGGTCTCCGGGCTCAGGAATTAGGCTCCGTGCCTCCGCCTCCATTTTTCAGCTTCCAATTTAGCTAACATTTATTGAGCAACTATATTTGCCAAGCAATGAGCTCAGTGCTCCCACATATGCTATTTTATGAACGGTTGTAAAGGCTCTGCGAGGGAGTAACATTATGGCCCCGGTAAAGAGGAGGATAAATGACAGCCTCAAGGTCACCCAGCTGTCAGTGGCAGAGCTGAGCTCGGAGCCTGTTGCTCCCCAAGACTGGCTTACCGGATGGAGAGTGCACTTCTCATCAGGACCCACGGCTTCTGCTGACATGACAGCTCTTGGGGGGAAAGAGCTCTTCATGCAGCTCGGCTCCCGAGGCCAACCTGTCCACGCTCACCTGGGAGACAGTTGTCCAGGTGGCAGAGTGCGTCCCTGCAGGTGACCACTGGGAGGCACTGGCTCCTCTGGTGACAGACACAGGCACTACACCAGAGCTGCCTCCTCTGCTCCTGGTGCCTCCACCTCCCTCGGCTTCGGTTTTCTCACCCCAAGGACGGAGGTCTTCTACCCATCGCACCAGGGGTGTTGGAGGACCGGGCAGACAGGCCCACGACCATGTGAACTGCCTGAGGGCAGACAGTTTGCCTCGGACAGGGCTGGCACATAGTAGGTGCTCAGGAAACACGGGTGGCATGACTGGATGCCGCGATGCTGGCTCCCTTCCACTGGGAATAGGCATGTTCTAGGACAGTGTGGAACGTCCCCTGTACCCAAGACGCAGGGGGCTGGCCTCAAGGCTTCGCGGAGTTTTACACTCACCACTGAGAACAGCCACTGGCACGCGGCTCCTTTCCCTCACTGTCACCCTCCACATGACACTGCAGAAGCCCCAAGCCCTCCACCCTTCACATCAGAGTTTTAAAAAGTGTGACTTAAATTTCTTTTTTTTTAATCTTGGCAAACAAGGGTATGTTTAAAAATCTATGCTTGCCGTCATTTCACGGACACTTCAACAGCAAAACCAAGAGGACACATTATCAGAATAAAGGGCAGTCCTTTCTGAGAACAAACAGCTAGCAAACTTAGATTAACATACCCCCCCACACACACACAAAAGGTTGGGCTTTAAAATTTTTTTTGAGTGCAGAAAAGTGATAATGTGGAATTCTATTGAATGATGTCACGTGACAATATTTTGTCCTTGATATAAATTTGTCGATGTGAGGATCTTCAAAGCACAGTGACCACAATGCAACAGAAAACATTCAGTGAATACTAACTGTGGGCCATATGCTCAGTATGGTGCAAGCCTGACCTCCTGAAGAGAGGTGGAAAGATTGACCTCAATATCCAGATGGGGAAACTGAGGCTCCTGCCTTCTCCCTGATGGAGGCTGTGGCCTCACGAGGGTGGCAGGCAGGGGCCCTCCCAGTTTACACCCAGCACAGTGAGTCCTGGAGCCCAGATTCGACCACCCGGCACGGGCAGGAATGTTTCAGAGAAGCGTGGCGCAGCCAGGTGAGACACCAGCCCAGCCCGACCAGAATCTACAGATGACGCCTCGGACCCGCGGCCTTAAATCACCCTCCACCCGCAACGCTGGGAACACGACAGCTCTATTCAGGATCTTCAGAACATGATACGATACTCCCAAGTCCCTCACCACGTCGAACTATCACTCTGAGGTATCCTGAGGTAAAAGCTAATATTTATTAAAGAAAAGCTGATCTAATCTCTAGTAAAGGTATCACAATGGGCTTATTGATTTTTTTTTAAAGAAAAGTTACATTTTAAAAAGAAAAATGCCAATTTCACAAGCAGCCTCCAGCCAGATTCCAGGCCCTTGGGATAGCTCACAGCTATTCTGGGTTAAAAAAAAAAAAAAGAAAGAAAGAAGAGAAAAAAATCTTGAGAAAAGGGCTTTTCATACAGACGTAGAAGGAAGTAAATAAAATCGATTGAAAATACTAACACAGAACCATTCATTTTGTTAAGTGTGATAAAAATGCCAAAAGTGCTTCCTCTTCCCAGGTTCTAGGGCTTAGGATGCTCCCTTTTCTGAAAGCTGACATCTGTAGGGAAGGAAATACAAATAAAGGGAAAAACAATGAACACCATTTTTCTCTTAAAGGCCCTGAGCGAGAAGGGACCGGCGAAGACATAATCTCATTAACTATACAGTCAGGGTCTCATTATCTCACTGTTACAGGAGTCGTGTCCCCTTAGCACCCGCAGTTCTTGGTCACGCCGCTCGGAAGGATGAAGAGGTAGACCAGATGACCAGTGGTGAGCAGCAAAGCAAAGTTTATTGAGCAATCCCAGGAAGCCCCCAGAGAGCGCGGGGGCCCGAGTGGGTTGCCCCTGGAGTTTCTACGTTTTCGGGGTTTTTATAAGCTCTTCTGTGGAACTATCTTAAGCAATCAGGGTGTGCCGAGCCGTGTCAGTGAGGCCTTCGGTCACGCATCTGTCTACCTATTAGGTGAATGTCCACCTGCTGATGGTCCTTTGTTCTTTTCCCTGACATCTGGTGGCTTAAGTCTTAACTGCCCCTCGCCCGTGATATTGACAAATGCTTTTGTGATTAATTGTCTTATTTTAGGCCTTTTTGCAGAAGTCATTTCTGCAAAGGCAGCTAAGCAAAGTGTTAGTGAGGTCCTGTCTAAGCTGCAGAAGAGGATGTCAGTTCTGTTTGATCTTAGCTGCCCTGACTCCATATTTTCTTGTTGGGAACCCAGGCCCTGACTGCCTAATTGTCCAACTAACTCCTAACATTACCATCTCAGGTGCTGGGGCACAGGAGTTGTGAGCTCTTTGTAGAGAATCTTCTGGAAGAAACTGTGCCCTCACTGGGACCTAAGGTTGTATCCTGTGACTAAGATTCTCAATTAGTCAAAATGCCTGGGCTCCGTGTATCAGTCAGGGTCCCAGCAGAAAATAGGCGGCATGCTCAGCTTGGGTAAGTGAGGAGAGGTTACAAGGGGTAGGCAAGGTGCAGGGACACCATGAAAGATGGTGCAGGACCCCAGGCCTGAAGGAATGAGGAGAGGGGCACATATAGGAGTCTGGAGACTGAAAAAAAAACTGAGGGCTTCAGAGGTGAGGGGGGTGGGGGAATGGGATAGGCTGGTGATGGGTAGTGAGGAGGGCACGTATTGCATGGTGCACTGGGTGTTATACGCAACTAATGAATCAACGAACTTTACATCAGAAACCAGGGATGTACTGTATGGTGACTAACATAATATAATAAAAATATTATTATTTAAAAAAAAAAAAGGTCAGTTAAAAAAAAAAAAAAGGAGTCTGGAGACCGAAAGAGCCATGGTTTCTTTCATAGTTTCAGCTAGCTCATGATGACCCCACAAGAAGAGAAGCAAGGGAAAATAGTACCCTCCTTTACTTTCCTCCTTCCCTGGGATCTCCCACTGGTGTTCCCCACTGGCCAAACCCAACTAGAAGTCCGAAGACAAAAACCCTTTTGGTTCATACATATCACCCTCCCAGGGCCAGAGCTGGGAATCTTGGGACAGAGTATCTTCATTCACTGGGACTTTGATTTGTATAGGAGTTCAAGGGGTCATATATTAACTAGATCTAGAAATCCATATCTGCAAATGGATGTGTTGTTTTTATTTAAATAGAAAGGTATTTAAAATGTAGCTGTTTCTGGCTAAATTTGGAGAGAGTACTTTGGATGTGGTGTCCTCAAACCCAGCCCTGGATAAAATTTCCCCAAGTTCCTCGAAAAAAGGACCAATTGGATCCGTGAGCTTAAGTCCCGCAGAAATGTTGGAACACAAGGAGCTCTCGCACCCTTGAGAGCAAGATGGGCATTCATATAGCAGTCAGAGGCAACGAGCACAGGCGCCTGATGATTGGGGTCATAATGGGGCTAGTATCACTTAAACCCAAGGGCTGTAGTGGGAAAAACTCCACAGCCATTGAGGAGAATGTATGGGCCACCAGAGACTCCCTGGGGGGACAGGAGGCATATGCGAATGTTAAATTTAATAAAGGGAAACCTCACTAAAGTGGCCCAGGAGGCTGGAAGGGGAGGTTAGAAGGGGAAGCCCTACCGCTTAATGTCAATTACAGGAAAAATTGTCAATTACAGACCCTAACAGAAGAATCTGAGCAGGAAAGAATCATCAAGTACAGGCCCAACAGGGAAAGCTATACATTGTATCTCCTGTAAGAATCTGACTACCCAATTTAGCCAATGAGAAACAGCCATCGCCCTGAACGCTTGCTTTTCTCCCATGCACTTTTGTTCAAAACAACCCCTCCCAACTTCCTCCTTCTTCATAAAGTAATGTTTCTCTCCTTTGTTTTTGCCTTAGCTCCCTTGTCCAGAATTATAATTCTTTGCTATTCCCAGATGAACCCATCTTTTGCTGATCAAACAACTGGCAGCTCTATTTTTTTTAAAGATTGATTGATTGATTGATTGATTGATTTGAGAGAGAAAGTGAGTGTGTGAGTGTGTGTATGTGTGTGAGTGTGTGTGTGTGTGTGTGTGTGTGTGTGTGTGTGAGTGGGGGAAGGGCAGAGGGAGAGGGAGAGAGAATCTCCAGCGGACTTCCCACTGAGCTCGGAGCCCAGCGTGGAGGTCAGTCTCACAGCCCTGAGGTCATGACCTGAGCAGAAACCAAGGGGTTTCAGAACCCGGGTTCAGAACCCAGCCGCTCAAGCAACAGCCACCCAGGCGCCCCTGGCAGCTTCATTTTTAAGGTTAACGGTTTAAGGAAGCAGACAACCCACTGGTGGGAGCTCGGGGCCAGGCTCATGCCCCACCGCAGGCCCCCTTGCACACACACGCTCACTCATGCGCTGATGCCACCCTATCGGTCTGACCTTGAGAGCAGCTGACCTGTGAGCAACCTACAGGTGACTTGACCACGTGTCCTGCCATCACTAACTTCGGGGAAATCTGACGGCAGTCGTGGAGCTTTTCAATACCGCTGGTTCCAGTTTCACAACCTTCCTCTCTCACTCGTCACACCCATCCAACGGCAGCTCGCCCTGACCTCCCATGGTGACCTCCCAAATAACCTGGCAGCCTTGTTGAACCATCTCAGGAAGAACCGAACACACGTTCTGCGGGCCACACGCTCTCAGTCTTGCATCAACAATGCTCTAAGTACTTCGTTATTTCCCGCACTGAAGGCCAGAAGGCTGAGGCTCGGATGAACTGAGCAAATCTGATTCCGACCACAAGTCCTCCCTTGTTATTGCAAGCTCCCATTAGGATCAGAAGAGCAAGACTGACTCCAGTTCCTTTGGGCTTTGTCGTCCTGAGCCCCCGGTCAAATTATGTGCCGTGGAGAGGCGGCACGCCGTTCCCAAATTGCCGAATGGCAGAGCAGAATTTCACACCCTCCTGTTTACACATCTTCCACAGACTGCCTCGATCAGATGTGACCTGGTATTTCTAAGAGACAAGGAACGAAGAGGACGCTTCTGCCTCTGCCTTTTGAGGAGTAAAGCGGCAGCTCCCTCTCATAGCGCATTGTTCTATTGTTCCTTTCAACTCAGGGACGGAGCTGACAGGTCCCCAGAAACTGTGCCTCCGCCGTCCTCCACACCCCCTGAGAATGCACCTGGAAAGAAAGACGCCAACTCCAATGGATGGGGCCTAAGAGGTCCTGAAGCTCGGGCATAACGGAGAGCAGGTGGATGGGGCTGGGTCCCTCAGAACCAGCCTCTGGGACAAGGATCTGGGAGCATGTGGTTTACGTGGGACGTGATTCTGGGTGAGGAGTGGGGAGTAACGTAGGGAAGAAATGGAAGCCAACATGCTTTCTGGTGTGGGCAACTGGGCCTCAGCCTCTCGGGGAGCCACTGGGAGACTGTATGGAACATGCCTCAGAGCTGTCACACCTGAGGGTGAAGACAGTGGGCATTCAGCATCTTCTCCTTTCCAGCGGCTGGCTGAGGACAGTTGCCAGGGGTGTTAACTCCCCGGCAGTCCTGCCCTCTGGCCAAGCATGCTGTGGCAGGAGAAAGCCCTCAGGTAGAGGGTCCTCGTGCTTGTGGTGGAAAACTGTCACCGGGGAAGAGAACGAATGGTCCCTACAAGGGGACAAGGGCGGGACAGCTCTGTTCCTGTATCATTAGTTCCAGGTTGGGGAAGTGCGGACAGAGGAAGACGCAAAGAACAGGGTGGAACTGTCTATCCACGTGGGCGGACGTTGTTTTCTTCACCATCCCTGCACCTGTGTCCTCATCGGTTCGGTGAGGCTAACGGCATTCCCTGTCCTGTGGGGTTGCTGTGGGATCGCGCGGGTCAGTGTATGTGCGGCACTCAGAACAGTGTCTACGCAGAGTGAGTGCTCAGGAAATGACTCAGCTCAGCCCGGTCCACAGAGTTGAGAATACATTGGGAGCCCTAATCCCACCCACGTGGTAGAGATTGGAATCACTCCTAATGCCTTAATCCTGGGGCTCAAGAATGCCAGGAAACTCCTTCTTCATTCAGTTGGACAGACCTCAAGCCCTGGGACAGACCTCACCCCCAATCACCTTCTGGTCACTTGCTTTCCCGTAACCACCGGCCCTATAGAGCAGTCTCTAGGACCAGCTTCTGCCTTGCTGTTCTGCCCAGGCTTTACACCCCTCCCCCGAGGCAAGGAACCTTGCCTTGCACCCCTGCCCTCTGGTCCAGCGGGCAGACCCTGAGCTCTACCAGCCCCTCTGCTGGAGGGAGAGGGTGGCGTGGACCTTGAATCCCATCCCCCAGCTCTGCTTGGGTCCTGCTCCAAGGAGATAGCTGCATTCTCACCTACCCTTTGCTGGGGTGACACCCCAAAGGGTCAAGTTCCTGAGACGGCCATGACCGTGCCAGGTTATACCTTCCTGAGCCACCCACCCAGAGAAGCTGGGAGAGGCAGCCCAGCGTGAGCGTCTGAGTGCCATCAGCCTTGCCCTCTGCTCCCATGACCGAAGCCACCAACTGCAGGGTTAGGGACTCACAGAGCTCATGGCCTCTGTTTCTGATGGGCCAGGTCCTGGAGACCCTTTGGCAGCACCAGGGGTTCCCTTCTGCCTCCTGTGAGTCACATCTCATGAGGTCCAGCTCCGTTCCTGGCACCGGGCCACCTCTGCTTTGTCTCCTGCTTTGTCACAGCCCTGAGCCTGCCCCAGTTGGTCCTCTCCTTAGGGCTTTATGGCTACCAGGAGTGGCTCTTCCCAGGCCAGGGGTGGTGGGGAGGCATCAGAGAAGACTGCTTCCATCTTAGCAGCCCTTTTCCTACTCAGATTCTAGAATACAGGTTGGCTGATGCTGGTCTTCTTCGAAAATGCTGTCACCTTTGCTGGGACACGGTAACAGACAGAAATTCGCTGCAAAGCTGACTGGTGGGGAAATGCAAGGATGACACATTCTCTGAGGGGCGCATGGCCATCGACAGGCAGTGCCCAGAACCAGAGTGTTTAGCATCTTTATTAAGGATCTGGTTGAAGGAACATGAACAGTATGGTTCATCATCTTTTTTTTTTTAATTTGAAAACGTTTCACAAATAATACATGTTTATTATAGAAAAGCAGATAGGCCAACAGAAAATTAAGAAAAATGACTCTCCGTCCCACTATTCTGAAATAACCACCTTTTGTTAGGTTTCTGTGCGAATCTGTCCTACCCACTTCATGCACGTATATAAATAAATGGCTAGCGAAAATTCTGGACCGAAGGCTTTCTTTCAAACCTCGATGGTTAAAGCTTTGATGCAAACAGTTTTTGTCCAGAAAGTGATAGACACTAGCATTGACTTTAAGAGTAAACTGTTTATTTTGGGAAAACCCTTTGAACAAAGCATTAATAGCAAATACCTCCCTCCTGCGGCTCTGGGGGAATGAACGGATATTGAACTATTGTCCTTGATGCCGTTGTCCACTAGGAGGCCATTAGACGGGGCCCGCCCAGTTCACTGAAGGAGAAATGCGCATTTGTGCCGCCAGGCGGGAAAGAAGGATCCCGAGACAGAAAGCACGCTAGGGCCTTGCAGGTGAGCCTCAGGGGGGAAGAGGCACACTCGCCTCCCTCTCCCCGGGTCCTAGGGCAACCGGATGCTCCTCACAGGCCCGCACAGCATAGAGACTTCCGGTGGGGGAGGGGGATGGCCCCCAGCTGGGTAGAGGCCGCAGCAAGGCAGTGCGGGTCCCTAGGGGAGCCCAAGGATGCGCCTGGGCCGGGAGACCGAAAGCAGTCATTTCTGGTGGGACTTGTCAGTGTTGCGCTGAGGGCTGGTTCCTTTTGGAACTTGGTTCCCCAAATCTGGTGAGAAGGCAGAGACTTGTGCCCGCTGTGGTGCGTCACGAAGGGAAGAGCTCTTCCGGGCTGCAGTTAGAATGGTAAAGAGAAGGCCAGAGGTGGCCCGCTGAAGGCCAGCCTGGTTGTACCGCGGGGGCCAGCAGAAGGTCACCAGTCCCACATAGAGGACACTGGGCCTGCATCTTGGCACCTGTAGGGAAGCGGAGGCAGGACAAGGTGGGCAGTCCGTGCCCGGGAGGGCTTTCAGAAATGGCCAGATGACCCTGTGAAAGAGGCTCTGTCCCTGAGATCAGGCAAAACCAGGATTCAGAGCCTCTGTAATCTACAGTATTAGATGGGATATGTTATCCCAGGCTGGTGACGTCTGAGACATTCTGGTTACACATAGACATTTGACAAAAGCAGACATGCCCTCTACCTGTTGTTTTGAAATCGCTTCCCCACCCCCACCACCTCAACAGTATATTGGGTGAAACTTTCCATATCAGTAGATAAGGACATTGTCACCCGAATGGATGAATCGTGTTCCTCTTTATACAGGTATAACTAATTTATTTAAGCATTCCTTTTTGAAGAAAAACTTGAAAGCAGAGTGGGTTCGAGATAAACAAGGCAGGGATGTGGAGGAAGGGGAGCACTGGCCTTTCAGTGCAGGGGTTTGGGGCTCCTGGGGCAGAGCCCATTAGTCACGCCCCTGGACTCAGCCACATAACCTCCTCGCTCCAGCACTGCCCCTGCTGGTCTGTGGCCAGACAGTATACCACGCGTTGATTGGCTGCTTCTTATGGAAGAAAGAGATCAGAAAAAAGGGGTGTGGCCTAGTGTTCTCTATCAACCCATCCACGGGGAAGTCTTTCGGTTGAAGATGATGGATTGAACACCATCTCTACTTCTCTAGGGCCCACCGAAATAATAGTGATAAAATCTTTTAAAGGACAAAGAGAACAGGGAGAAAAACAGCAACAAATAAGAGATTTCAACAAGTTTTAGAGGATGTAAAGCAGAAGGAGGTGCGGTAGGTGCTTCATCAGGGAGAAGGAAGCTACGCCTGCAAGTCCTTCCAGAGGTGGTCAGCTATGGGAGCAGAGAGAAGACAGCTCATGCGCTCAGCCTCAGGGCCCCCGGACAGGTCAGGGCTCGGAGGCGCAGGGTACCATGGACAGCAGAGGCGGAGCTCAGGGCCGCGCACAGAGATCCAAGCGGATACACTCAGAGACCAGACTCTCCAATGGGATGTGAGGATTCTGCCCACATTTCCATTTCCTCCTTCCCGACAGAACCCTACCTCGTTAGACCAACCCATCTTCCACATAGCGTGTGCTTCAAGGGGAGACCCGATCCCAGGTCTAGCAAATGAAACTTGATTAGTCTGAACCAGTCAGCACAGGACAGGGCTTTAGGGGTCGGCTCATGACCCAGGCTGACCCAATACGATAGAAGAAAATCAGTAGGAGAGAGATTTTCTCTCACTTTCTTCGGTTGGAGATGGACATGTATAACCGAGTACTTCTCAAACTTCCATGTGCATTATGAATCATGTGGGGATCTTATTAAAATACAGATTGTGACTGGTAGGTCTGGGACAGGGTTTTGGATTTTGCATTTAGGACAAGCTTTTGGGTGATACGGATGCCGCTGGTCTAAGGACCGTACTTTGAGTAGTGAAGGCATAGCTCATTTCTTGTGGCACGATTTTGTGGTCATGAAGGGAACCAATTCATCTGAATCGGATGTTGAGGAGAGCAAAGCAAAGAGCCTGAAAAGCCCTAACTCCTACATGGCACCATTTAATCACTGATCCATACTGTATCCTGAGCGCTCCCTAATTTTGAACTTCTAGTTATATGGAATAATATTTTTGTTTATGCCAGTTAAAGTCAAGCCTCCATCCATTACAGCTATCCCCTGGAGGTGGTAAGGAGAAGATTATTCTCTGGAGAGGGAAAATGGGAACGGACAGGATTCAGGGGCATTAGGTGTAGGGGAAGGGGAGGCTGGGAGCCAGGTACAATGCTGAAAACAGGAATTAACTAACAATCTGTGCAGGCATGAGGCATGAAGGAACTTTCCGAATGGTAGAAATACAAAAATTCATTTAATATACAGTGATTTTATAGTTCACTATGCATAAATTATACTTCAATAAAAATATTTTTAAAGCTGCACATGGAAAAATGAAGGGGGGGGAATCAGAGGGGGAGACGAACCATGAGAGACTGTGGACTCTGGGAAACAAACTGAGGGCTTCAGAGGGGAGAGGGGATGGGGGATGGGGTAGCCCGGTGATGGGTAGTAAGGAGGGCATGTGTTGCATGGAGCACTGGGAGTTACACGCAAACAATGACTCATGGAACCCTACATCAAAAACTAATGATGTACCGTATGGTGACTAACATAATATATTGCTCCATGCAATACGTGCCCTCCTTACTACCCATCACTGGGCTAACCCATCGCCCCACCCCCTCCCCTCTGAAACCCTTAGTTTGTTTCCCGTAGTCCATAGTCTCTCATGGTTCATCTCCCCCTCTAATTCCCCCCTTCATTTTTCCCTTCCTTCTCATAATGTCCTCCATGCTATTCCTTATGTTCCACATGTGTGTGAAACCGTGTAATAATTGTCTTTCTCTGCTTGACTTATTTCACTTAGCATAATCCCCTCCAGTTCCATCCATGTTGATGCAAATGGTGGGTAGTCATCCTTTCTGATGGCTGAATAATATTCCACTGTATATACGGACCACATCTTCTTTATCCATTCATCTGTTTATCCATCTCTGTTCCTTCCACAGTTTGGCGATTGTGGACATCACTGCTATGAACCTTGGGGTGCATGTGCCCTTTCTTTTCACTACATCTGTATCTTTGGGTTAAATACCCAGTAGTACAATTGCTGGGTCATAGGGTAGCTCTCTTTTTAACTTTTTGAGAAACCTCTACATAGTTTTCCAAAGTGGCTGTACCACCTTGTGTTCCCACCAGCAATGTAAGAGGGTCCCCCTTTCTCCATATCCTCTCCAACATTTGTTGATTTCTGCTTGTCAATTTTTGCCATTCTAACTGGTATAAGGTGGTATCTCAATGTGGTTTTGATTTGAATTCCCTGATGGCTAATGATGTTGAATATTTTTTCATGTGTCTGTTAGCCATTCGTAGAAAATATTTTTTAAGTTGATGAATGAATGAATCAGAAGATCACCAGGCATGTATCAGAGATCAGGGTTCTGTTCCGGTCTCTCCATTAACGAACTGAGTGGCCGTCAGCAAGGCATTGAATCTCTGGAGTTCAGTGCAAGGCAGAGACTCTCTAAGCTTTCCTCCGGGTCTCAGTGACCTGAAGGCCCACCAGAGTTAGACAGGCCTGCACTCCAGACTTGACACCATCTCTGGGTCACCTTGAACACATAACCTTTCTTCCCATCTCCCAGTCTCTGCTTCTGCAAAATAGAGGTAATGATACAACCTTAAAGAAGGCATCAAGGGGGTCACACATGGGGCTGTGCCCACCACAGAGCCTTCTCGGTGCTCACTAGATATCAAGGACTCGAACCATGTGGGCTGGAGTGAGATCAGATCAAAACAGGCAAGATAGTGTCAGGCAAGCTGCGACACCAGGCAAAACCAGTAAGGTGTTTGCTGGTTATGACATGTGTAACGGCTCCTCCTCTCTCCCTTCCGCGGGCTTCTCCTGGGACAGTGACCATGCCCAAGAATCTTCCACTAAGTGGCTAGAGCCTGATGACATGGTGTTCCTTGGGGATGTGCCCCCAAACTGCCTAAACTCAGAAAAATTTTCCCCCACCCCCTTCATTTTTATAATCAGCATTTGCCTAACAGGGGCAAAAGGACTCTTCTTTCTGAAAGTTCAGTCTGTGATTTCCATGCCCCCAGTGGCCTCTGGGATCCCGTTCTGCTCAGGCGAGAGTGCTCTTTTCAAGCTGTCAGTAGGGGAAAGATGACAAGCCTTTAATGAAGTCAAGTCATCATTTTTTCATGGCACATGAGGCTGTAGGCTCGGCTGGGGAGGGAACGTGGAGACGGTTGCTTTTGCCTGGTCTCCTCTGTGACCCTCCCCCACTACATCTTGTCCCCAACACTGCTCTGGGAGTCACTTCACATAAACAAGCCCAGTGCTGCAGGGTTCCCCGAGGCCACTGGCTGGACTGCTAAGGAGGGCACTGAGGTCTGATGCCATTAATCACCTAGAGGCACACTTGCGGATTCTTGGCTCAGCTGGGAGCTCCCTCTCCTCCCCGCCCCCAGGAGAATGAATCTGTCGATTTTCTGCCTGTGATTCAACCAGCAACTAACATTAACAGGGCTTAAATCATCGAGACTCCCAGAAGTCAGGTTTTCACTGGTTTTCCTACAAATGAGCCACCAAATTTAACCAGAAATGCTTTCTATTTAAATAAAGACTACGCATCCATTTGGAAAAATATATTTCAAGGTCTAGTTAATATCTGATCCCCTGAACTCCTCCCACAGTCCTGTATAATTCAAAAGCCCCAGTGAAAGGAGATTCTCATCTGCTGATATGAATTCACATCCCTGAAAGGGGAAAAAAAGGCTCTTTTCATACAGAAGATTGCTTTGGATACAGCTGTGAACATCTTTGAAAAATCTGCCACTTGTGTGGCATGGAGAGAAACGGCGAAGGATTAGGCTATGACCCCAATCTTCATAGGGGAACCCAATGATATCCTCGTTGGTGCTCTAGGCCAAGGTTCCTAAACTTCAGCCTGTATCAGAATCACCTGGAGGGCTTGTTAAAACACAGATTGCTGGGCCCCAACTCCAAAGTTTCTGATTCAGGAGGTATGGGGTGGCCCCAAGAATCTACATTTGTAACAAATTCCCAAGTGAAGCTGATGCTACTGGTCTGGGGACCACACTTGAGAAGCAGAGCCCTGGACCTTCTGGACCTTCCTGAAGGGTCACACCAGGAGTTAGCTCCGAGGGGCTCTGTTGCTAGTCTACCCTCTCCTCACCCTTCTCCAGCCCACTCAGTTGTGCAAGTTTCCTTGAGCTGGTCCTGAGCAGAGCTGGTTACCGACGAAGAACCATGGCTCCGGGCTCTCCCTTGCAGGCTGAGCTTGTGCTGGACTTAGCCCAGGGCTGGGGGAATCTGGTGGCCTGAGAGGAGCCCTAGGCCCCTGCCTGCCCGTGAGTCACAGCTTTCACAGCCTCTGCAGAGTGGGTTCAGCCCAAATGGCTGGGTTCAACCTTGGTTTCCTGGCCAGCACCTCAGTCCCCTTGGAGACCTGGAGCCCTGTTTCTAATCTCGTAACACTTGACTGAGGTCCAAGCCTTGCCCACTCCTCCCCTTACCAAGGGCTTGGAACTGGTGTCTTGCTTCCTCTCCCCTCAGGCAGGGGCTGGGCAATGCCCCCTTTGGATGAGAAGCACCATGCCTGTCTGACCTGAAGGGCTGCTGTCACACACACATCTAAACCCACCCTGCACTGGGCTCTCCCAGGAACTAACGCCTTCAACACTGGCTTGGTCATAACTGGGAGGCCCACTGAGATTCTGATCCCTGGTACACTTTTGAGGGGTAGCACAGTCCAGAGCAGCCCCTCTCCCCCTGGCCTCGCTCTGCCTGGCATCCCAGCTACCTCTGCTTCCCCATGGCTGACTCCCACCCACTTCTTCCCTCAACCCCTTGCAACATCTTGATTATGACACCTGTATCTCCTCCTCCTCCTTCCCTTCTGGAGGCTTCTCTCATGACAGTGACCACGTGCAAGGACCCTCCACGAAGTAGCCTCAGTCACAACGCCATGGTTTCTTAGGCCGACCTGGCAGAGGCTGCCCGATTTCCTAGCCCCCTTTGCCGTGGCTGATACTGAGTTGTAGCTATAAGTCATCCAGACTCATGGCAAAGAACAGGAGCTCAGGAAATGAACTTGAGTTTGATTGCCTGCTCTTCTACTTGCTGGGTCTGTAAACTTGAGCAAGGCTCTCAACCCCTCTGAGCCACAAGCTTCATCTGCAAATGGAGATTGGAAGAGTGCCTAATGCTAAGGATAGAGAAGGGTTGAGTGAGTAAAGGTATAGAAGGTGTTGCACTGGTTTCCGACTGCTGTTGTAACTAACTACCCAAACTTAGTGTCCTAAAACAGAAATGTATTCTCGGATAGTCCTGGAGGCCAGGCACCTGAGGAGTCTTACGGGGCTCAAGTCAAGGGGTCAGCTAGGTTGGTTCCTTCTGGAGGCTACAGAGGAGAATCCATTCCTTACCTCTTGCAGCTTCTGGTGGCTTCCCGCATTCCTTGGCTTGTGGCCACATCACTCTGGTCTCTGTTTTTGTTGTCACATCTTTTCTGAGCTGACTCTCCTTCTGCCATCCTACGCCAAATTTAGGGCTCACCGAGGCAATCCAGGACCATCTCCCCATTTCGCGATCCTTAATTCAGTCACAGCTGCAAAGTCTCTTTGCCATCAAAGGTAATATTAACAGGTGCCGAGGGTTAGGACCTGGACATTTTGGGAAACCATTATTCAGCCTAGTGCAGGTGCTAGACAGAGTGCCTGGAATACAGAAGCTCCATAGACGACTGCTACTCTTCATCTTCCTGCTATTGTTACCATTAGGATGTTCTGTTTGTCCCCTAACTCTGCCCCAGCACTATTCCTCAGATGGCCACCCAGTCAGCACAAGGTTGGGTTTCTAAAGATCCAAAGAGCACAACTATGTGAGATTTGAATAATGCTCAGCATGTTTAGTCACTTATACCATCCCTAAAATTCTTCGTTCCCAATAATGTGCATCTAGAAAGAGGTAGGACTTCTCAGTGGGGTGCGATAAAGCCATCCCCCGCCATGAACTTCTAACTAACAACTTCTCAGAACAAGGCGATGCTCTAATGAGTCCTTGAGCTCTCCAGACGCATCCCTAAGCACAACGTCCTCTGGCCATTGCATCTGGGATTCCTTTCAAGGATGAGGCTGAGTGCTGCTCTCCTTCCAGCTGGCAAGAGCTGAGCAAGGAGCCCTGCTCAAGCTTTTATCCTAGGGGATACCTGCGAATAAAAGGCTGCCATCCTCACGTCTATCCACATCTGTCCACAGGCTGCATCTTACTGGATCAAACTTGACCTGAGCCTCTCCTCTTACAGCGTTGAAGCTTGGTGTCTGTTTGGTCACTGGACACTGATGGCAGTGAGTTTCAAGTGCAAGGAGCCTACAGAGGCACAACACTCCTAGGCTGTGGTGTGGCCAATTCTGAACCAAGTTCCGTTCATGATTCCAGAAATAGAGACATGGAGCAACCAAGGCCAATGAGAGGAGATGGTCAGAGAGAGATACAGAGAGACCAAGAAGTACATCAGTCAAGGCCAGTCAGCCCCTGGACAAAGAGCCAAGGCAGAGAGAGACTGGTGGGAAATGGCAGGAGGGGCTATGGTCATCTGACTAATTCTGGACCTTTCTCACCAGAATCTCTTCTGAAGGCTTTGCTCTTGCTCCCAAGGGTTTAAAGACCACGAATACTTAGCATTGTAAAGCCTATATCCAGGCAGTTCCCTGAAGCTGGAGATGACCCGTGGTCAATTGTGCCAAGATAAACATCTACCATTAGTGCCCCAAGGGCTCATTCTTGAGGGTCTCTCTCTAGAACTAACAGTCTCTTGTACTCCATGGGATCTTGTCTTAGCTTGGGCTGCTATCACAAATACCACAGACTGGGTGGCTTAAGCAATAAATATTTGTTTCTCACAATTTTGAAGCCTAGAAATTAACAATCACGTTTTCAGGACGGTTGGGTTCTGACGAGTGTCCTCTTCCTGCTTGCAGATTTCTGACCTCTCATTATATCTTCACATAGAGAGAATGATCATGCCTGGCATGTCTTCTTCTATGGGTACCAATCCCATTCATGAGGGCTCCATCCTCAGGATGCAATCACCTCCCAAAGCCCCCCCCCCCCACAGCGCCACCACATTGAGAATTAGAACATGAGCATAGGAGTTTGGGTGAGGAGAGGGGACTCGTTCTGTTGGTTGCAGGCACCTTCTCTGTACACAGTCCCTTTTATCCATCAGATGCCCCAAAGCTAACATAGGGCCCACCAGCTCTTGGAGCTTCGGAGTTGGGACCACATGACCTCTAGCCCTGGGCACCCAGCTCTGGCCCAAGGCTGAGCTCTCTGCTGAGGACCCTGAAGGGAATTTCAAGCTGGGATGGTCAGGGTAACTTCCACCGGGTCTGCCTTGCCACCAGCTCTTTGATCCCTGAGCCATGCTCCCACCTCCTGCTCTACTGAAGCCTTACCACCTCCTTTCCCCCTTAGCTTACCTCCCAACCACACACCACTTCCAAGAGGGTCCCCCACCCTGACCTTCAAGGAAACACGGAGGCCACCAGGTGGGAACGTCCCCACCTCCGCTCCCATCTTCCTTCACACCACGCTCTCACTGAAGGAAAGGGGCAGCAAGGGGAGCGTGGGTCAAGTGCAGGTTCTGGAGTCTGTCCTCAGCATCAAGAGCAGGGGCTGCCTCTTACTCGCTGTGTGACCTTGGGCGATTCGCTGTCTGTGCAAAACAGGATAGCAGTCGTGCTTCCTGCTTCGCAGAGCTGCTGAGGAGGCAATGAGGAGTTAGTGTATATAAAACAGTGTCTAGCACAGGGTAGGAACTGAGAAACGTAAGCAGTGATTATTATTTTAAGTAAGAAGCACGACATGTCAGCAGAGATAAAGCAGTGTTGCGAATGTGAACTCTGAAGTCCCGGCCGTGTTATTTTTTAGTTCTGGGACCTTGAGGAAGTCACTTAGCCTCCTTGACCTTCAGATTTTTCATTTGGACAATGAGGATATGACAGTGCCTGTCTGAGGTGCGAAAGGACACGATCTGTGTGAAGTTCTCAGCGGGAAGTCTGGGGCACAGTGAGCCCTCCATAAATAGTGCTTCCTCTTCGAGTGGTGGCCTCCTTCGTGGCCCCTCTCCAGGGCTGGTCTCTAGCACATGCACCCAGGACCCACCCCTGTCCCGAGGGAGCTCATCCACTGATTACTGCCCATGCCCACTCATGTGCCTTCAATACCCCACTCTTCTGGCCCCACCCCTCAGGCTCCCCCAAGAAAGAAAAACTGTTTTTCCATCTGTTATTAAGCCCCCACTCTATCCTCTTCCTATTTCCATTAAGAGTTTCTAGAAAGGGTGGTCTATCCTTGACTGCAAGCTTCATTTGCTCACAACGGGGCCGTTGCAGGATTTTACTTGTTTCCCACCAGATGTCTGGGATCTCTTAGGGACATCTCAGAATAATGAAGTCCCGAGTGTTTGTGAGTTCTCTGTTGAGACGTTTGTCTTCCGTCTGCTGAGTTTATTTGGGTGGTTGAACGCCTCATATCTGTTCTACAAGCCGAGGTAGCAATTTACCATTGGTGGTTAGAACTGGTTTGCCGGGTGACTGTCATCAGCTCCAGGGTAGGGCAAGCCCTCCAGGCCTCTCCTGGGAGCCCCCTGGGGATGATCCTGGGGTGGGGGCACTGTGGGGGTGGACAGAAGCGGGCCGACTGAGGAAAGCAGAAGGCAAAGGCAAACTCTGCATAGGGATAGGACTTAAACCATGAACAAAATGGAGAGGCAAGCAGTAGTCATAGTTTTTCCACTAAATTCCTAGAGAAAAAAAATTCTACAAGACCTCAAACTTCAACAAAGATGATGAGAAGCAGATTAAAGAAAGCCCTTTCTGGGGCTGGGTGGGAGGGTGAGAGTGAGAGCAGGGAGAAGTGTGGCTGTGACCCTCAGAAGAACACCTTGGAGAGGAAATGAACCCCATCCTGGGGTAACTGAGACCCACACGCCAATGTTCACTGACCCAGGAGACTCTGTCCACGCACTCCCTCTAGTGCCACCAACATCTTGGTCAGATTATCCCCGCAGACCCCTGCCAGTCAAGATACCGTGCTGCTTGGGGCACCATGACATGCTATGGGATCTGTGAATCCTGGAGCCCTGGGGGACAGTGCCTCATGTGTCCCCAAGTGAGAGGTGCTTTCCTCTCCAGCCTGGTCTCCTGTCACAGACCCCAGGGACTCCTCACCTTCAAGATGGCCTCAAGGACAAGATATAACTGAGATCTCCCAACACACCCCAACACACGCAGCCCTGTGTGCATCCCTCCGGGAAGGGCTGGTGTGCCTGCCGCCGTCCTCCCTGCTCACACGTACCCATATCCCTTTGGATGGTTTGGGCCTGGGCCTGCTTCCTTTCACACTGGGAGCCCCAGAGGTGTCTCCTTGATCTTGGATGGCTCTGTAGAGCCCGATGCATCGTAGCTTCTTCATAACTGTATCTTGAATAAGTGGCTGAATCAACAGCTCGTGGGTGGGCCACCGTCGGTGTGTGTGATGCCGTCGCTAACACGTACGGAGAGCTTATTATGCACTAGAGCTTTTGGTAACATTTTGCATACATTGGCTCATTTCATTCTCACAAAAGCCCTAACAGCAGGCATCATTATTATCCCCATTTTATAGATGGGGAAACCAATCCCCAGAGAGGGTCATTACCTGGCCTTAGGATATATACAACTAGAAAATGACAGAGCCAGGATTTGAATCCTAGCAGCCTGACACCGGAAGCTGGGCTGTTACTGATACATTAACTGCTCCTTAAAATATTTAAAGCAAGTTTCCTCACTGGGATCAACAAAGGCACCTGTGAGCAGATTAGTAGAAAACATTAGATGTTGGGAAGATCGGATTCTTGTCTGAAACGGCTCATTGCTCGGGGAGGCCGTGGGAGTCTGGTCGGAGGCAGCCGTGAGGAGAAGAGGGAAGGGATGGAGGGGACGGTCAACAGCCTCAGAATGATAGGGGGCTGGCGGGAGGGGAAGCAGAGGGCTTGGCCCAGAGTGAGCAGAAAGACGGAAGGAGACGCTCATCAGACCCTCCCAGGCCCAGAGGGAGACCCGGGAAAGAGAAAAGGTGAGAAAACGAGGTATCTTGACCTGGGCAGGCGCAGGGAGGCCGATGCTTCAATGAGTCACCGAGGGAAGGGGAGAAGAAGCTGGACCACACGGGGCTGGCATCTCAGGCGCCTACCTTGGCAGGCCAAGGGTGGTGACTCGTGGTCAGTGCGGGTGCTGGGATCTGAAGGAGGTTGGCAGATTCAGGCTGCGGGTGTATAACGGATGCATCCAATGTGGTGCATGGAGGGAAGTGGTAAGAGCCCACGGGCATTGTGATCCCAGAGGGTCCAGCCCACAGCTGGAATTACAGCCCCCTGAGCAAGCGGGATGGAAAGAACTGGGCAGGATGGTAGGGTCCTAGAAAGACAGGTGGAGATTCAAGGCAAGTTTCAGTCCACATAGGGAACTGGCAGGCAACTGGGAAATTGAGGCAGGCACGTACAGAGAGTGGGGCACAGTGGAAAAGGAGGGGGCAGCAGCTTAAGGTTGATGAGGACTCAGGACCAGCCACTCCTTCCCCTCCAGAAACCACACTGAAAGCCACAGAGGCCACCCCGGATCCTCCCGCTGGCGTGACTGGGCTCCTCAGACGCATCCTGGCTGAGTCAGAGGCTTAACCTGTAGGCTGGACGTCGCGCGTGTCTGTCGCTAAGCAGGCCTAGGCCAGCAGGGACAGGCAGAGGGCAGGGAGTATCTCATTCCTGCACTCACCCATCCAACCATCCATCCATCCGGGTTTACTGAAATCTAAGTGTCAGGCACTCTGCTGGCTACTGCAGAAATTAAGAATTTTAAGATCCATTCGGTGCCTTCCTGGAACCCCCAAGCAGCAGACGTCTGACACTGAGTTACACTGACAACCACGGAAAGCTGAGGACACGTATCGATAAATGACGGGGAGTCAGACAGTGGCTGTGCTGATGGCATGTGTAACCAATAGGGGACGGTTTAGCACGGCATCCTCATGGGCATTCAATACGAGTTGTATAAAGAGCAGGCTGATGGCTGCTTTCTAAAAAAAGCTTCATGTCGGGCCCCCTCACCTGCTCACCCCGTGAATGAGCTCAGTGAAGTGGCTCGATAAACCATTTCTCTTAACACAGTCAGGATCAGATGATCTTTGCCCAGACCGAGCCACACCACCATGACTGGGGTGACTGGGGCTGCGGCTTATCAAAGGGCTAAGGACCCCTTCCTCCGGAGGGACCTGACTGGCTCTCTGAGGACGGTGGATTTGTTTTGGGGGTTGGGGGTGATCACTGCTAATCCCAAGGCTGGGCCTGCCCCAGGCTCTGCCCTGCTCCCAAGAACCACAGGCTCGTACCCACTGACCTCAGCTGGGAGCATGGAGGGGGTGCTGAGGACCACACCGCCTGCTCCCCCACCAGAAGCCCTTCCCCGAATCCTGACTACACACTGAGTCAGGTCCTCCCTCACTGTGGACCATGAAGGAACAGCTGACCAAAATCCGCATGCATTTTTTAATCACCTCTCTATGTCTTCTCTCTTCCTCTTGAACTAAGGCCCATGAAAGCAGCCCTCTGCTCTGCCCTATTCCTTGCTGTATCATTAGGACTTGGGACAGTGCCGGTGACACAGAAGATGCGTTATATATTTTTGTTAAATGTATTTGTTATGTATAAAGGAACGAATGAGTGAACAAATGAATGAATGGCTATTTGAAGACCATGACCGGCTTGGGTTCCAGTCCCAGCTGAACTCCACATTATGCTACCTTGGATGGGTTACCTAGCCTCAGTTTCCCTGTGGGTACGACAGAAGAATAGTAATCGGGTAGTCGGGAAGATTTGGGAAGATAATGCATGTAAAGAACTGAGCATCGGGTGGGGCTCACAGGAAAGGGTCCATAAGGAGAAGCTTGATCGTGATCAACATCGTAGCTGAAGTGACGTAAGGGCCCCTTCTGTGCCCTGAATCTTCACATGGCAGGAGAAAGACAAAAACAACAAGCTTACTCAAGAGTGGGAGGAGAAACAGCATAGAACAGTGGTTCTTAAAGTATGGTTCCTGGACCAGCAGCTTCAGCATCACCTGGGAACTTGTCAGAAATGCAGATTCTCAAACCTGCCCCAAACGCACCAAATCAGGAAGTCTGGAAGAATCAGGAAGCAATCCGTATTTTAACAAGCCTTCCAGGTGATTCTGATGCACAGAAATTTGAGAATTTTGGGCCCAGAGCAAGGGGCAGATGGAGAAGGCCAGATTCCAGGTTGGGATGCCAGTGGCTTTTTCTGATGCACAGAGAAAGGCAGAGAAGGAGTCCAGGCAGCTTTAGGTCCAGTACCAGGGAAGCTCCCCATTTTGGAGCCGCCATCTTGGCCTTGCCCTCTCTGTTGCTGGCAGAGATGTTTGGCCTCCATCCACTGCAAGGAAAGTGTTGTTGGCTGCGGGAAGAGCAGCCTGCCCACTGTCACTGGGACCGCTCTCTGCTCGGCATCCCAGGCACCTGCACCACTAGGGCCCTGGGACAGAGCTGTAGTGGGAAGCAGGACTGGAGCGAGACACATAATACTGGGAGACCAAGTTTTCCCGAGCATTCACGTATGCTAGAGACCCTGGGGCAGGGTTGGGAAGAGTGGTGAGAAGGTCCTACTCGTCCGTCAGAAGAGTCACAAGACTTGAAATGGCATCAGCCACAGGCCATTGCAATTTTGCAAACACCTCTCAGCTGCTACTGGAATCTCCTGGATGTCTGTGGGAGTGAAATTTGGGGCTGCACTCGGAAGCAGGTGATGTCCAAGAAGAAAGATTAGGATGCGGGGACCACTAAGGCTCCCCATGGAGGCAAAAGTATGTGTGAGCCTTTGAGGTGAGGGGGTAGGGCTGCTGCCCGTGGGAATCACAAGAACTTTTAAAATTACCACTGCTAAGGCCCTCACCCAGTGGCTTCTGATTCAGTTGTCTGAAGCGAGACCGAGGTATCAGTGCACATCTGTCAATGTTCCAGATGATTCTAATGCCCGGCCAGGGTTAAGAACTGCTCTCATAACCATGAAGGTATCATCTCATCTATGTGCCCATGCTTGTGTCTTTAAACATCTGTCCATGTCTCTGTTTTTTTCCATCGGTGGCAATGTTTAGTGTTGGAACCAGGGAATCCTGATTTTGAAGCCAGTTGAGAAATAAGACCCATGAGACAGAAGATGGAGATCGGAACGTCAACTCTACAAAGTAAAGTCAAGCGGAAGATGTGGCTTCAGATGTGTAGCCAAATGGGTTTGTAAATCCTTTGCCATTGAGCTAGACGGACTTATCTGTCCAGTGCTGGTCACATCAGGCAACTCCCCAGAGGGGCGAAGCCAACCCTGGGAGGCTACCCAGTACCGGAGAACTGGCTAGAATGCTATTACCTCTCTGCAAGCAGCCAGGGCAGAAGACAGAGAAGTCTTAGGAGCGGCTAAGCTGAGCATGCTCAGTTCTTCTCCCAAACTCACCAATCAGAGAAGTAACCTCTCTGGGGACAAATGGTTGAGGGATGGACAAAAGCATGAAGACTTTCTTCCACACTTTCCTTTCCTGGATCGTGCAATAAAAATGTCTTCCCCTTCTTGGAAACATGAGTTGTGGTGTATAAATGTTCCTCCCTCACATCTGGACACTTATCTGAGCGCTCTTGTCTTTCTTTCTGAATATCTAGGGGTGCGTGTCTTTCTGTAGGTAGGCCTGTAAGTGTGGCTGTGTGTCTGAGAGTGTGTTTGTATAATAAAAGTGCCTGTGTGCCTCTGTGTGTCTGTCTGATTCTTTGGGTGTCTGTGTGGCAAAGCTTGAATCTGCACATTTCTTGCCCCCCACTCCCTCAAAACTCAGCTGCTTCACCTGCCGCCCTGCAGACTTCCTGTTTGCTGCTCATACAACCCGAGAGATCTCACCGATGTTCCCAGCAGTCACTGAACTCAAAGAACATGCTGTCTCAAGTGGTTATGACCACCCTTTAATCAGCTAATAGGATTCATCCTCACTGTCAGTACCATGACAAGATGGCAATGAAAATGGTCTCTGCCCAGATGGGACTTCTCTGGGTGGGGCTTAACCGAGCTACTGTATTCATGAACTCCTGGAGGGAATGAGAGAAGGCAAGGAGAGACCAGAGCTCCATCCCTTGGTCCACACGGTCTTACAAACCCTTGGAAGAGACTCAGCCAGGCATCAGTTCTCCCATGTGCCTAGCCCCTAAGTCTGGGTGCAGGAGTTAGTCTTTCTTCCCCATGCAGGCCGTCTAAAGAGCAGGCCCTGGCTCTCCCCAGTCCAGGTACAGGCCCTCTGCAACCTTAGGGGCTTATTCTCCTCTCCAGGAGTTCCCGTGCAAATCTGCCTTCTCTTCTTCAGCAACTTTTGCTAGGGACCCTCACGAGCTAGATCTTTCAAACAGTACTTCGAGAGCACTGACTTCGGAGAGAGAATAAGGGTGAATATTTTACTCTACACATATTCATGGTGCAACTCTGGGCACATCACCTCTCTCTGAGCCTCATTGCTCTCATCTGTAAAATGGAGCTATTAATAATAAAGACAGTTAATATCTCTGGAGGACTTACTATACACTAAGTACTGCTCTAAGAATTGTGCATGTGTTATACTAGTTATCCATTGCTGTCTAAGGTGCCTGGGTGGCTCAGTCAGTTAAGTGTCTGCCTTTGGCTCAGGTCATGATCCCAGAGTCCTGGGATCGAGTCCCACATCAGGATCGCTGCTCTGCAGAGAGTCTGCTCCTCCCTCTGCCCCTCCCCACACTCATTCTCTCAATCTCTCTCTCTCTCTTAAATAAATAACTATTAAAAAAATCACAAAACAGTGGCTTAAAGCCACAAACATTCATTATTTCAGTCTCCGTGGGTCAGGAACGTGTGCATGACTTAGCTGGGTCCTGTGCTTTAGGGTCTCATGCAGGTCACAATTAAGGTGTTGGTGGGGGGAGGCTGTAGTCATTTCAGTGCTCAAGAGAAAGGATCTTTATCCAACCTCACTCACTTGGCTGTTGGCAGGCTTCAGTTCCTCACTGCCTGTTGGACTGAGGGCCTGGTTCCTCTCTGGCTATTGACCAGAGGCCACCTCAGGTGCTTCCCTGATAAGGTTCTCCACTGGGGAGCTCACACATGCAGTGGCTTCCATCAGAACAAGCTAGAGAGTGAGAGAAGGCATACAAGATGAAAGCCACACTCTCTTGTACCTTAATCTCAATGCAACACCGTATCAGTTTTGCCATATTCCGTTATTAGAAACGAGTCACTAGGTCCATCCCACACTCAAGAGATGGGGGATCCACAAGGATGTGAATACCTAGAGGCAGGGATCCCTGGCGCCATCTCAGAGGTTGCCCACCATGTGCATTCCATCACTTGATCCTCACGGTAACACTATGTGGGAAGTATTGTTAATATCCTCCTCTATTACCATTTTTCAGATGAGGAAACTGGGACAAAGCCTTGCCTAAGGTCATATAACTGTTGTATGAAGAAGCCTGGAAGGTACTTCAGAGGCTGTGCTTTTAACCACTCAACCTAAGTTGTTGGGATCATCAGATGTAACACTGTAAATAGTGACACCATTGCCCTGATGAATGCAAGATCCCTTCCCCAGGATCTCCCTCCAGCTCCACCTCACTCAGTGTCTTGCCCCAGAAGAATGAGTATAAGTCCCCGGCCAAGTGTGTAGCTTTTCATAAACTCAGGAAGTTTGCTCTCAGCCTAACCATACCTTCTCTACTCTCTAACCAGTCACCATGATTTATTTCTAACTTCTGATTCTGGGGGTTAAGATTGGGGATGAAGAATCTGGGATGGAGGTAGAATGTTCCCCATCTGAACTTGGCAGGAAGAGAGAGCTGCTACAGGCATGCTAGATATAGGGCAGTGGCTCATTTACAGCAAGTGGCATTGAAAGGCCTGTGCTTTCTGACTCAATGGTGGCCCTTTCTGTATAAAATCAGCCTCATTTTATGGGTCATTAGAGCCACTCTTTCTTTCTCCCCAACTCTTGCTGTTCCATGCAACAGAAATAGCTTCCCTCCCAGAGGAGGTGTGGAGGAAGGGAAATGGTTCCACCTTTCCTTCCAACCTTCACACCCTCCTTAATGTGGGTGGAGGAGACTGGCATGATTTTCAAGCTGACAAGAGGCTGACACCCATTGGTCCATGTTTCTCTAATGTGTGGCCTCTCTCCTGGCCACAATTCCCCACATATCCAGCTACAAATCTATTATGAAGGCCCAGAACTACCTTCAGGTGGGTTTCAGAGTCCAAATGTAGAGGAAGGGATCAAGAAAACCACTTCAGCTTCAGATCCAAGCTGTTCTTGAATTCAGCTTTGCCGGTTATAAAAGTGAGTATTCTCCTCCCCAGCAAACTAACATGATAAGTCTAAATTGGTTCAGGACTTTGAGGAGGGAGGGGTGTGATTAATTATGACTCATAAACTCCGACACTAAGAGACGATAAAGGGCTTGCTAGGGTCCCCTGTACACAGCAGAGCCAGGATCCACGGCTATGTCTGCCAGACCATCCGGCGCTTTCCATGTCGTTACAGCCTTTCTTCACTGCTGTGGGGAACAGAGGGCACCACAGAGGTGCTGGAGGAAACCTCAGCTCTTCAAGGCTCGGCTCCAATGTTATCATTTCTGATAGACATGGAAACACATTCCTAAGGGTACACAGGTATCTAACCAAGTACCTAAGTCGGGGACCTGACTACAAACCCTCTCCAGTATATCATGTGTTGTTCATCAAACATTGGCTCCTTTCCCTTTGATCTCCATGCACTTGACCTCCAATACACTTCCTTAGCCCACGGATCTTGGGCTTGGTCATGAAACTTGCTTTAGCCAGTGGAACAGGGGTGGAAGTCACAATGTATGAATCAAAACCTTTCTTTAGGATTCAGAGGAATCCTAAAGAACATACCCAAGGTCGCATCCTGGCTCCTGAAGAATGAGACACGTGCGAAGCAGATCTGAACCCAGCCCACAACCTACAGCAAAGCCCAGCCTAGAGCCTAGATCAGCCAATCCCCAGCTGACCTGTAGACAGGAGATGCTACAGGTCAAAAATGCTTATTGTTATTTGCCACTGGGTTTTTTCTGGGGGGGGGGAAGGGGTGAGTCGTTATGCAGCAGATTGTGATAAGAGCTAACCCATATGCTCTCCAAGATGACATAGAAAAGTTAGTGATTCCTATGTGGTTAGGGAAGACCTCACAGAGAAAAGACTGCAGTGAGTCCTAAGGGGTGGACTGGACATTGACGTTAGGGGCTTTAAAATTGACCTCTGGCAGTCACACTTGTGGGTATGTGTGTGGGAACAGGCACAGACACGCACAGACACGCACGGGCTAGTGAGCACTGCACACAGAGTCCCGTGTCAGTGTGGAGTGCCGTACCGCAGAAATCCCATTCTCCAAGTCTTGAGTGTTGATTTCGTTTTAAGCCGAGGCCATTTTCCCTCTATTTTTCCCCCAAAGAATTAATTTTTTTTGTATGATTATTATGTTAGGTCTATCTTGAGTGAAACGTGGATGTGAATTTTATCTATGGCTTAAGACATAATTGTGGGATGAAAACTTCAAACACCCAAGAAAAACATCGCCATCAGCACCACCTTGCCGGAGGCACACACACTTCCTCTGGCGCCTTCTCCCGCTGCGAGCTTATCACCTCGGCCATTTGGACGAGGTTATTTGCCCAATTTAGGAAATCATTACACATTGGCGAAGTGGGACTCTTCCGTCACGGAGCTCGCAGCATACTCACTTGACCACCGGGCAAGAAGGAGCACAGAGGGTGTATTCCAGGCCAGCCTCCCCCAGCAGAGTCTCAGCGCAATAGCAGTTCCCTGGAATGTAAAAAACGTGACTTGAAACACACGTTCACGAGTCCAATAAACAAGGAAAACAGCGGGTTCAAGAAAGTCAATCATTCCTCTCTCAGGATGTCTCTGAGTACTTAACAGGCGAAGATGCCTCCTCGGGAATCTTCAAGAAGGAATAGTGGATGCAGCTTCTCAAACTAGTTGATATCAGAATTCTACCTCCCCCATGCTATTTCTCCCCCAGGCGTATGATAGGTCTGGAGTTCCCTGGAACCCAATTTTTTCAAGTTCTTCAATAGCACGCATTGATTCTGTGGTGATTCAATATCGGAAAGTTCTCACAATGAGTTAACGTCCACCGGCCCACAGCTCCTCGCACTTACTGGAGTCCCGCCACAGGACTGCGCCTTCTCCTCGACGACAGCGGGACTTTCAGGCATTTCAAACACACAGACTCTGCCCTCTCGCTCCAGGTCGCCTGGATCGTCAGTTGTAGTCCACAATTTAAGCAGACAACTATCATATGGTTTCTCTCATCTATGGAACATAAGAAGTAGGAAGATCGGTAGGAGAAGAAAGGAGGGGTAAACAGAAGGGGGAATGAAGCATGAGAGATTGTGGACTCTGGGAAACAAACTGAGGGCTTCAGAGGGGAGGGGGGTGGGGGAATGGGATAGACTGGTGATGGGTAGTAAGGAGGGCACGTATTGCATGGTGCACTGGGTGTTATACGCAACTAATGAATCATCGAGCCTTACATCGGAAACCGGGGATGTACTGTATGGTGACTAACATAATATAATAAAAAATTATTATAAAAAATAATAAATAAATAAATAAATACTATCAGTGGAGTAAATAAAGGAAATTAAAAAAACATGCATACATTTGGCTCTACCACGTATTGAGCTGTGAGTTGTTTGATCTTGAGCAAGTTACTTATATTCTCTCAGTTTCCTCATCTGTAACGTGGGGACGACAGATAATGCATGTTACGGGCCTCGCTCAGAGGCTGGCAAACTCTTATTGTCATTGCTCTGGAATCCTTCTCTTCCGGTCCCTGCCCCTCAATTTAGCCCACAGTGGTTTCCAAGAAGTGTCCCTGCATTGCAGGGCTGCAGATCCATGGCTACATTCAATTCAGGTTGACATTTACTGACACCTACCACGTGTCACGCCCTGTCCAGAGCTGCGGGAACACAGGGATGAGTCGCATAGGAAAATGACCCTCAAAGCTCTCACAACCAGCTAGAGGACACAGCAAGGAAACCTCAGCTCCAATTTCTTGGGGAACCCAGGTCCCGAGTCACCACTGTCTCAGGGTAGGAGGAACAGAGGTGCCGCCAGTCCTGCAAGGACGATTCAAGAGCACAGGTACGGATGCAGCCCACCGTAAGACGCGCTCGCTATCTCTCTGCAGCCAGTGTTTTCGTCTGGAACTGGTGCGCCTCAAACATTCTCTACCATTTCTCACCTGCTGGGTGCTCTTCCCTGGCGGATGAGCTGCCTGGGAAGACACGGAATCAGAAATCTGCGTTTCCAATTACATCGAGAAGGGGATACGGAAGTAGAAGCCTAGGACTCACTACGGAGATCCTCTCATTTCCCTCCTCCAGCCGTGATCCTGGGTGAAAAAAGACAAAATTTTGAAAGTACAATATCTTGTTCAAGAGCAAGAGGATGCTTTCAAGCTGGGTCAAAGCTTCGCCCCCTGCCTTTTCCTTAAATATAAATGAGCAGCATTTGTTTTTCCCGGATCGTACTTACTTGGCTTGAAAGGGCCGCCTCCCTAAACCATAATCACCATATTTTTTAAAGTGTTGTTCTTTCCTTGACCTGGCCCTGAAGACCGAAGCCGGCATGGTCCTGCACATTCAGCGGCTTATTTTTCAGAGGACACAGAGAGTCTGCTCCCAATCGCTCATCTTCCCGGGGGAATTCAAGTCACACAACAGAAGCAGAGTTCAATGTCCGATATCTGAAAGAGCTTTGCCAATGTCAGGGTGTGAAACACATTAATGTGCACCCAGCTGAGATCCCTCATTCAGTCAGTCGATGTTTATTGAGTGTCTACTGTGTGCCAGGGTCTGGGCTTGGCACTAGGGGTATGATGACAGCAGCAATGATAGAAAGAGCTAACTCTTACCGAATGCCTAATGTCCACACTCATTCAAGCTTTTACGCTTCACCACACCCCTGGGAGATTGTCATTTTCCTACTTTTTATGCATAAAGAAACCGAGGCATAGAGAAGTCAAAGAACTCGACCGCGGTCACAGAGCTAGTAAGTGACAGAGAGGGGACAGGGACCCCACGATCCAGGTCCAAAGCCGGTGTTCTTAACCACTGTACATACCATCTCTCAGGGGTGACGGAGGCCGATTTGGCCCCACGTGGCCCACAGGCTAACAGGCGAGACAGTCAAGGACCCTGGCAATGGTGACAGGGAGGGATAGAGGCTGCACGGAGGGTGCTCATAGGGGGGCACCACCTCAGAGGGAGTGCCGGGAACACGTCCGACCCTCCCCTCTGAGATGCTCCAGGTCAGTGCTTCACGAGATTTAATATCCACACAGTCACCTGGGGTCCTTGCTAAAATGCAGATTCTGACTCAGTAGATCTCGAATGAGCCCGAGACTCTGCATTTCTTTAAAAAGACCCCATTTCTAGCCGTCAGTGATGTAAGGCTCTAGGGCAGGGGCGGCAAACTTTTTTTGCTACTAGAACACTCTAATGAGGACAGCTGGCCTCTCCCTTCCTGATGCCAAGCCTGGATAATAATATCTTAGACAATGATGTCATGGTTGCTGTTGTATCCACCACATATCCCGCTACACCACGCACCAAGTCAGGAGCTTACTCAAGCGGCTGAACTCAGAGCTTTTGAGAAGCCGGCCCCTGTTCTAAGTGCCTGACAGACGTAGAGCCCTCACAGCGACCTGAGCAGAACACCCAGGCCTAGAGATTAGGTGACTTAGTGACTCGCCCAAGGTCACACCACCAGGAACTGGCAGAGCAAGGATGTGAACGCTGCCAGTCTTTGAAGCATGGACGCACAGGGCCCTTCTGGCAGCTTGCCTCCTGGATCTCATTTAACCTCCCATTTCCCTAACAAAGAAGCTCAGGGTCAGAGAGGTTGAATTATTTGGGCAAGGCCACTCAGCTAGTGAGGGTCAGAGCCAGGGTTCAGACCCAGGGGGGCCTGGCCCCAAGTTCATTCTTTTAACTGCTCTACTGCAAAATAGGAATTTGAATTTCTGCTCAGACCCCGTGGTCAGTTTCGGGCTGTAACCAGAATAAGGGATCCATTTATGACCATGAAATAATAGACCTATTAAGGATTTAGGTTGCAATCTGGGTTCCCACCTCCTGAAGGGGGAAGGTTATGCCCCCTTCACCCTTTAGCTTTTCCATTTCAAATACGTGAACGGGATTTTGTTGCCTCTGATTGGAATGTGTCCATTCTCCTTCCCCCATCCTAGGGAAAGAGAACAAGGAATCATTCTAGAGACATCCCCCTGCGGCAGACATTGAAGGAAACAGTCCCCTCCGAGACCATGACAGCCTGAGACTCAAGAACCTGGGAAAGGGGTGGATGCTGAGGCAATCTCCCACAGCCGTACCCCACTCACCAGGCCCCTGCCCAGCTTCCCAACTGAGCAGCCCTGCAGGCCTGGGCTCTCTTCGGGCTCGCGGAATGGAACAACGTTCCTCAATTTTCTGCCCCATCCTCCTCCTCCTCCCTCAGCTCACCCTCTGTGGGCGGCCCCCCTCACCTCAGGCCCCTCCCACTCTCTGTTGGCCCCTCCCACTCTCCGTTGGCCCTTCCCACTCGCCACAGCCTCCTCCCACTCACTGCCGCAACTGCTGTCAGAGCAGTGATTGCTAATAAAAGCGGTGCAATTGTTGATTGGGAATAAGAAATAAAAATAAAGCACTCGAGCTGACCAGCCACTGCATTAGGTCATCTTTCAAGGCTGTCATCTTGAAGCTGGGGAAACAGGAAAAATTGCTGTCAGCCCAGACCAGCTCCCACACCGCCCACCCCTGCTCCCCAAACCGGCATCTATCACCTTTCCAAAAACATTTCTTCTTCCTGCGCTAGCCCCCTGTTCTCCCGAGCTAGAGATGCTCGGACCCCACCCCCATCTCCGTGCGTCTGAGACAGCTTATACCCACCACCGCGTGCGAGGCTTTGTTTATCCACAGTGAAATCCTACAGGGCCTGGGGTGGGGTCGGGGAGTCTGGAACCACAGGTGTTGGGATGCAGAGGTGGGGGAGGGGAGAGAACACAACAACTCAGGGCACAGCCATCAGTCGTGCTGTAAGCATAGGGGTGTCCCAGAAGCCCTGGGCTGGGGTTTGCTGGCATCCAGGCAGGCATCCACCAGCCTGGGAGCTCAGTCCACGTACAGCAAACTCTGGGCACAGTTCCCGACCTGGGCCTCAGACAAGGCCAGGCTTCAAGCCTCTCAGGATCGGGGGAACCAGGAAAACTCCTGCAAACTTATGTCAAAGGGGCTCCAAACTGAAGCCTAGTTGTATGTTGTAGTGGTGAGGATGGTATGAACCATGGTAAGGACCTTGGGGGCTCCAGAGGAAATGATCTGTGGCTCTGATACCATTTCAGGGGCTCTGGGTGAACTCTGGGTCTCTGAGTCAAACTAGCAGGTGGCCTAAGAGTGACTAGAGTAATCATGGCTCCCCCCCACCGCCCCAACTCCACACCCCTCAGGACTGAGGAGGAGCCAGACTTCTTAAATTTTTCCTGCTTCAGCTCAGACTGGCCTGGGATCTTTGGGGAGACATGAGGACTGCACTTATGGGTCCCAGGTGGACCAGTGGGATCAGCTGTCAGGAGGGCCAAGGGGCAGAGGGAGACACACAAAAAGAGAAGGGAAAAGACCCCCGAATCACGCTTTCCTATTCCATTTGCAAGACCCATATTATTTCCTCATGGGTTCATTGCCTTCCATTTGAGTAAAATGTTTTCCAGCTCTTTCGTTTAGAGATTTTATTATATAGCTGGTGATAGATAATATTCATGTCTATTACGAGTATGCCACTTGGAACATAATCCTGGGATTTTCTCTGACTGGACCAATTTGGGTCACATGCCCATCCCTGAATAAATCACTGGAAGTATATGACGTGTTGATATGAGTGAGATGCAGCCAATCGGGGCCCATCCTGAGCAGGAAGTGGGTTAAATCCACACCACTGGACAAATGGGAGCTGTGGGGTCCTTTTAAGAAGACGGAAGGGGGAAATTGGTGCTGGGGAGGCAGCTAGCAAAGGCCTCGAAAGTTGCTAGGTACTAAGGACTGAGTCTGTGTCAAGGACTCTGCTTGTGCAAACTGTCTCATTGAATTCCTAGCTTTTAAAATGATTTTAGAGATGATTGGGCCCAACGATTCTCACCAAGTCTGCACTCCACTTCAGGGCACACACGAGAATCTCTGGGGGCAGTGTGAGAGTTCCACGTCTGACAAAAGGCGGCAGTGGGCTTTTAAAGATTGGGAAGCATTGCCTAATTACATCAGGAGCAGCCCTCCAAAATTTTGACCCAGCAGCCTGGCACAGCATCAAAAGTTCTGAGGACAGACAAACTCGAGTCCGAGGAACACTCCTGTTACTTGCGTTACTTACCAGCTTTCTGGCCGCTGTGGACTAAATTTGTGGATTCCCCCTGAATTCACTGCAGAAGCCTAAGCCCCAGTAAGACGGTATTTGGAAGTGGAGCCTTTGGAAGGTGATTGGTCCGAGGGTGAATGGAATTCACGCCCTCAGGAAGGAGGCAAGAGAGAAGTGATCTCTCCGCATCATGAGAGAATACAGTGAAAGGTGGGCAGTCTGCAAACCAAGAAGGGAGCTCTTGCCAGATGCTGGATCTGCCCCCACCTTGATCTTGGACTTCCAGCCTCCAGAACGATGAGAAATAAATGTTTGTTGTTTAAGCCATCTGGTCTCCGGGGTTCTGTTACAGCAGCCCAGACGGATGAGACACTGCCCTTGGGCTATTCAATTTACCAAAGTCTCAGGCTTCTCATCTGTAGAATGGAGATGAAAGCAGACCCTCTCTGTGAAGGTTGTCATTACCATTAAATGAGATAAGGTGGAAAGCACGCTCAGCATTTGGCTGGCACAAAGGCAGTGCTCAACAATGGGTAGATCTCTATAATTACGAGAGTGTTGACAACTTGTGTTCCATGTGCCAATGGGAAGAAAGGGAAGGAAGCCACCAACACAGTCCAACACCTCATTTTATTTTATTTTTTACTTATTTAAATTCAATTAGCCAACATAGAGGACGTCATTAGTTTTTGATGGTCCAATGATTGACTGGTTGCGTATAACGCCCAATGCTCACCCGATCACATGCCCTCCTGAATGCCCATCACCCAGTTACCCCACCCCTGCACCCACCTCCTCTTCCACAATCCTCAGTTTGTTTCCAAGAGTCAAGAGTCTATCATGATTTGTCTCCCTCTCTGACTTCTTCCCATTCAGTTTTCCCTCCCTTCCCCCATGATCCTTTGCGTTATTTCTTACACTCTACATATGAATGAAACCACATGATAATTGTCTTTCTCTGATTGATTTATTTCACTTAGCATGATCCCCTCCAGTTCCATCCATGTCGATGTAAATGGTAGGTATTCACCCTTTCTGATGGCTGAGTAATATTCCGTTGTATATATGAACCACATCTTCTTTATCCAACTCCTCATTTTAGACATGAGACAACTGCCGTTTGGGAGGATGATTCCCAGAGGCCCCATGACGGATGGAGATTGAGCCAGAGCAAGAGCATATTCCAGTGCAAGACAGTCTCTGGTCTTTAGTCCAGGGCTCACACCTCACACGAGACTGTGTCTTGCTCTTCAATCACACCCATTCTCCTTTCTCCCCACCATGAACCCAGCATTTTATCTGTCACATAACAAGTCCGCTGCCCCTCGGGAGTATCTGCATGGTTGGAGGCAGGGAGACAGATCCCGTTACTTACCAAAGCCCCTTCCAGGAAAAACATTTCCAAGAACTCAGCATCGACATCTGACCACCTTGTGTCTATCCTCCTCAGCCAGGTTCTATTCCCGACTGTCATTAATTGCTCTGGGCAGGAGGAACGCTGCTGGACGTATGACTCCGCTTCTGAAAGCAGCAGCCGCAGCAACAGCAGACAAAACCCAGCCCTCTCAGCGCTGGCTAAGTGACTTCAGCTGGGTGATCCTGTTACTAGGAGATGGGACTCCCTTAACGAGCGTCCCTCTGTAGGTACCCTTCTTTTTTTTTTTTTTTTAAGATTTAATCTATGTATTTATTTATTTATTTGATAGAGAGAGCATAAGCAGGGGGACCGGCAGAGGGAGAGGGAGAAGCAGACCCCACTGAGCAGGGAGCCTGAGGCAGGGCTCGATCCCAGGACCCTGGGATCATGACCTGAGCTGAACGGGGACGCTTAACCAACTGAGCCACCCAGGCACCCCTGTAGGTGCCCTTCTGATTGGGTTTTCAGACACATGGCAAATGCACCTTTAAAGACCCCTACATCTGTCCTTGCGTCTCCACCACGTGCACACGTATAAGCAAACACACACACACACACACACACACACACACACCCCTTCCCTGTATGTGTCCTTTCAAAGTGATTCTCACAGCCAGGAGGTAGACAGTCCTTCCATGCTTGGCCACTGCCAATCCTAGATGGTGCTCACTTATGCAAGTCCCTGCCAGGCTGACCAGCAGACACCTCTCTGTGACACTTCAGACACTCCTGGCCTCACCTGCCTCTGATCCCAGCCCCTGCCCTTGCAACCAGGTGGGCACAGGCTTTGGCCAACTCTGTGCAGGTGCAAAATGACAGCACTTTGATTGGGCACACCATGCGTCTCTCACCTGCTTCCCTTGGGCTCCTCTGGGACGCCTAGGTGTGGGATACTGTGCGGAACTTACACAGCACCCCACATGTGCACAACCTGGAGGTGCAGGGGAATTCATCCCCCTTGAGGCAAATCTTTGACACCCTTCGTGGGTGATGGAAAGCGGTAGATAAATGCCCCCTTTCTATCCCCTAGGTACACTGTCCGAGACACATCTGGAAAGCCCTCTGAAATGTGTCTCACACCCTGCTTCACTCTCTACTTCTGCTCTCTGGGGTCGGTTGCCCACAAAATATTTGTAGGTAAGCATTTATCTCAGGCTTTGCTTTTGAGGGTTCTGAGCTTAGATGGTTGTTTCCCATGGTGGCCCTGAATGCAGACCCTCAGGATAGGATTTTAGTGATCACTCACCAGTCACATGGCAGTAAGGATGCTGTGCTTGTGCTGAGTGGAGGGGTAATGACGCCTGGCACTCAGTGGTATCACAACAGCTAAGACTTCCACCTGAAGCTGATGATAGAAATGAGAAGCCGGTTGGAAAGCGAGCGTGAGTTATGGTGGCTGGAGCACTTGAATGTCTAGAGAAATAATAATTATACAGATTACAGAACGGTGTAGCATTTTGTTAGCCTCATTAGATACCTTGAAATAAGACAGTAAAATGCTCACAATATCCAATTGCAGATTCAAACCAGAAGGCCTCTATGAAAGCTTCAAAGAGACTTTCATTTCCTGTGGCCATGATTCACACTGAGCCAAAATCTTGGCCAGCATCATTTGAAAGCGTGGCAGTGCTGCAAAGGACACGGAAGGCACAGCCTTAATAGGTCTCCTCTGTCAAAGTTGTGGTCCTGATGGAAAAGGAATGGACACTCGAAATGGAGGATGGGGCCATTTGAGTGGACAACCTGAGAATCTTAAGTCCCCAGGTTCCCCTTGCCCTTTAGACTGGCAGAAGTACCCCCTTCCCTTTGTCTCAGGACAGCCTCCCAGTCTGGAGAGGCTGTAATAACTTTACCCAATGCAATTGCTCACAAAATAAAGATTGACCTTCTCAAGACCTGCCCCTTACACTTCTCACTGCCTCTAGACCAATAACTGTGGTCAGGTCTCAGCACAGCTTCTATGAGCACAGTCCCTGCTCCTGGAGGAAATATCAGCGTTCAGATTATATGCAGAAGCAGAAATTTGAGAATATGTGTGGAACTGGAATGGAAGATGTTAGAGAGGAGAGAACTCGGGTTATAAGGTGAAATAGAGGAGAATTTATTGACCTGGGGAAAGTCACCTGTGACTTGGGATTTAATATTCTGGAAGGAAACATGGAGCCAGTCCTAATGGTCTACTGGAGTGACTACTTGAAGCTTGGAGCTGACCATAGCCTACAATAAAAGAGCTGGAGATTCTGGACTTGGCTTGGCATAGTACCAAGGAAGGGGTCTGAATGCTCAGAAAGTTGGGAATTTTACAATAATGTGCCAAATAAGAACCTACCACTGGCCCCAGGGTGAGCCAGAAGGTACTCTTTCCTTCTTTGTTGTTATTGTTACGGGTTCAGTTAGCCAACATACAGCACATCATTAGTTTTTGATGTAGTGTTCAATGATTCATTAGTTGCATATAATCAGTGCTCATCCCCACACATGCCCTCCTTAATACCCATCTTTCCAACAGAACAATGAGGAATGCATGGGGCAAGGGTAGCATCATCACCTTGGAGACACTTGGTCTATAGGCCTGGGTAGACAGTGAAAGATAATGCCATGGAACTTGGAGCCTCGGAATCAATGGGGATGATGAGATCCCAGCATATCAGGATCCAAGTGGCAACACTTAACCATCAAAGGCAAGATGAATATAATTCCATTATGAGCAGCAAGATTAGAATGGCAATCAGAGTGCCTTGCTCCACAGAGATCTGTGCTGATGCCTAATACTTCTAGATGCTTTTAAGGGCAAATGGATGGACAGACAACTAATATATGCCTTCATTTGTATGATTTTTTTAAAAATCAAGACTTTGGGAGCAGAAGCCTGATACCAACCACTGCCACAGAGACCTATTAACTGAAGGAGAGGTCAAGTTCCCTTGAGGAAGGATGGTGTGATGCTTTTGCTCATACATATAGCAAACATATCTCTGATCACTTCCCAGAGGACTTATGGCTGTTTGTTGGGTGAACTGCACACTGAGGGACAGGGAAATAGTCAGACCTTTAGATGACTATTTGGCTATGGAGACTGAAGCGATGCTAACACATGAACTGAAACACTGTTATGCTCTCCAGTTAAAGCAGAAAAGACTAGATCTTTCTCATTAAGGATCCAATAGGTCCTGGATTCTAGGCCCACCATGTAATTATTTCCCCAAACCCCAAGTTAATAATTGTAATAGATATATGTAACAGCCGAACTATCCCTCACACGGGCCCTCTAGCCTATACACTGACTCTCACCATGGTAAGAAAGACCAAGTGGAAACCCCTAAAACTGCTACCCCGTTCTTGAAGTTACAATAGTAAATCAGATGCCATCCTGCCTCCTTGAAAACAATTGCAGAGATCGGTGCCAACACAAAAGACGTAAAGGTGTTTCCCTCTGCAATTCTACTTTGCGGTTCATACAAAAACCAGATGGATTGTGGCAGAGGGAGGTAAGTGCCATAAACTTAACCAGGAGGTTGTCCTAACACAGCTGTCACGTGGTACCTTTACCGAGCAGACCAACATGCTCTCTGGCATTTGCATAAGATCACTGATTTGTCAAATGAACTGTTCTGGGTATTTAGCAGTGAGGATGTTTAAAAGCAGTTGGCCTTTACATGGGAAGGACAAGAGTACACATCCCCTTGGGCGAGGACTATGTTGACTCTCCTGCTGTCTGCCACAGAGTCATCCGTGGAAGAGATCCTAATTGTCTTGATACCGCACAGAACCCTGACCGGCTTTGCACAGAGACACTTAAAGAGTTTCCCTCGAGCCCACGCCATGTACTTTTTGCCTTCCATCCGGGCATTCTCTTTCGCTGCTGCAGTGTGAGATATGGCAGAAACACGCTCAGTATTTATGCCTGTGTGATCCAGAAGTGTGGCAGAGTTAGTGTCCTGTGGGGCCAACTGTTGACCAATGCAGGACAAGAAGATGATACATAAATACTTTCTTCTTTCTATCCTTGGACACATGGTCTTAAGATGTGTTTCAGTTGGTGGTTAATCCTGAAGAATCAACCAACTAGTCAACCATGGCGATGATCAACTTAATAATGCATCTTATATTGACTCTCTCTCCTTCTCTGTCTCCTTCCCCTGTCCCTCACTTCTGCTATCTGGGATTGTATTCCTCAAGAAAGTACTCATGGACATAAGCCTGTGTGTCAGGTGCTGCTTTCTGGAAAATTCAGGCCGGGTCATTGAGTTCTTTGTAACAGAGAATGATGAAGGAGAGAGTCTTCTATTCTCCAACTTTTGTTCTCTTATTTTAGGAGAGAAGCCAGAGAATCCTGGCGTTGAGAGATCCATGCCACTAGAAGACTCAGAAAGTGGCCAGCTCACTTAGAAAAGAAAAGAATTTAGATAAGGGTAACTCTCTTTAGGAGGGCGGAGACAATTTCTACTTTGGAAGTTTCATGAGAAGAAAGGATAGTTACAAATAACAAGGAGTATATACCAGCAGAGCTGTCTGATTCACAAGTGATCTCTATAGTACAATTTTAGGGGTGAGAGGTCCCAGTTAATAGTTTTCTTTCTTGGATCAAGCATTGCCACTTTCTAAATGCACATCTCTTTAAAGCAGACATCACCAACTAAAATGCCCAATGAGACCAGATGAGTAACTCAGATGAATGGAGTACATGCCCCAGTCAGGTGGCCCAGCTGCTCGCCAGTGCAGCTGATGCTGCCAAATTGGAGTAGGGACGGACCCAGCTGCCTGCTCTTCTGATTTTTCAAAAGAGGTTGGAAGTCTGGAGTTCCTGACGTCCAAGCAGTCGTGTCAGACTCTGCATTGTTCATTGAGAAGTATGGATAGAGAACCTCAGAAGGGTCAGAAATAAGTCAGGAGCCAGCTCTCTGCCTTCCAGGGGCTATCCATAGTGGATGAGTAGTGCACAGAAAACTAAAGAGACAAACGGTATGAAAAGAGCTATACTATAAAAAGAACAGGTATTACGGGAGCACAGAGGAGAAGTACTCAAGCCAGTCCAGGGAGGTCAGGGAAGGCTTCCTGGGGTAATTGACCGGTGCTGAGATTTGACTGATGAATCGAGCATGTTTGACTTACGCAGCCCGAGCTGAGGGGGAAGAGCCATTCCAAATCTAGTCCTTCACCCGTCCCACTTTCTTGGGCTGAGTTCAGACCTTCCTCACCTTGCACTAAAGTTATCCAAGCAGCCTTCTCCATGGTCTCTCTGATTCCAGTCCTTCTCCACGCTGCTGCCATACTCTCCGGCTGCCAAACACAGATGTGTCCATGTCGCCCTCATATGTTAATTCTCCTGAAGATGTCCCCATGGCCTATAGAAGTTTCCAGATTTCATGAGTAACGCACCATCAGTAAGAACTTTCTGAGAATTTATTTATTTATTTATTTATTTATTTATTTACCAATTATACACTTTGTGGTATGCGAATGCATTGTGGAAATTTTGTACAAAAAGCGGACTATTTTTCAGGGTTAAATATAGGAAGTTGAAAATTGTAAATTATTTTACATATTAAAATTTTGTACCGTTAAGTAAAAGAAGCAGCGTGTAGTTTGTTTATCGTAAATGCTTTGTCACATCAAAAATATTAGCTCAACACTTTTCGATATCATCACTTTAAGGTCAAGGGGAGGGCACATTCATTTTGTTCATGGTGTTAGTGACTTGATAGGCTGAAAGAGAGGCGTCCCAAGGACAGGGATCAAAATGGGAAAAGTACATTATAGGCTGCGCTTCCTACACGCTCTACTCATTTTTCCAATCCCACGCACCAATCATTACGGACGATGTGGGCATTTGCTAGTAGGTCCATATTCCACGTGTCAATCAGTTGCTTTTGCAAACAGATCAAAACGGGTGACATTTTTACATTTTGAACAAATGCATTCAAAATCGCCTTGAATTTTTTATTCGGAAGATTTTTGAACACTTTTAAAAAAAATCCGGTTTCCAAGTTTTTACAGAGTGCAGATGTGACAGTTTTTGCAAATGACACACTGACAATATTATAAGCAATAAGATCACATAATGGTGGAAACACTTCAAACATCAATTTTTAAATGTTCTTCCTTTCGTGTAAACCTCTTTCAAAAAACAGTTCCTTTCTCACTTTTATCTTGAAAGGGCAGATTACAGATGTTTACTTTTTGAAAATCTCTAATAGCAAGAGCTACCTGTCATCACCGAAAGGTCAGCAAGTTTGGAAAACTTGTCTTTTTGTAAAAGGAAAATTATATCTCTCATCATTAAGCTCAACAAGCGAGCAAGAGACCCTCCGAGCTGCACAGTATCACTCCCCTTCTTGTTACAACCGATGGAAAGATTTTACCACTGAAAATAGACTCTGCCAACCCATGTCAACCGCTATGTGAGTCATCAGGCAGAAGGTGAATGGGGGCGAGGGGGTGGCCTCCGCAGACTTCAGCATGGGGGAGCTCCCACTCCTTCCTCGGGAGACCTCACGCACCCCAGGAGGTGCACAACTGTGTGATGAATGGACAGGTGAGGGTAACCATGCTACTCCATCTAGTAAGTACTGGTAATGCCGAAATCCTCCATTTTCAGAACTAAAAACAAAGAAAGGTTTTTTCTTCCAACAACCCAGTGGACCTCTGGTTCTTTGGAGACCCCCAGCCCCCAGGAATTGAGTCCTATCAGCTGACCTTCCTCACTTCCTCCTCCTTCTCTCCGACTCAATGGTCCATTCGTGATAATAAGAATAATGAACATTTCATCAACATTTACTATGTGCCAGGCGGCAATTCACATCCTTGACAGGGATTAATTCGTTCAATCTCCACCACCAATCTATGAATAAATCCTATTGGCATCCCTTTTCACAGATGAGGAAACTGAGCCGCAAAGCATTGAACAACTAACATAAGGGTTCAAGGTTAGTAGGTGGTTGAGGCAGGATCCAAACCCAGACCGTTTCGCTTGGGAGGCTACACTCTCAAGCACTGCGTTGGGGTGGCCCGTCTAACACAGAGATACGCGGATCTTTAGTTCTCCCGGGATTTGGCACGTCCTATTCCTTTTGCCTGGCCAGTCCTTCAAGGTTTAATGCCGATGAAAGGACCTCCAACAGCCCCCTCTGAGCCTGCGGAAGACGCTAGTTGCTACTGTGGCTGCCTTCCCGCAATGATGGCCCTTTCTCCGGGAACTGCTCCAATAGGCAGGGGACAACACCCGAGCCAAGCTGGACTGATAAGATCCCTTCTCCCGGGATTTGGAATTTTAACCGAATGACACAGAAACTGGGCAGAGTGGGGCTGCTGGGTGGGAGGCGTCATTGAAAGAGAACCCACAATTACCACTTTCTAGACAGGAAAGGAGTCCACGAACCCCCTTTGATGAGTTGCCCAGAGCCGTTCTGTCCTGTAAGCTTAGGGATCAAGATCTTCCTTGATTTTCAAAAGATATCCCAGTGTCTTTCCCTGACTCTACCCAGATTCCATTTTCCTTTCCCTCAATTAATAAAGCCAACATAACCTATCCAATAGCCCCTGTAGCATTTCCCCCACCCCCATCAGTGCATTACTCAGCTCTTACTGCGGTCTTTTGTTTGTTTGCAGGTCTCACTGCCACGGGCAGGTTGTGGGTACCTTGAATGCACAGGCAGTTTCCACATCTCCAGATGTCCAGTCCCCTGTACCTCATGGGACCCAGAGAAGGGTCGGCAAATGCTTGCTGAGTGACAACTCCGTTGTGCCTCTCCTGGTTGTGATGCATTCTCTGCTGATATTCACAGCCAGAGCCCTGAAAATACTATCTCTGGAAAGAAAACCCAGGCCGGAATCATTAAAAGCATTAAAAAATGACCTTTACCTGCTATAGGCATAATCCATTAATAATGTACCTTGTACTAGAGAGATAATGGGAGTCTCCCACAGGGGGATTACAGAATGACGGGAATTTAAGGGTTGATACTCCTTCTCCGAAATTGCTTCATCCAAGCCAGGTGCAAACAGCGGGGTACACACCAGCCCTCCTGAGGCTGAGGCTGAGGCCGGGAGGAGTTGCTCTAGACAGAGGGAAGGACTTCAGTCTGGAAAGAGGCCCCACCCGGGCCATTCCAATTGCCACTTTCCATATGACAGTCCTGCGGGAGGCTCCAGCCTGTCCCATTTCACTCTGACCAGGAGTCAGGAATTGTCTGGTCTCTGACTGTGGCCAGGAGGGGGGCGAAGCCAACTCTAGAGTTCTGGGGCTTTGTGCCAATGCGAGACATGGCTGGTACCCAAGCTTCAGACGTCACTAAGTCCTCAGCTCTCCCTAGGACTGAAGGAGGCTCTGTCATTCCTGATTCATGGAGTCACTGAGTCCCCAAGTTGGAAAGACCTTAAAGGTCATCTTACACTTGAGCACCTTTTGTGACAGGAGATTTACTCCCTCCCGAGGCAGGGCACTCCATCTCACAGAGCGCTGACAGTTGGAACGCTCTTCCTCCCACTGAGTCCAGCTTTTTGTGGGGCCCTCCAATCACAGCACATCAGGAGTGGGGTGCGTTGGAGGGACGGGCACCCAGGGGCACACAGTAAGAAGGAGCCAAGTCTACAGAAAATGCAAAAACAATAATGAAACCAACTGAAAGTTGCTCTGCCTTTGCTTATCAACATCACTGGCAATTCTGAACATCATCAGTGGTAAAACACTCCTTGGCAAAAGCTTTTGTTGGTCAAGTTCTAAGCCATTGTTATGGTTACTGTTGGGCTTTAATAATAATGATTTATATATAATAAACGTCCACTTAGCACATTCTGATTGCTTATCCTTTGATAAACATTGTGCTTTACAGGGCACTAAAAATTTGCAGAAATTCCAGTAATACAATTGGCCAACACATACAGACTCAGCTACCTGTGTTCATTTCAAGAATAAATTCTTAACGTTTGCACTCATTCCAGCTCGCTTCCATCCCAACGCCTGTCTCCAACCCCCAAGGTACTACATACATTTCCCTGCGGTTCAATGGTACATTTTTAGAAATAAGCACAACAATGGTAGAGACCCCCCCAAAAATAGAAAGTGATAGGCTTCACTTCTGGCATTCTATATGGCCACCTGAAGTTTTATTTGCATTTAAAATTTAGAACAGTGAAACAGAGTGAAAACTGCAAGGTGCGGTATGTTTTTGTTTGGTAAGTGCAATTTTTAGTTCATCTGCATTGAATTTGAATAATATCTTTAAAATTGAAATTCGTCCTCTTTTAATTGTTCACTGTTTTTAAACTAAAGAATTAATCAGGAAAATAAAACTGTAATGTTATTATTTCTTACTGCAACATATTGTATATATGTTTCCCCTTTTCTCAAAGGCTACGCCAACATAATAAAAAATATTAATCCATTGCCTTCTTCCTTTTTTATTTTGTAATATTTGCTATTTTTTTTTTACCGGTATGATTATGTATCTATGAAATTTAATAAAAGAAAATTTTCAGTCTTCTCTTCCTTTGTGATCATTGTTATTGTTTGTTTCTTTTTACATTTTTTTTAAAGATTTTATTTATTTATTTGACAGAGAGACAGCCAGCGAGAGAGGGAACACAAGCAGGGGGAGTGGGAGAGGAAGAAGCAGGCTCCTAGTGGAAGAGCCTGATGTGGGGCTCGATCCCAGAACGCCGGGATCATGCCCTGAGCAGAAGGCAGATGCTTAACGACTGTGCCACCCAGGTGCCCCTCTTTTTACGCTTATCACTGAGAATAATCTCGTTGCACAGAGGAGAGGGATGTTACAAAGTGGCCCTCTTTGGATGTAACTACACCAGGCATTCCACTGACCCTAATCCCTGTCACCGAGGCAGCCCTAGTGTTTGAAAATCCCCATCATGTTTACCCTAGACTTTTCCAAACTGAACATCCAGTGCTCTGGAACATTTCTGATAAAAATGGTTTTGAGTCTTTCTGCCATCCCCACTAAATGGCTATCATTTATCAAACACTTACCAAGTGCCAGATAATGTATACGATCTCATTCAATCCTCACTGCAACCCTGTGAAACAAATATTCTTCTTTCCATTTTACGGCTGAGAACACTGAGGTTCAAAGGGCTAAATGAACTTGTCTAAGATCACCCAGTTGTTGTGCCACAGAGCTGAGACAGAAGGTTGGGTACGTGTGGCTGCAAAGCCCACCCACGTGAAGGTTCAGCATGGAGAGTCACCTCCTTCATTCCAGAAGCTGTGCATGTGTTAATGCTGCCTCTGAGATCCTTGGTTTCGTAAGCAACTGCAGTTCGCAGAACAGGTGCCAGGAGGATGTTGACTTGAGCCACGGGGGTCCGCGTGTAATCGTGGAATGTCTAGGCTGGGGGAGTGGAGAGCTAATGCTGAAATGGAAGAGGGGTTCCTCTTTGCTATTCCAGTGAAAGGACAAAAATGCCCAGGCCCCAAGGAAAGGATCGTACACAGGCCCTCAACTGAAGGCAAGTTCAAGGTCTGAAGAGCCCTGATCCGGGGGCGCCTGGGTGGCTCAGCAGGTTAAGCATCTGCCTTTGGCTCAGGTCATGATCCCAGGGTCCGGGGACAAGCCCCACGTTGAGCCCCACACTGGACTCCCTGCTTAGCAGGGAGTCTGCTTCTCCCTCTCCGTCTGCCCCTCCCCCGCCCCCATTGTGCTCTCTTGCGTGCTCTGTCTCGCAAATAAATAAATAAAATTTGAAGGGAAAAAGAAAAAAAAAAAGAGCCCTGATCCAGAACAGAACCTAGGGGCACAGCAGAGGTGACCAGCAAGCCAGGATCAGAGCCCTGCCTCTGCAGGCAAACCCCTATGAATCAAGGAAGGTCTAGAAAAAGCCCGGGTAGCCCTGGGAGAACGAATAGATCCCTATTAGGCTAAGAACAATGGTTGGGTCAGAAGACGCAGCTGAAGGACTCCAGATGTTCCTGCACCCCTCTAACGAGCGCCTTTGGAGAGGCTCAGGGAGATGCCACCTTCAGACCCCTGGCTCCCTTAAAACCTCACCTCTGTGCAAAACAGTTAAAAGCGTCTTCCCAAGGCCATTCGCTAGAGGACAGAAAGCTTTGGGCAGTCTGCTAGGCGGACTCTTTTCCCACTATCCCTGACGTGAGCTAGGCAGAGCCTGAAGCTAGGGGATCCATTCCAAGCAGCTGGATGGACTCGGGTCTGAATCAGCTGTTCCCTCATCCTGGGCTTGGGTTGACCTCCAGTCCCATCTTCGTCTTTTGTTTCTGAGTCATCTTATTTTAATCATCAGCATTTGGCCTCAGCCAAGACATCACATGAATTCTTGCTCAAGGTCACTTCACTCAGCCCAGCCATGAATCCAGGTTGTTTAGGCATTTAGGGCCCCTAACAAGTGGTGTTCACGCAGTCAATGGGGTACCGAGAATCAGTTGGCTTCCCCAGTTTCAGGCAATGCCAAAATGTGGACAGATGCTGTCCCCTCGGAGCAGAACTCCATCCCATGGCCAGGAGTTCCCCACGGGAAGGAACAAGCAGGACCAGGTAGGAAGAGGGACCCTGACAACCAGGGGCTCCAGCCCTTGCAGAGGATTCAAGCACCGGCCAAGTGTCCGCACAGAAGCCTGTTCTGCATCTGCTCCAGTAAGGCGGGGATGAGGAGGGGACTTCATGGTCAGGCAGCAACTTGGTGATCTGTGGATACCCAGGCCCCAGCCTCCGGTCCCATGGCCTGGGCCATGAGACTAGACTAGGCATGCTAGTGTCTCGAGACTGGCCTTCTAACATGCAGACCCGGGCCAGGTGTGGGGGGCTGAGCCTGGGGGTGAGCACCCTTGGGGATGCTGGCTCAGCAAGGAGAAGAAGGGATTGAAAGGGAGGAGGACATTCCTAAGCACCCCTTGGTTCAGGAAATTAGCAACCGTTCTATGGAGTCTGGCATAATGGGTCAGCCAAGCTCGGAGTTCCCGGGCTTGACATTGCATCTTGCTGGTGATGTCCCTGCCATTTCCTTTAGAGTAAGTGTGGAGAAATGAGTGCATGATGATAAACACTGATTAACCACAGCCCTAGCTGGGGAGATAAGTTTCTCTTTCCGATCTCACTCTTGCTCCCTCCCTTCCTCTCTCCTCTCTCTCTCTCTCTCTCTCTGAAGAAGCACTGCTCTTTGTCCTAACCTATGGAACGGTGGGTTAATTGGCTTATAGAGCTGCTGAATATGGAACAGAGCCCTAATGGAGATTTAATCAAAGGAGACAGTTGTGTCGAGTGAGGTGTAAAAGCCATTGAAGATGAATGGAGACGGATACAATTTTCCCCCCAGAGTTATTCAGAGCAATTTTAATAAAGTGCGAGTTTAACTATGGAATGGATTGTGTGACTAAGAGTCATTTAGGGCACAGCAGGGCAAGCAAGGAAAGGAGCACTTGGAAAGTCACTTCAAGAAGAGGGAGCCTTTCTCTGCCTCAAACAATGGGCGTAGGGCCAAAGTTCCACGCTCCCATCCACGTCCACCTGTTGCCCAGTGGCCCAACTATGGCACTCAGATCACTGACGTTTTATGCAGCTTCTAAGGCTTGTGACCATTGAGCTCAGTGGTTAGAGCACAGGACCTGGGTCACAGCTATGATTTGGGGCCCACAGCCCCCACCATTTGCCAGAAACCGCTCTTGGATCTCTGCATCTTCCCCCACCAACCCCTCTTCTCCTTCAGTTCCCAGCGTAGTTGTCTCTGTTTGGGAAGGTGTCCCTGGGTCTCTTAGATGCTCCTCCCTGCATTTCTCTAATGACCTTTATATCCCATGCAATTGCATAATTGTCTTTTTTGGTTTTTGTATGTGTCCATCAGCCCCCACCCCCAGACTGTGGGTTCATATATATATATATGAAATCCATTTACTGGGATTATCTTAGACAAGCTATTGTGCAAATTGCTTCTTTACTCAGCAGTATGGCATGGATATCTTTCCATCTCAATGCCTGGGACTCTGTAACAAGCTCTTTAACAGCTGCACCATATTCCTTTGTATGGATGTCTCATAAATTATTTAACAAATCCCATATCTTCTTCCGCTATCAGGAACATCATCGAAAGGAGCATTCTCTTACATACATGTTTTTGAAAAGTCATCCAATGAATCCCTGATAAATTCCTAGAAGGCAAATTGTTGAGGTCAAAATTTTGATTCGTGTTTTCAAGCCACCCTCCCAAAAAAGTAGAAAGGTGCGCTCGCGTACGCCCCCACGAGCACCCTTTCTGAGCACCGTCAATCACGTTCATTTTGGCCAAACTGATGGGTAAAACCTGATGTCGCGTTCTTGTTAATTTGACAATTTAATTATCCAAGAAAGGACCCGTCGAAGGAGATGATACAAGTATATATCTTGGCAGAGCCATGAGGAATCCCAAAAACCCACGTGGGGGAGAGAAAAGCTTGGAGACACTTTTCTTGGAGAAACTACCCAGGACAAGAGAGCTGGCTTCCTGAAGGAGGAGGCTAGCAGCCCAAACCATTTCTTCCAGGATATACGGTCCGATATAGTCTGATTGATGTCATATCATACCCAAGGAGTCTGGGTGAGTTTTCTAGGTGGCGGCACTTTCTGGCATCTGACTGGCACATCAGTTATAGATCTGAGAGGGACATCTGAGTGAGTGCATGCGAGATCTAGCAGGAACAAGACATGGGTCAGAAAGATGGTATATATGATAAGTAAGATGTAAAGTATGTTAAGTATTGACATAAAGGGCTTGAAAACTCAACCCCAAGGTAAAATGAGAAACAAGGAGCTGGACAGAAGGCGGTTAGACTCACAGGGCAGGCTAGTGCGTCTGCAGTCTGATGCTTCCCTGAGCACACAGTCAGCTAAACACCCCATGCCCTGGACATACCAGATCTAAGGGCAACTGATGATTGGAAGCCCTACTGACTGTTGGGCAAGGGGCTCCTGATGTTCTTCCAGGCTGGGTCCCCACTGATTCGAGGGCAGGGCAGATGGTGGAGCAGGAGAAATTTGGATTGTACTCTTGACAGCTGGGTCTCCAGCAAGCTGCAAGGAGATACCTAGCCTAGAAAACACATAGATGATTCCTTCAAACCAAGTCCTCTCCTAGTTTAGCGGTGGAGGTGAAGGTGGACACAGCAGCGCTCTCCTCACAGATCGGAGATGGGGAGTCTGGATTCTGAAAGGAATGCATTTGAGCTAATGCTATTTCTCCATTGATTGGTATCAAGTCCAGGCTCTGTTCCCCAGAGGAGACCTCGGTGAAATCCAAGGAGGGTGATTAACTCAGTGTGGAGGAGTTTGGCCTGTCAGGAGACGAGTCCAGCCCAAGGGCTCTGGTCAAGCAGGCTGATGCTTGGGGCTGAATTCAGAAAGCAATTCCAAAACCACAGCTATGAATCAATTCAAATAAGGCGCAAGCAGCCCTTACATTCAAGAGGTGAATGTGGGATTTGGGTGTTGAAGTCAAAAAGTCAGAGGCTGAGAAAACAAAGATGCAGGGCGAGAAGCAAGAAGCAAGGAGTCAGTTGATGCCAATGGGTTAAGAACTTTGCCATCAACAAGACTGAGGTGACCGGAGCACCCTCATAAAGGTCCTGTGGGGTATGGGAGTGTGGCCTAGCCTAAGGCAGATGCCCAGACTTGGATAGATGTTTGCTGCCTTTCTTCTCAGCGCCTGGGGCTGCAAGTTAGTGGCCAGCTTTTGGCACGATGGGACAAGGGATGGGTAACTCCACTGGCTTCAGTGTCACCTGCAGTGTCACCTGCTCTCCCCTTTGCTACAGACGTTGAAGCCACCATGGGTCAGTTGGAATGTCAGTGTTCTCGGCTGCACTGGAAAAGCACAGTGAGGATACTTCCCAGAGAAGTTTCCATCCTACTGCCAGTGTGTGTAAAGTGAACAGAATAACCACAGTCTTGCCAGACATGGGAATCTCAGAGACCCGCTTTTCAAAGGACAGCCTCTCTAGCTGGAGAGCATGGCCTGGGGCTCCTGAATGGAAGAGTCACCCCCTCCTCTAGGAAGTCCCCCACACCTCCCACTGGGACCACGCTCCATTTGAATGGACTGAGGGTTGTCCCACAGATTCTGCATTGTGCTCTTGCCCCCAGGAGCTCCTTTCTGTCCAAATAAATATTGAATCCAGGTCATTTCCCAAATTTTCTCCTAGACCAGTGAGTTAGAGTTAGCATCACACCATGGCCACACATGTTTTTATGACTTTTTCTACCCACGGCCACCCGCTGAGCTGAGAGACAGCATGGCACAGTAGTTAAGAGCATGTACTGTCAGCTGAGCTGCCTGGGTTCAAGTCCAGGCCCCGCCATTAGCAAACCACGTGATCATAGGCAAGCCATCTCTCTAGCCTCCTACTGCGTGCCTCTGTGCTATCACCCAAGAGCTGTGGATAATAGTAGAAATATTTCCTGGGTTTCTAAAGATTGGATTAGCATAGCTAAAACGGTATAACTGGCTGCATTGGCTATTATTACCACTTTCTAACGGCACCCGGCCAAGGATTATGACCTACATTGGGTAACTAGGAAAAAGAAGGAAACATCTGGGTGTATCTCAGTTATTTATTCTGATGAAAGTAATTTATTCACTTTTAATATTCACTAGTACTAATAATGGTACCGACCATGACCTGCTGAGCTTCTGGCATGTGCGAGCACCGTATGGTCCCCCTTAATCCCCACAACAACCAGACGAAACCGTGTTATTATCCCTACTTGACAGATGCAAAAACTGAGGCTCGGGGAAATTAGCCAACTGGCCTTCCGCAGCAGTAAGCAGAGGAAGGCGGATGTCAGTGCCTGTCTGGTTGACTCCCAACGTGTACATATTTTTGTTCTTTCAGTTCTTTTGTTCAAAATAAAATGAGAGGAATGCTGGCAAAAGATTCACTCCAGTCTGGGATTGTTTAGACATTGTAGTAGCCTCTATTCTTTGTTTGCTTTGTTCCCTCCCTGTCCTTGTCACACTTCCCTGTGGGCAGCCCTACTTCCTGCCCCTCTGACTTGAGGCAGAGCCATGTGATTGCTTTGCCCACTGATGTGCCAGCAGATCTGACTTACCCCACATCTGAGCAGAACCTCTCAATGGGCTTGCTGGTTGACCTCTTTCTCCCTTGAGCTTCTGTCCTCTGCCATGAGGACAGCACGCTGCAGATGGGAACTGCCCCTTCTGCCAGGCTCCCAGAGTAAAAGGAGCCCCGTGGAACCGAGCCAAGCTCAGCAGAGCCCAGAAGAACCCAGCTTAGCTACTGCTGACCAGCAGCCCTCCCATAGTGTGAGCAGGAAATAAATGTTTGCTCTTGTAAACCACTGGGATTTGGCAGGAGGGAGCGGAGGGTGTTGCCACAGCAAAAGCCAGCTGATACAGACATGGTCCTGGGGGCAGGGGGGTAAACCAGGCAAGCTCCACTCCAACGGAATAGACAAAGGAGAGGACAGTCCAAGCTCCCTGCTTTGCAAAATAGTAACCCATTTGGTTGCAAAGATGGCCTTTAGACCAGCCCATTGCATTTTGGCACATAACTGGTGATTGAAATATGTTCTCTAAAATCAAAACAACGAAGCCACAGAGGACTCAGGAGCGTGAGGGATGAAGGAGAAAGTGGCCAGGGTCTGTTGAGTTTCCCTTCCATGGTGAGAAAGTTGGTGGGTGGCTGCAGCAGATGCAGAGAACGAGCCCAAGTTGAAACCGTGTTCCCTGGAGAAGAGCGAGTCCACAGAAAGGGTTTCCTGCAGGGAGATGAGGGAGAAGCCGGGAGAGCCTGCATGACCCGTGGATTGGGCTCCTACCGTGTCCCGGAGGCTCATAGGCTCCATGGGACCTCTCCCCATGACAGATACAAAGTGAAGTGCTCAGTCAACCAGCAGGAGCGGCGATCACACGTAGATCCTCTCAGTTCTGGCCGCAACTTTACACTTGGCAGAAGGCAGGCACAAGTCAGCTTTATGGAGACCTCTGTGCACAGCTGGGTGCTGGAGGTCATTCTTTCTTCGCTGTGTCGTGCCCAGAGATGCTTGGCCGTCTTCTGAGGGTGGGGCTGATGGTGCTAGCGAAGGTCACTACTGTCCAGATCCATGCCCAAGACTGCCTTTGCGCTCCCGAGAACCCTTGGTGTTTCTGCCCCTAGCACGTCCAGGGACATCTGGCTCAGGCCTTAGGAGAGGACAGGGGGTTTCTGGGGGCTTTGTGAGGAAGAGAGGAAGGAAGTGTGGGGCCCCTCCATCGGACCTCTCTTATTGGTCCTAGGCCAGCAGAGAGACAGGAAAAGGCTGCAGCCGTGGCTGAGGGTTGCCATGGCAACAGCAGGCAGCTCTGCTCTTTGGGCCTGGAGTTAGCGGAGGAGGTGGAGGGGGATGGAAGGGAGAGAAAGTCAGAGAAAGGGAAGAAGTCAGAGGAGGCTCAGAAGGGAAGGGGAAGAGGAAAAGAAAGAGGGGAGCAGTGAGGGGAGGTTTATGGCGAGGAAGATGAGGGACAAGAGGAACAGGGAGGAGAGGAGAACGAACAAAAGAACCCAAATGGCTTGCATCACCCCCTGTGGGCCCTGACGTGAGGGTGCCCACCGCCTGGGACCCCGTGAACCCTGCCCCACACACCCCTGCTCTCCCCTTGCCGCGACACAGAGTCGAGGGACTGAACCCAGGCCCGGCTGTACCCTCCAGGAGCTGTCCGCTGGGAGAACAAGAAGTTTCGAGAACCAATTTCGGCCTCTGACAGACCCTGCCCCTGGCCACGCGAGCTGCAGCAAATGCCTTAACTTCTCCAAACTTCGGGTTTCGAATCTAAAAAGAAAACCACGGAGACAATAACTGCCTCTGTGAACTTGTGAAAATAAAATAAGTTAATGCCCGTAAGTGCCTCGGCACAGTGCCCGGCACAGGGTAAGCCCTCTGTAAATACGTTTTATTATGGTTTGGTGTGACTTGGTCATATGTAACTTCTCTGTCCCTCCTTCTCCTCTGTAACAGAGAAATAATCCCCACCTCGGAGGGTTTTTTAAATGTATGATTGTAAGTGCTCAGTAAATGTTAGCTATTAAAATTATCTTCTTAATAACAAGAGTAAACATTATGTAACGTGTGGTCCTTTTCTCAAAGCACATTCTCCAGTGTCGCCTGGCGTAACGCTGAAACGACCGTGTGCCGCGCGCAGGGCAGTCTTCTTTTCCTCGCTGGACCTGCCGTTCCGCGTTAGCACTGTGACGACTGCTCGGCACCCATCACCTCATCCAATTCTGAAACCAACTCTGCAAGAGAAGTATCATCCCATTTGACAGTTGAGAAAGCCAAGGCACCAAAGGGTAAAGGAATTGGCCGGCCACTTGCTAGTAGGTGTTGAAACTTGGACTTCAGTGCAGAACGGCGGGCGGAAGTAACACCACTAATTTGCAACAATTCATTTAACTCAGCATTTTTGCCCCAAAAGAACACTCGTGATTTGTGCTGTGACTCTGTGGAACAGAGTGGAGGTAAGGAGCCCTGGATCTTTAGAGGGTCTCATCCACATGACACAAGTCCTGGGATGTACCCAGAGGACCCTGGTCACTGGATGGGCTCCCTGGGGACCTCCAACGGCTGGGTCCAGAGCCTGGAACGGAGGGAGTAGTACTAAAAACCAAACCAAAACAAAACAAAAAACCATACACTGAGATTGTCTGTCAAAGTCAGACAAGGAGCAAGGAAGCTCTTTTCTACGGGTCCTCAGAGGGCCTCATCCAGGGTCACAGAAGGAGGAAGCAAGGTAATTTAGATGTTCTCCCCTCGTTTTGTTTTATTTTATTTTATTTTATTTTATTTTATTTTATTTTATTTTATTTTATTTTTGAAGAAGGAGGCACATTGAAGATATTTCACTTTCCTTCTGATAAAATTTAAAATACCTTTGTGTTTAAGAAACCGTGTATGTGTGTGTTGATGTCTGTGTTTTGATTCAGAGAGAAGCAGCGAATAGGAGAGGGGAGGAGAAAGGAGGGAAGCGGAGAGGAGGGGAGGAAGGGGAGGGGAGAGAGAAACTGGGGAAGAGAGGGAAAGGGAAGAAAAAGGATGAACAGAAGCAGAGAGGCAGATAACCCTCAGAAAGAGACGGAAAGACAGGTGCCAAAAGACATGAGAGGAGGGAAGATCGATGCCAGAGAAAGAGAAAGAGAGAAAGAGCAGCAGAAAAGGAGTGGCAGGCGGATAAACAGACTGTGACAGAAAAGCATCCAGAAGAGATGGGCAGATGGGCTGGGAAGCAGAGACACACAGAGGTAAAAATGCAGACACCAGAGGAAGGAGGGCAAGCCAGAGAAGAAGCCCTTCTTTCCTTCTTGTCAAAAGAGAAACACATGTGCTCCACGAATGAAGACAAACAGAAGGTTATGAACACACATCAGTGTTCCCAAAGCTGGGGAAAAGAAATCTCTCTCGCCCTCTCTTCCTCTCTCCCTTTCTCTCCCTCTCTGTCTCTCTCCCTCTCCCCCACCCCTCACTTACCTACTCCTCTCCAGGAGGGAGGGCTGAATCAGCTCTCTACATTCTAAAAAGCTATGCTCAGCCAGAATTTGTGATAAAGGTGTTTTAAATCAGAGCTAAGATTTGGCAGCACAAATGTTCTAGAAATTCTCATCTCATTGTGAAAATAAAGAAACCTTAATTTCATATTCTGGGGATTAGGATCGTCCCATCTCATCTCTCAAAGAAATAGGCTTTTCATGGTCACAAATCATTCCTATTGCCACCACCCTTTTAAAATATTCGTGTATTTTGACTCTGATGCTCCTGCTTCTGGTATCGCTTCAGTTGGGGTGGATTCAGTGTTTGTTCAATAAGCAGTTATTATGCACCTACTAGGTTCGAGGCCTGGACTGAGCTGGGCTGGATGCTCTGGGTAAACAGTAGGACTTCTTTGGTCACGACTATGTATTCATACCCTAGGCAAGCATTGGATCAATACCTATTGCTTGCAGATAACCACACCAAGGTGACTTTGTCTGTGCTCCCCAGCTGTCCCCAAGATAAACCTGGGAGGTGGGCTTCCCTAGGGTAGGGTGAAGCTTGGACTCATGAGCACCATTCTAACTGTTCCTCTGTCCTGATGCCTTTGGTCAATGGTAAAGGCAGGCATACTCTGAAGCTCTGGCGTAAGCTCCATAATTGTGCCCAGCTCTGCTGGAGAGGTGAAGCTATGGGAAATGGTAGAGGGCAGAATTTCTGGAAGCAGCTTTAATATGCATTTACACTGTGCAGAGAGCGTTCCCTACATAGAGGTCACTGAAGGCACTCCACCCACCCCAGAGGTCACCTGAAGAGAATTCCCTTCCAGCCCCTGGCTTCATACACCTCTCAACCTGAGGTTGTTCTCTGGAGGCCAGGGAGTGAATGCCTGGCAGGTGAAGCTCCAGGAGCAACCCTCAAACAATGGAGCCCGGAAGGCAGCGAATAAATAACCCAGTTGGAAAATTCCAAGGTATGTTCTATATAGTTTCTCAGAGAGCCCCCAGCAGGACTGAGCCCCAGTTCCCCATAGTGAGAACCCACTCATAAACTCACCCTTGATTGGTTTTACTCTCCCCATTGTCTCACTCTTCCACCCCTTCACTGTCCTCGTCGGGATCAACAACCAAATAAACTTTTTGTATCTAAATCCCTGTTTCGGGGAGGTCCAAACTAAGATGCCGTTCTCCTAGCTAAGTCAGCCCTCACGACAGCAGTGCAGAGGCAAGCATCGTTAGTCTCGGGTTAGAGTCTGTTCTTTGAATACCTCCTCTTTGCCAAGGACTCTGCTAGGCACTGGGGATACATACATGGTCCTGCCCTCACAAGGCTTGTGTTCTAGACTGAAAGAGGCTGCTCAACAGATAATCACATCAGTAAATTACATTCATTATTGTGGAAAGTGCTACAAGTGAGGGGTGTCTGGGTTCTAAGGATGTAAACTAGGCACACCTGAACTAGTTGAGGAGGTCAGAGAAGTCCTCCCTGTAGAAGTGACTCTTCAGTTGAGATCAGAAAGAGGAGTAGAATCTAACTAGGGAAGATAGAAAGGAAAAATATTGAGAACAATAAGAACAACTTGAATAAATAATGAAACTTAGGCAAACAGAGGTTAAGATCTCACACATACACAGTGTTGGAAGAGGGCTTGATTTCAGACCTATCTGACGGCAGTGTCCAAGCTCTTTATGTTATATTCAACAGCTGGAGTGGAGATGGGTGTCTAGGAGTGGGAGGTGACTTGTTACTCTCATTATTCGTATTATGAAAGGATTAACTACAAGCTTCCTTTAAATAGAAAACTCCCATAGGGCATTTAACAATTAACTCAATCACAAAAGAGGAGATTACAAATTTACCTAAATGTATCTTTGGGTACAAAAGGGAAGTATCTGAAAGTGTACAGAGTGGATGTTCTGAAATCACTGAGAGTTGGGCATCTTCCCACGCCTATCTCCAACATCCAGCACCAAGGTAGCCGCCCCCTTTGCAGGAAGACCAGGGGAGGAGAGTGAGGTTTTCCTGAATGGCTCATAGACAGGAAGGCAGTGATCTCTGGGTGTCCAGGGTCATAGGCCTCCCTTCAAAGCGGAAATCCGAAGAGCGTCCTGCCAAGAGAAAACAATACTCTGGAATGGGGGGATAATGTATTCTTATTTCTGGTTAGTATGTAAATGTATGTAAAAGACCTATAACTTCCATGGTAACAACAAGGAAAAAACAAACAGACAAACAAAAATAAACCATGAAACTATCAAAGAGCAGGAGACACAAGGAAGCCTTGATAAGTTGAATTCCAGAGAGGAATGAGCTCTTCATAGGTGAGTGTAAAGTAATGGTGCTTTCATACCTGAAGGCAAGAAATCTGGGAATCCAGGAAGAGCCGCAAACACAAATACCCATCACTGGTTCCATTTAGGAATTTTGCTGAGTAGCCACCAGAGGAAATGTAGCTGAAAAGTAAAGAAGTCTGTGCACCCTTGTGTTTCCTGGACTTCGCAGCTTTGCTGGAATTTAATCCCAAAGTGATCCAAATCTATTTGAACCTGCAGCCCAACTAACTCCCTCTCCAGCAAAATTCTGAAATTTCAAGGAGATCAGCCCCTCGGTCAAGGTCAATGTCAGGGATTCAGATGAAGGCAAAAAGATGTATCTTTCTTTGGTCTCATTTGATCTAAGAGGCAAACTTAATCTAATTAAAGCTGTGTTCCAGTCCTAGCTCAGTTCAATTCTTAGTAAAATCTGAATTTTACCTGACAGAGAAGAGGTCTTCTGATGTCTGCAATAAGAAACAAGTACATATATACTTACAAAAATTATACCTTAGTGTCCACTGTTTTTATATGCAATATTCTGGCACAAAATAAAATAATCACAAGGAATGGGAAAAGCAGAAAAATGTGATACACAATCAAGAGAAAAATAGTCAGTAGAAGTAGACTCGCAGAGGACTTTAAAATAATTATTATGAACGCATTAGAGAATGTACAGGAAAAAAATGAATAAAATACATGAAGAAAAGTAGAATACCAGGAAAGAAATGGAAACACTAAAAAATTAAAAGTTAGAAAGAACCAAGTAGAAATCATAGATCCAAAAATTTATTAATTTGAAATTAAAACTTAATCTTACAGTCTTAACAGCAAATTGGGTACAACAGAAGTAATGAACAGTACACTTAAAATCAAGTCAGTGGAAATTACCTAAATTGAAACACAGAGAGAAAAGGGCTAAACAGAATATCAGTTACGTGTGAGCTACCATAAAATGATCTAACATACATGTAAGCGGAGTCCCAGAAGGAGAGGAGAGTGATAACAGATATTTTTAAAATATGTAAATACATAATTGCTAATATTTTTTCAAATGTGACTTGAAAAAATTAACCCAGAGACCCAAGAAGCCCAGCAAACCCTGAACACAACGAATATGAAGAAAACCACCCCTAAGTACATTATAGTGAAGCCAAAAAGACAAAAAAAATCTTTAACCATTTGCAACAACACGGATGGAGCTAGAGAGTATAACGCTAAGCAAAATAAGTCATTTAGAGAAAGACAAATACCCTCTGATTTCACTCGTATGTGGAATTTAAGAAACAAAACAAACAAAGGGGGGAAGAGAGAGAGAGAGGCAAACGAAGAAACAGACGCTTAACTGTGGAGAACACACTGATGGTGACCAGAGGGGAGGTGGGCGGGGATGGGGGAAATAGGGGCGGAGACTAAGGAGTGCACTGTGATGAGTGCTCAGTGTCATGCGGAAGTGAGGCTTCACTATATTGTGCACCTGCAACTAGTATCGTACTATATGTTAACTACCTGAAATTTAAATAAAGCTTTTTTTTTTAAATGAAGCAATCCCTGACAAAAAGTAAGTGTTCAATGTCAGCTATTATTATTGTTATTTTTTCTTTGAATTATTTTTCTTTTTTTACAGAACGGCTTAAGGTATAACTGTGTACAGCACCCTACGTAAACTGATTGCAGAGACTCTATCCATCTTGTTTAGTTCAATATAAACTATTGCCTTACGAAATAAAAAGAATTTTCACATATAAGAAAAGAATAAATGAACATTTAAAAGCGAAAGAAATATTTTCTGATAGAGCTTTCAATAAGACTTGGTATTGGCTTGTAATAAAGAGGAAAACAAGTACAGAAAGGAAAAAAAAAAAAAGAAAATCTTTAAGGCAACCAGAGGAAACACAGACAAACACACACACACACACACACACACACACACACACCCATAGGACCTTCACTCTAGCCAAACTGAAATATTTAAAATTACCTATCTGTGCCAGCTTCCCCAGGCCACCTGGCCTTTGAATATTCTGCCTGCTATGTTTAGCATGCTGTATCAAAACCTCGTAAGCCTGATATTCTCCTACACTTCCTGCAAAACGCAGCCAAAGGGTTACGCAATAATAGATATGTGTCGTTATTCGGACGGACTAGATCTTTGAACAGCTTTCCTATGTTTGGAGAGTTACCCATCTTCCAAATCCCCTAACAGAAGCCCTATTTTTCTCTGCTTCCCCTGCAACTAGGACACAGAGAAGTGACCTGGGCTTCACCGATCAGACACATCGCCCTGGGCTTTGAACAAGAAGCTTGTACTTCCGGAATCAGGTACTGTCTGGAGTCCAGCGGTGGCGGTGGCAGCAGCGGCAGCTTGCAGAGACAGCAACAGCAGGAGTCTGTGGGAGCGACCGATGCCTGGCATCTGCAGAGAGGGTCAGAGGCTCCCGTGACTATGGCCAGGGCAGCAGCCAGGATGTCCCCACTGAGCCACTTCTGCAGTGTCATTTTGGGTGTTGCTCATGAATACGTCATCTCTAGGCTCTGCTGGAAGTTCCCCAAGCTCTCTAATATCCTCTCTTAAATCTCTTTGCTGCTCAATGAGCCAGGAAGGGTTCGTGTGTTTGCAGCTAAGAGCTGTGACTGACACAGCCGCCCTACCCCGAAATCTCCAAAACTCCCTTGCCTGCTCTCTTTCACTGACCATGCCCTCTGTACATACGCACGTGGAAAAGTCATCCCCCGTTCCTGGCTCCCACAGCACCCTGTGCTGCCCCCTCTCCCAGGGACATTACTTACCGTCTCCTGTCGTTGTTTACCTATGTGTGTCTCCCCATTGGACTGTGACCCACTTGCAAGCCAGGTCCTAGCCTCGTCTATTGCCACCTCTTCACTGAGTGCTTAGCAGAGCCTGGGCCGGCCCAGCAGAGATGCTCAGAGGAGCTGATTGATTACACGGCCAGCGAAGGCAATGTCACCATGTACCCACAGGAGAGAAAATGGAGTGCCACTTTTTCTTAAAATCCACGTAAGAAAAATTCCAACACGCCCAATCTCTTCTCTTTCTCACAGGGCCTTGAAGCCGATTCAAAAAGGAGCATGCCGACAGTTGCGTCTGTAACTCAGTGAGGCGTGCGGTAAGGTCACTGGTGCTGGCCTGGGAGCGGGCTGGACAGGGACGGTGCCTCCATAAGCAGCTGGGCGAGTGTCAGGATCTCCCTACTGAGCTCAGTGCACAGCTCGTCTCACGCAGCACTACCGGATGGGCCCAGACGGCATCACAAATCCATTCACGCGAGACAGAAACAAGGACTATTTTATGGCTCGCTCTGAGCAGTGGTATACTGGCAAATGTCTAACAATCGGCTTTTCAGAAGGAAGTAAAGCTCACATTTGTGACATTTGCCAATTTTCATGGTGTAAATATTCCCACCACAACTCCCACCCATGCCCGGGTAATGGTTTCCAACGTGGAGCTGGGAAGAGACCCAGCACAAGGTCACGTGGTAAAACAGACTATATAGTATGTTAAATGTAATTAGAAATTAAATAAATCATTAGAAATATTTATTAGAAATAATCAGAAATTGGTGCGTTTTTAGCATTTGTTATCTTTATTTAGAAATATAGTTGTCAATTTATATAATTTATTTTTTTAAATGGCTGCATTTCATAATCAGCTTACTGAATTCCTGAAAATTTAACAACGGGCCCCTGTGAGCTGGTGTGATCTGGCTTGGCACGCCACTGACTCCATGCCACCGCCAGCGACATCATCCAGTCTTCTGGTCTACCCAGCTGATCGGTTAGTAAGAAAGAAAGAAAGCCAGAGGCTCCAAGTAGATGCAGACTTGTCCAAGATCATCCTCCTAGTTTCTGACAGCACTAAAGCAAGTCAAAATAATGGCTGAAGTTTAGAGATGCCAACCACACGCCTTCATGACCCTATGACATAGGTTCTGTAATGATTCCCCCTTTTTAGATTAAAATAATAATGATGATAGTAATAATAATAAACTCCAGAGAAGTTAAGTGGTTTGCAAGGGCACACAACCAGAAGTACTGGAGCCAGGATCTAAACCCAGGCAGTCCGACCCCAAGGGTCATGCTCCTCTCCATCACCTCTAGTGCCTTAGGTTTTCTGACTTTGTACCACACTATCACCCTACATTCTGAACTCAGACAGAAGTACCTGCTTCCTTCCACAATGCTTAACAGCACCCTGTGCATATTGGATGATTCCATGCCTTTTGCTAAAAATCCCACTAGGACCAAGCTTTTTTAGTTTTCCAATGGCAAGGAAATATTTTCCCCAAGCCATCGTGATCCCTTAGCAACCAAAGGCCTCTGCTTTCAAAGAGAGCACAACTGGGAACTGCAATGGAATCCAGAGCCCTAAGAAAAGTTCCTTGCTTCATGGAACTGGACTCTGTAACACATGGTATTTATTCATTATCTGATATCCTCAATCTACTTATTCATTCATTAAGTATTTATGAAGAACCCATTGGGTACCAGGCACGGTGTGAAGTTTACATGCCTGTGCAATTTATTAGACACTATCAAAGCAGTTTTCAGGACCCAAGAGCCTTTCAAGGGTTCCTGGAAATATTCGAGACCTGAAAATAATTAATATCATCTCCATAATACAAAGACTGCAAAATTAAATCAACAAGCATCTACTTGAAAGTCTACGAAGAATAACCTTATGTCAACCTGTCAACTGCTTTTCAGCACAACTCTTATATGGTTTTATAAAAATTATATTTAATGTGGCAGTGACGTTATAATAGATTTGATTTTAAATAAGGCAGGTCTCTAAAACTAATAGTCCCTTAATCCTATGAAGGTCGTGAAACAACCTAGAGGTGCTGGGGAAAACAAAAATGCCTAAGACCTAATCTCTGGCTTCAAGGGAGCCTAATCTTGTGTTTTGTTTATTTACTTGTCTATTTTTATGTTCTAATCATGAGTTCCCTGAAGGCAAGGATTTTGCCCTCTGTGCTCTTGTTAAACTTCATATTCCCTGGGCCTAGAGGAGGGCTGCATTTACAATAGTACCTAACACGTTAGCTAGATAAACACGATCAGGTTAGTGCTGTGATCTATACTGTAAATTCTGACAATCCACAAGGACTCAGAAGTCATTCTCTTTCATCCTCTTGCACGGATATGGAAACACACACACACACACACACACACACACACACACACACACACACGCATACACCCGTTCATCCCCTAGCCACTAAACTCCACAGGGGATGGAAGGAAGGGAGGAAATCAACATTGGTGAGTAGCTACAAAGCACTGTGCTGGGTACTTTTCATACGTCAAATATGCAGCATGTAAATATCCCCCATGCCTGCCACATTGTAGTGGGCATTGCAGATAACTAGGAATTTGGAGCCATTTGTTCTTGAACTGTCTCTGCTTTTCTCAACTTCTGTTTGTAATGCCTTTTGCATATCCTCTTGCATGCCAAGTGCAAGACGCATGATTGTAAAAGGGAGTGACAATTTCAGGCAGATTATAAAACAAGCGGGAAAGAGTCACCAGAAGAGGGGCTAAATTTCTTGAGATTCATCCTGCTGCTCATTTAAATGAAATGTTTATCTCTCTTACACTTATCATCATTTCATTCGGATTCCTGGACCAATCTTGTCACTTCAGGCAGCTTTAATGACTTTCATTTATGCGGGCTCAAGGCTGCCACTTCTGAACTGGCTGTCCACCATCAGGCACCCTTAGCTTTCCTCCTTCTCATGGAGCCAAACATTTCCATGGTCCAGAGAAATCGCACTGTGGGGAGCTGCATGACTCCCGTGTCAGCATTCCATGCACTGAAGGTGATTATTTCAGAGGGACAGACTTAAAGCTGCCCAAAGCTTGGGAGAAGATAAAGAGAGGTGTGAAGGTCCCAGAGACACGGGAAAGTGGTTTAAGGCATAGAGGCCATCTGCCGCATTTCATATTTGACCCTCACATCGCAACAGGATTAGTTTGAGTAATGTGGTTTTAAGAAACAGTTGCTTCGTGTTATATAAATATGAATTTACATGTACGATTGAGGGCTTTTGCTTCCCTGACTTGAAGGTTAATTTTTTAAATTTAGCATTCGTTGCCCTAATTATGTTGCCATGCACTGTGCTACGAGATTTCTGATCATTATCTCGACTGAGCCCATCAGCAAACCTATGCAGTAGGTATGAATATTTGCATTTACAAATTGGAAACTGAGGCTCGGGAAAGGGAGGTGACTTGCTCAAAGTCACGTATCTTGTCAATATCTTGAGCTGTATGATTTGTTTTTAAGACTTAACACATTATTGTTGAGCCCCTTTGCCTGGCTGGAGGGAATGACAGACATGTAAATGTGTAAGTTCCACATAGCATGTAAATTTCTGTAGAAGATTTAAACAGGGTTCTTTGGGAGAATGAGATAGGGAAAGGGGAGTGGAGGGAAGGAACAGAGGGGCTTCACAGAGGAGGTGGCAGTTGAACTGGGCTTAATGCTAAAGCTTGAGTTTGCCTGGTGGCGAGAAAAGGAAATGGTATGGGAGGCAGAGGGAAGCTCAGGAGCATTGGAGGTGAATGTGGGGAAGGGACCTGGGAAGTCTGGGGAATGGGTGAGGGGGCATGACAATGGCTGGGATCCAGGGTCAATGAGATCTCATAAGACAGCAGGTTGGAGAGGGAAACTAGCATTAGAGTTTGGAAATCGTGGCTATTTAGCATGAACAGACATGGCGATGGAGGGGACTGTGGCTGACAGAGAAGACGCTGTGGACCCGTGAGGAGGTACCTGGAAGAGTTCAGTGGAGAAACAGTGGGTCCTGAACCAAGGCAGCTACTGTGAACATGGAAAGGACGGAACAGTGTTGGGAAGTTGTTCTTAAATGGCAGCATACGTTTTTTAAAAATCGCCTGGGAGATGATCCAAAATTGCTGAATCCAGGACCCACTCCAGGATAATAGAATTCCCTTCATCTGGAGTAGGACCCTAAAATCTGCACATCAACAAGCACCCCCAAGAGGTTCTGATACAGGTGCTGTGTGGATAATTCCTTGTGAGATATTTCTAGGACAGGAGAGCTTACTGATGGATTGAGTGTGAAAAGGGGGGGAGAGTTGAGTTTATGTCTCCCTTCCCTGACATTGTTTCCCATATCTTCTGATAACTGCCTGATTTCCTCCCCCCCCCCTTTCTTTGGCTCATTCCCAGCCCCTGTGGTTTGTGTAGAGCCCCATGTGACCAAGCCTAAGTGAATCAGGTCTTCAGTCCTTACTCATTCAGGGTGGACAGACGACTCCATCAGAGCCAATCTAAGACTACTGAGGGAAAAAAAAGCAAGTAATCTTCCTGTTGGCCTTGAACCTGGCAGGATAAGATGCTGCAGCTGCTTCGCCCAGGTAGAGCCGGAGAACAAAGCCAAGAGAGCATGGATGTGCGAGAAGCGAAAAACCAAAATCGTAGTGTCCTTGTTTGGGTCCTGAATCCAGCCGTGTCTAAAGCCAGTGTACCCCTAAACTTCTCATGATGGGTGCACATAATTTGTTTGTTGTTGTTGTTTGCTTAAAATCATTCTGTGGTGGGCTTTCTATCACTGACAAAGAAAAACGCTGCTGATCACTTTAAGAAAATCGGATATATAAAAATCTTACCTTACAAATCAGATAAATGAAGAGTTGATTACTTCTATTAAAAAGGGATTCACTCACGGCTTCTTTTGAAGAGTGAGCTTCCCCAAGGTATGAAGTGTAGAATTTGATTTATTAAATTTGATTTACACATGACCTTTTCAGGAGGACAATCTTAAATGCAAAGTGAGAGCTGCTCTACCAGGATAATTGCTCTCAGAGCCATTCCACTGTAGTCAGGGGCCAGCCAGGGTGGCTCCCCCGAACACCAGCTTCCCTGCCCTACCTTTTGGGGTCTACGTTTGATTTCACAGCTTCCACGGTCCCACCTACCTGCAGCAGGACCTGATCTAGCTGGTACACAAGTCTGACCTGATGGACAAGTTGTTGCCAACTGTAAGTTGATGATATTTGTGCTGTGCTGTTCTTCTTAGACTCCCGGTAGAAAACACTCTCAGTATGTGATTCCTTAGTGTATTAATGAATGTAGTCATTGTTCTTGATCAGTAACCCAGATGGAAAGACTTCCTGTTAGGGCATGTGTTTCTCTGCGTTGACACGAATGAGTCACTGGGTTTCTCATTCTACAGTTAGATGATCTCCTGGTGTCAGGGCTACAAGAAATTCAGCACAGCCCCAGCTCAGTGTTCAGGGCAAAGCAAAGAATGCTTTTTGTCATCTATATGGGCCCTATCTGAAGCTAGCCATTGGCCTCACTTTTACATTCCCTGTTCTGGGAATGGTAGAGGCCCATTGCATGGATTTTCATTGGATGACTCAGTCATTAGGTCACTATCTGGGAAAGTCTGAAAAGGAGACCTTAGTCTATCCAGTCTTCTGGAAACTCCTTTGTTCTAAAAGTCAGAGTGTTAGGAGGACCAGAACCCATCCACCTCAAGCCTGGGCAGCAACAATATCCCTGAGTCTCCCACTTAAAACTCCCTTCCAGGTCTAGAAATGCAATTTCTCAGCTCTGATCTTTAAATTTCTCCCTTCTACCTCAGGGCTTTTGTAAATGCCTTTATTTCCAACCTAGAAAGCCTCTTTCATTTCCTCCCCCAATTCATTATGGGGAGCAATAAAGATGGATTTTTCTTTCCAGCCCAGGGCAGGGTCCTGGTTCTCTTTCTTGGTTTCCGAGGTCTCGTTCCTCCCTCTAGCTTCTCCTGCTCCTACCTGTGAGCAGTCAGAGCTTGCTTCCCCCCCTCGCTCATTCAATCATTCCACCTTTGGAAGGAGCAGAGGGCTAAGCTAGTCATGCTCTTCGGTTCATAGCACATACCATCAGCATCTGACGGCTTAAGGTTCTGCTCTTGCTAGATTTTGTTTCATTAGTTGTCCCTCCGTCCTCTCTCTCCAGTCTCATTTCCCATAAGCACTTACTATACTGTGTTTGGTACATGCCCTTGAATATGAAACGTCTCCATGAAAAATCTGTAATATTGCTTTGTGAATGAGTTTTAAATGTACGTAAGTGGCATGTGCTACAGATTTGATGCTTTTTTCCTGTTTTCTTTTCTTTTTTTAATAATATTTTTTTTATTATATTATGTTAGTCACCATACAGTACATCCCCGGTTTCCGATGTAAGGCTCGATGATTCATTAGTTGCGTATAACACCCAGTGCACCATGCAATACGTACCCTCCTTACTACCCATCACCAGCCTGACCCATTCCCCCACCCCCTCCCCTCTGAGGCCCTCAGTTTGTCTCCCAGAGTCCATCACTCTCTACAGCTCTACTCACGTTGCTGTGTATACCCATTTTGTTGTTCTAACTTCTACACCGTCGTCCATAAATGCATCCTCTACATTTTGCTGATCAATTATTTAGTGACAGTATCTTGATTGCCTAAAACTCCCTGTTGTCCTCAACAGGGCCGCTATGAACAGCTTTGTCCACATTCCAAGAATCCCCCTTACCTGAAGTTTTCTGAGTACAGGCACAAGAGTGAAATTGCTGGGTCACAGGGCATGTACATGGTTAATTTCACTAAGTGAGCTGGAGAATGGCTGTACCAAAATTGAGATCCTTTCTTTCGTTTCCCTAGACTCTTCCCCGTCTATTAATGCTAAATATCTTCACCTACAATTCTCAATGTTCACATTAACTGTTTAATCCTTGCGACAAAATTTTTGAGGTAAATAGGGCAGCTAGTATTCCCACTCTACATTTGGGGAAGATGAGGTTGCAATGTTGGGCTTGGCTTTGTCTATGCTGAAAATCAATAAGCTAGAAATTGGGTTCAGTCTACGTCCCAACAGAATCATGAGTAGGAAGTTGCAGTGAAGTCTGGTGGGGCCTGAGGGGGTACAGAAGTCCATCTCTAGACTAGTGGTGGTTCTCAACCTTGGCTGCACATTAAGATTAACGGGGTAGTGCTTAAGAAGTACTTAAATACTGCATCCACGTCTCACCTAAGACCAAATAAATCACATTCTCTGGAGTGGGGCCTTGCCTAGGTATTTTCAGAGCTCATGAGATGATTTGAATATGCAGCCAGGGTTGAGAATATTACTTTGGACTAAGGGTTAAACTTCGAAGGAGGATCATCTGGCATTTATCACTGAGCACATCAGTGTGACAGGTTAGGTATCTGATGGCAAAAAGGAAGTCCTGGAGGTAAAATACATGGAGAAATTATGAGAAACCTGACTGTGACTGTGATTATCCACTCTTCACTAGAAGGATGATGCGACAGGAACCCGGCACCACTAGTTCAAGGCCTGGAGGGAACTGAATTACAGAGGATATTTTAATTTGTGTCTAATAATTAGAAACTCAAAACTTCCAAATGATTGAATAATTACAGAAATATGTGAAACCCTGAGGCCATTAACAGGACTGCCATGGATCATTACCCAGGCCTAGTGAGTGCCTGGCTGACAAACCTGGGACTCTGATGCCCTGTTCAAGGTGCTGAAGCCCAACATACTTATTGCTGGGTCCCCTCTGCCAGCAGGAAGCAGATTCCCAGGGGCACCCAGCACAGAACCAGCTGGCCCCCTGCAGGGTCAATTTCTCTCTTCAGTCTCTACGTAAATCCCTTACCACGCTGACGTTCTCAAGCCACAGAGAAAGTTTAACTCCAGATTGGCAACAACGGGGCTGACCCTGAAAATAATTCTCTCCTTCCAAGCCTGCCTTTGTTTTCCTTCCTGCTATATTTCAAAATCATCATAACATCCAGCAGTAAAGTGGCTCTATTATGGGGTGGGGAGAGGACATTAGAAGGGAAGTAATTAACATTAGCTGAGCATCTACTATGAGCCAGGCAAGGTGCCAAACAGTTTACACTCTTTATTTTGCTTAAACTTTACAAAAAGCCCTGATAATCCCTATGTTATATATATATAATATCAGAAGCTCAAAGAGCTTAAGTGACTTTTCCAAGGCAAATTATCTTTAAAAAAAAAGAGGCAGAGGGCGCCTGGGTGGCACAGCGGTTAATCGTCTGCCTTCGGCTCAGGGCGTGATCCCGGCGTTATGGGATCGAGTCCCACATCAGGCTCTTCCACTATGAGCCTGCTTCTTCCTCTCCCACTCCCCCTGCTTGTGTTCCCTCTCTTGCTGGCTGTCTCTCTCTGTCGAATAAATAAATAAAATCTTTTTAAAAAAAAAGAGGCAGAAAAAACTACTCAAACTGTGTTTTCTCTGAGTCTAAAATTTGAACTTAGTCTACATTGAGGAAAACTAACTTGTTTCCAATTCTTTCCCAGACAAGAGATACCATAACTTTTCTTGTGTCCCCTAAGTTCTCATTATAGGTAGACCCTTCTTGGTACCTAATCCATATCCTCCCAGGATAATTGCAAGACCCCAGGAAGATGGAGTTGATCCATCTATGAGCTGTCCCATTCAATTGAGAAGAGGAACTTCAGCCTGTAATAGTTGGGAGATAACCTCAAATTGCAATGGTTTGGGCTATAAAAACCTATCCTCAGAAGGCAGCTCCCCCGCCCCCGGAAAAATGTCTGGAAATATGCCAACATGTGGCCTTGGGTCCTGCCATAGGCAAAAAAGATGTGGTTATTCTTCAATGCCACTCCTGAGCCCCATGCTGCTGCCTGCATCTCATTAGTGAAGAAAGTTCAGGAGAAGACCCATATGTGATTCTTTAAAGGAGTGGTTCTGGGGCGCCTGGGTGGCACAGCGGTTGGGCGTCTGCCTTCGGCTCAGGGCGTGATCCCGGCGTTATGGGATCGAGCCCCACATCAGGCTCCTCCGCTATGAGCCTGCTTCTTCCTCTCCCACTCCCCCTGCTTGTGTTCCCTCTCTCGCTGGCTGTCTCTATCTCTGTCGAATAAATAAATAAAATCTTTAAAAAAAATAAATGAAGGAGGGGTTCTTTGAGTGTCTCTGGACCAGCAGCATCAGTATCACCTAGGAATTTGTTAATCGTGTGAATTCCCAGGCCCCATGTCAGACCGACTGAACCAAAAACTCTGGGGGTAGATCTCATTAATCTATGTTTTAACAGATTACACACACACAGAGAGGCTGAAAAAACCTACTTTGAAAGATTCTGCTGCTCAATAAAGAAATGCCAAGTGCCAAACTCTACATCTGTTTGGCTGCGGGAATTCAGGAAAGTCCCCTGGTCTGATTGGAACCATCTAAAGACAAGTAGGAAACATGCCATCATTGCATCACCCCTCTGCTTAAAATCTTCAAGTGGTTACCCACTGCCCCCTGTATGTAACCAGAATGTCTTGGCCATGTTCTCTAGGCAACTTCTGTCTGGCTACACGCCATCCATCCAGCTTTAACCCCTTCTCATTCCCCTCGGGCACTATGTGCCCTAGACTGAGATGGGGATATATGGGTAGGGAGGGGGTTGAGAGAGAGAAATGAAACCAAAATATTATTTTTCTGAAGATTTTTTGTTTGTCAAGAAATAACACAGTTCCCCCCAATTTTTTGCTCCTTTACAAGCTCTTACATCCCTAAATATACAAAACATGATCATTTTCTGAGCAGACCAAGTCATACATAATGCATTTTTATTGGCACCTTGAATAAAGATATGGCAGACATGAATATCAAATGTGCAGATGAAAAACCTGAGAGGAGGACTCACAATGGGTGAACAGGGAGCAGGAGAGCACCTGGCTGCTCTTGCAAAGCCAGAAAAGATTCTGCTGGAGGAATTGCACCCCGCAGTCCTGGGAAGACTTACAGATGCAGTCACTAAACCACCGTTTTCTATGAGATATCAAGGAGAACGGGTGGGATGCCGACAGCTGCAGATGGAGGAAGGTAGTTAATTTAGAAAAGGAAGAATAAGGTGCGTTCATCAAACCATCAGCTAGTGAGAAGGTGTGTGAATGCTTTGGAAATACAGCAAGAAGCCTGGGAATCGGTGTGGATTTACCAAACACAGAGCTTTATTTAAGGAACGAGGGATGTTTGGCTTGAAAGGGACTTTATATATATGTAGGTCTTTTTATATCTATAGATCTGTTCTATGAAGGAAAATGTTATGCTAGGTGGCTCTCCAGCGTGGAAAGTACTGAAGATACAGTGACCCTGCAGATCGTCCGGTCTTTCCCTTCACTCACAGGTGGGCATCAAAGCTGAGACAGGTAACGTGGCTTCAAAGCTAAGATTAACACTCCTGATTCCCGGTCCTTCTTCATCACACTGAGCGACTCATAAAGAAAAGGTCATGAAAGATGAAACTCATTTCCTATTTTGCCAGGATCCCTAAACTGGCAGAAAGCTCTCCTGTAAAGTTCTATACAGATATAAGTTGTTACCGGTATCATTTATAATATCAGGTTCAGTTCTTGACCCCTACCCACTCAACGTTTTTATGAAATGTCTGAGGGAGGGCATTGATTTTCTGATAACAAGCAGTTGGGGGCAGACGGTGAGTGTATTTGGATGGCTTGAAAAACGAGGCAAAGCTAACATGATGAAATCTAATCAGAACAATGTGAAGTCAGGCACTTAACGCACAATGCCAATGAACTTGTGAGCAAAGCCTATGAGTGAGTGGGTTAAATTGTCTGAGAGGTTTATCTGAGTCCAGAAGTGTCAGAGCCTTAGTCTTCAGTTGTATTGTTACAAAAATAATATCTATAGGACAAGTAAGGCGAAGGACCCTCTGCTCTGGCCAGCGCCCACCGTCATTCACTGCGGTATTACGTTCTGTTCTACCCATTACCTTTCATCTAATGGGCATTTCTGCTCTAATAAGGAGCAGTTGAAGAAACTAAAGCCACTTTGCTTGAATAAGAGAAGTTTACAAAGAGCCTTTTCTGTTACCTGAGGTGTACAAAGACTGCTAGAGCTGTCACAACAAAATACTACGGAACGGGTGGCTTATCCCATAGAAATGTATTTTCTCACAGTTCTGGAGGCTAGAAGTCCAAGGTCAAGGTGCTGGCAGGTTTGGTTTCTCAGGAGGCCTGTCTCTTTGGTTTGCAGGTAGGCATGTCCTTGTTGTGTCCTCACATGGCCTTTTTCTCTGTGCATTCATTCTTGCTGCCTCTTTCTCTTCTTATAAGGGCACCAATCCTATCTGGTTGGGGCCCCACCCTTATGATCTTGTTTAACCTTAATAACCTCATTAAAGGTCTACCTCCAAAGACATTCACACTGGGACCAAGGCTTCAACATTTGAATTTGGGAGGAGATGTAATTCAGTCCATTACGGACTGATTGTCAGGGAGGAGAGAGTTTTAGGCTCACTCTGTGATGATCCAGAGAGCAAAACAAGGACCATTTAACAGCCAATTCAGGGTAATTTGTGCCCAGTATAAGGAACATATTTCTTTTTTTTAAAAGATTTTGTTTATTTATTTGACAGAGATAGACAGCCAGCAAGAGAGGGTACACAAGCAGGGGGAGTGGGAGAGGAAGAGGCAGGCTCCCAGTGGAGGAGCCTGATGTGGGGCTCGATCCCAGAACGCCGGGATCACGCCCTGAGCCAAAGGCAGCCGCCTAACAACTGCGCTACCCAGGCGCCCCAAGGAACATATTTCTAATAACCAGTCTCCTAAAGTTTAGACGGCCTTCTTTGTGTGAGAGTGAATTCTGTAGTATCATAGAAGCTACCTTTCATTTCCATGGTAGACTAGGGGATTGCTGCCCAGGGTAAGAAGGCTAATGAATGGAATAATAATAATAATTTTTTAGAGGCTATTAAAAGAAACCAGGTATTGCACATGGCTCAATTCTACCCTACATCCCTAAATTCCATCCCCAAAACTTTCAAAATTGATTCAGTGTTTCCAAGTATTTCAGAAGCCTTCTCACTCTCCCACAGAAATACTCCACTCTTCCCATTACTACACCTTTGTCAGCACTCCTCCCTCTTGCAACCATCTATCCTAATCCTACCGTGTCCCAGCGACAGCCCATGAAAACCGCAAGCCAGGCTAATATTTCCCTCCCTGATTTTCCACTGCACTTCAACACTGTGAATACAGTCAATTCTAACAGATGTGAGTACAGTCGGGAGGTAGTCAAGGATTACGGTGTGATGACCACAAACCAGGATCTTTAAACCTTGCTGACTCTCCCAGATGTTCATTGAAATGAGGCCCCAATTCTTCCACCAGGCACGTAGTGCTGCCATGGGTTGGTGAGGGAGGCAACCCAAGGTCAGAGATCACCAGAATCATGGTCTTTATAAGTGGCTCTGGACCTCGTTATGATCTTCTGGTGAATTCAGCTGGACCAAGTGTCTTATGAGAAGCCCTTCTGCCTAGGGAGGGGCATAGGGGCAGACTTAAACAACCCGTCCTAAAACAAGTAAGTGGTCCAATTTCATTAATACACTCGACAAGCATTTATTGTGCCATGAGTGATTCTAAGTACTGAAGTTATAGTGGTGAACAAGGGATAATGTCCCTACTCTCAAACTTACAGTCTAGTGGGAAGAAAAAGAGAGGCAGAAAAAAATAACGAGATCGGTATCAGGTAGTAAGAAGATGTGATGCAAGGCAAAATAGAGCGATGGGATAAAAACAGATGGCTAATTTATATTTAGTGGGTCTTCCTACATTGCTGATATTTAGACTAAGGTAAGGAAAGAACATGGAACTTGTCATGATAAGACTGGGGGGAGATCAGTCTAAGCAGAGGAAACAGCTAACACAAATGCCCCAAAGTGGGAGCCAGTTTGGCAAGTTTGAATAACAGAGGGCAAACTCGTATGGCAAGAGCACAGTGGAAAAAAGCAGAGGAAAGGGCTGGACGGCGCACTCCAAAGGGTAAGCAGGGTTCATATCACATGAAATTTTGAACACCAGGATAAAATGTCAAATGTTGTTCTCATGTTATGGGGAGAAGAAGTAGAGGAATGTTTAAAGAGGGACAGATATGATCAAATTTGTGCTTTACAAATCTCGTTCTGGCTACCAAGAGGACCAGTTATGAGACCACAGCAGTATCCAGGTGGGAATGAAAGAAGCCTGAGCTAGGGGAGATACTGGAGATGGAAGGAAATAGGTAGATGGCAGAGTCCACACAACTTCCTTATTAGTTGGATAGTTGGATTTGGGAAGTGAAAGGAAGAAGTTAAGGATAACACCTCAATTTAGGACATGTTTCCAGTTTTCTGATATGAGGAAGAAGGGGGAGGGTTTAAGGGGAAAAACGAGAGTTTTATGTGGACCACTTTTACTTTGAAAAGACTTTATTGGATACCCATTTGGATATGTAAGCAATCAGATATAGGAGTTTGAAGTTCCATGGGAAGGACAGGACTGTGAATAAATATTCACAAGTCATCAACATATAGGTACAATTTAAATCTATGGAACTGGTTGAGGTCACCCAGAGAGAGTATGTAATTAGAGAAATGAGAAAGCATAACTGTGATATTCCAACATTTTTTTAAAGACTTTATTCATTTATTCAACAGAGATAGAGACAGCCAGCGAGAGAGGGAACACAAGCAGGGGGAGTGGGAGAGGAAGAAGCAGGCTCATAGCGGAGGAGCCTGATGTGGGGCTCGATCCCATCACGCCGGGATCACGCCCTGAGCCGAAGGCAGATGCTTAACCGCTGTGCCATCCAGGCACCCCGATATTCCAACATTTAAAGGGAAGATAGAGAAGGAGGAGCCAATCAAGGAGACTGTGGTATCATGGAAGGCAGCAAGAGAAAGTGAGTCAAGCAGGAGAGAGAATCAACTGTGTCAAATGCTGCTTAGAGGACAAGTTAGAAAGAACAATGGTGACCACTGAATTTTATTGATGACCTTGAAGAGAGTCATTGGGTGATAGGGGCAGAATGCTGGTGGGTGATGGCTGAAAAGAAGGGAAAATGAGGATAAGGAGGCAGTGATCAGAATCAATCCTCCAAGAAGTTTGCTATACAAGGAAGCAAATAAATGGAGTAGTAATTAGGGGAGATTGGGGTCAAAGGATTGTTTTGGAAATAGGAGATATGAGATAGAGAGGGAGAAATTGATCATTCAAGGAAGGGACATACTCTGAAAATAATCTTACGTTCCGTATTTGGACCCTAATCCTGACTGTGATCTCACAGTCTTACCACTCAACTCGACCTAAGGAAGAGAAAGCTTTCTTCTGAAGTCCTGGAACATGAGTCTTTCCTAAGATGGGCATATCTTTTAAACAGGAGGTAGCTGCAGGCCCATCTTAATGCACCAGCTCCACAGGAGATAACTACCCAAGGGCAAACCAAAGAGAGATTATAATCTCAGAAGATATGCTATATGGATACAATTACTTTTAATCTTAATCTAGTCTCATAAGAAGCTGCCCATATGCTCCCCTTCCCACAGGTTCCCAGGCATCCTGACCTGATAAATATCTGTGCCTTCTATCCTGACTTTTCTTTGGGTGAAGTACAGGGACTGTAGAGTAGCCTTGAGTTATCCTTAGAGGCCAGACAACAATATGTCATCATATAGTTAACATTTATTCACTTAAATACTTCTTGAAAACTCAATAAATGCCAGTCACTGTGCAATGGGCTGGCAATACAGCTGTGAACAAGAAAAAGAGCAACTTTCCAAGTATCCCGTGCATCTTTCACTCTGTTGGGGATTACAACCTGGAAACAAATGATTATGCAAATGAATATTTATTACAATTGAGATAAACTGTAGGAACAAGTACCAGATGTTTTAAGAGTGTATAATAGGTGAAGAAAACAAACTGAACCTGGGGGTTAGGAAAAGACTGATAAATATCACTCATGGTTGTATAGTACTAGACTGCTTACACAGGCTTTCTCATTCATGAAATCATTAAACCAAAGAGCCAGAGAGATGAATAATAACGTACCCCAATTTTGCAGATAGGAAAACTAAGTTTCAAAAAGGTTAAGTAAAAATTAAATGTCTCCTTATTTTTGAACATTTGTTTCCCTCTATTGACTAATTCTATCAGCCTGGACTCTAAATTACGACGGACAAATACTCAAACACAAACTGGTGCACATAAATGAAAGACCAGGAATAACAATGACATACAGTTCATTCTTCCCCCACAGTAAATGCCATTTTAGCTGGGCACATGGTCACTCAGACAGACTTCATTACCCAGCCATCATTATAACTAGGCGTTGCAGGATGACTAAGTTCTGACAATCAAGTGTTAATAGAAGTTAGGTAGGCAACTTCAGAGTCTTGCCCTTTAAAGTTTTTCCCCTGGCGGACATTTGCTTCTTTTGTAGATAAATTCCCTTCTCACCATAAACAACTAGAAAAACAGACAAAATACAGAAGACAAACGACAACCTTTACAAGATATTGGACAACAGACACCACAGGACTGTGATCCCTGAAAGAAGGGACATGAGCAAGATTAGCACTTGATAGCACTTCTTTCTGTCTGGATTTGGTATATGGAGGAGCCCAGTGGTCTTCCTGAGTTGAGGAGACAGAACAGAGATTGGGAAAGCAGAAGAAACAAGCTAGATTTTGTGGGACAGAATGTCAGAAAAGAGGAAGCTGCTCTCAGAAAGAGATTCAAACATCTGCAAAACTTTCCTTTTTGGCTGAGTACTAATGTGTGAGTCCATGGATTAAGACTCCTCAAGGCTAGAGAAAGAAGCATTCAGAGCCAGTTGGCCAAAAATGGTCAAACTTCACCCAGGGCTGAGAATAGTTTACATTCCCAACATCTGGAGTGGAGACATGATGAGTAGACTCCTCAGAAGGTTCAGGCCTTCACTGTGTGATTAAATTAGTCTTAAAATAAGAGCTGCCCTGTACTTTCAAGAATAAAGTTTAAAAGGAAGCCTCAAAAGGATAAATTGATCCTCAATAATTTAACTGTACATCAGAAAATTTCAAAACTCTGAAGAAAAATAAAAATCTAGCCCTCAAAAGTATTATATACCCAACTTCCAGAATCGAATCAAAAGTTATCAGGTATGGAAATAACAAGTAAATATAATCAGTAGAAAAATCAATCAGTTGAAAAAGACCCAGAAATGACCAGATATTACGGATTTTGGAGAAGAAGGGTCTTAAATAGTTATTATAAATCTTATAAATATGCTCAGAAATATAAAAGGGAAAACTCACATAGAAAGAGAAATAGAAGGTATTTAAAAGACTCAAACGAAACTTCTACCGATGAAAAGTACAGGACTGAAACCAAAAGTAAACTGGATAGGATCAACAACTGATTAGACTTCAGAAGAAAAAAAAATCAGTGAGCTTGAAGACGTAGCAATAAAATCGATCTCAAATGCAGCACAGGAGGAAAACAAAGACTTCCAAAAAAAAAGAGCTTGGTGATCTGTGAGACGATAGCAAGCAGTCTAACATTCTGGAGTCGCCTAAATAAATAAATAAATATGTGGGGAGATGATGGGGAATATATGAAAATAGATGAAGGAAAATAGATGAAGAAATAATAGGTGATTTTTTTCCCTAAATTTGAAGAAAAACTGTAGATCAAGAAGGTCAAGGAAAACCAAGAAATATGAAGAAAACTAAACCAAGTTCCTAATAATCGAATTGCCTACAACCAGTGAGAAAAAGAAAATCTTAAAATTAGCTATAAAGCAGGGAGGAAGGACGATATTATGTACCAAGGAACAAAGATTAAGAATGACAGCAGACTTCACTAGAAAAATGCAAGCTACAAGATGGTGGAACTTCATCTTTAACATACTGAGAGAACATCACTATAGCGGTGAACGCATCTTTCAGAAATGAAGGTAAGGGGCTCCTGGATGGTTCAGTCGGTTAAGTGTCTGCCTTCAGCTCAGGTCATGATCCCAGTGTCCTGGGATCAAGCCCCATGTCGGCTTCCCTCTCAGCAGAGAGTCTGCTTCTCCCTCTGCCTCTGCTGCTCCCCTGCTTGTGCTCTCTCTCTCTGTCAAATAAATAAATAAAAATCTTTTTTTAAAATGGAGGTAAAATAAAGACTTTTTAAGGCATATACAGCATAAAAACTTAATTATCAGCTAATGAGCACTACACAATGCTAAAGAAAGCCCTTCCGGGAAAACGAAAATAACAGAAGTAAATCTGGATTTACACAAAGGAATAAAGATCCCAGAGATGGTAAATATATAGATAAATATAAAATACTTTTACTATTTAGTATTTATTTGTCTTGTTATTTAAAAATAACTTTATTATTTTTTTTAAAGATTTTATTTATATATTTGACAGAGAGAGACAGCCAGCGAGAGAGGGAACACAAGCAGGGGGAGTGGGAGAGGAAGAAGCAGGCTCCCAGCAGAGGAGCCTGACATGGGGTTCGATCCCAGGTCTCCGGGATCACGCCCTGAGCCAAAGGCAGACACTTAATGACTGCGCCACCCAGGCGCCCCTTAAAGATAACTTTAAAAGATAATTGACTTTTTAAAGCAAAAACATGAAAATGAATTTCTGACCCATATCACACATGAAAGTAAAATGTATAAAAACTGTAGCACAAACACTAAGAGTTCTTATATTATATGTGAAGTGGTATAATATTACTTACAGGTAGCCTGAGATAGGTAAATATATGCACTCTTAATAAGTAAAAATTTTTAAAACATGGATATATACTAATAAGCAAAGATAATAGATAAAACAGAATTACAACAAAATATTTGATCTAAAAACAGACAGGAAAAGAATAAAAGAATAAAGAACAATAGGGCGTACAGAAAACAAATTAACAAAATGGCAGATTTAACTCTAACCATACTGAAAAGTTTATTAAATTCAAATGGACTAAACACTCCATTTAAAAGGCAGAAATTATCAACTTAAATAAAAAAGCAACACCCAATGATATGTTGCCTAAAACAAACTCATTTTAATTGTAATGACATAGATAGGTTAGAAATAAAAAGATGGAAAAAGTTGGATCACGAAGACTTAGTTGCAAAAAGTTTGGGTGGCTATATAAATATCAGATAAAGAATATTTCAGAACAATGAATATTCCAGGGGCAAAAAAATAACAATTGTGATAAAGAGATCAATTCATTAAAACAATATAGCAATAAGGAATATTCATGCACCTATTGTTACAGCTTCAAAATACATGAAGGAAAACTGATATAACGAAGGAGAAAAAGACAAACCCACAGATGTAGTTGGAGATTTCCATACACCAATCTGAGTAATTGAAAGAATAAGAAGACTGCAAGAAAGGCAGTAAGATTTTAACTTCACTTACAAATTTGACTTGGTTGATCTTCACTGAACTTCCCATTCAACTGCGGCATACAAATATTCACAAATATAGATCATATTCTGTGCCATAAAACAATCCATAATAAATTTAAAAGGGCTGATCACACCGAAACTGAACTAAAAATCGATAATAGGAAGATGTACATAAAATGGCAACTACCTGGAAATTAAACAACACATCTGAATAACACACAGGTCAATGAGTAAATTACAAGGATGTTAGAAATTATTTTGAGGGTCCATTTCTGCTTTCTCTTTTCTGGTCCATTGACCTATGTGTCCGTTTTTGTGCCAGTACCATACTGTCTTAATGATTACAGCTTTGTAATACAGCTTGACATCCAGAATTATGATGCCACCTGCTTTGGTTTTCTTTTTCAATATTTTTCTGGCTATTCGGGGTCTTTTCTGGTTCCATACAAATTTTAGAATTATTTGTTCCAGCTCTGTGTAAAATGTTGATGGTATTTTGATAGGGATTGCATTGAATGTGTAGATTGCTCTGGGTAGCATAGACATGTTAACAATATTTGTTCTTTCAATCCATGAACATGAAATGTTTTTCCATTTCTTTGTGTTCTGTTTGGAGCCTCTTGTCAGGCTCCAAGCTCTTCAGGGAGTCTGCTTGAGATTCTCTCTCTCCTTCTCCCTCTCACCCTCCCCCCACTCGCACTCTCTCTCTCTCTCTCTCTAAAATAAATAAATAAATCTCTTTTTTTAAATGTTCAGCAAACTAGGAATTAAAAGGAACTTCCTCCACTATTAAGGGCATCTATGAAAAACCAAAACATGCTCAATATTGAAGGATTGAATGCTTTGCCTCTCAAATTAAAGGCAAGCAAAGCAAAGATTTTCATTCTTACAATTTCTAACCAGTGCAATAAGGCCAAAAAAAAAAAAAAAAAAAAGGTTGCTAGAACTAATAAACAAGTTTATCAAGGTCACAAGATAAAAGGAAAATATGCAAAAATCAATCAAATTTATATACACTAGTAGCTAATAATAGAAATTGCATTTTAAAATATTTACAATAGCACCGTAAAATCTACGATATTGAAATATAAATCTAACAAAATATGTGCAAAACTTCCATGCTGAAAATTATTAAAGATTAATGGGGAAAAAAAAGAAGACCTAAAAATGGGGAGATATACCATATAAATGGATTAGAAGTTTCAATATTATTAAGATTTTAATTCTCCCAAATTGGTCAGCTGAGTCAACACAATTTCAATTACAATTCCAACATAACTTTTGTAGAAATCCACAAGCTATTTCTAAAATTTACATAGAAAATCAAGGGAAACATAATAGCTAAAATAATATTGAAAAGGAAGAATAAAGTGGGAGACCTCACACTACCTGATTGTAAGACTTACTATAAAGTTACACTAATGAAGAACTGTGGTATGTAAATAGATAGACACGTAGATGCACGGAACACAAGGGAGTCCAGAAATAGGCCCTGCATAGATGGTCAATTTATTTTCAACAAAAGTGCCAAGGAAATCCGACAGAGGCAGGACAGTCTTTTCAACAGATGGTGCTGGAACAACTGAAAATCCATATGATCCATTTTGAGTTCATTGTTACATATGGCGGGAGGTATGGATAAAGCTTTATTTTTAGTATATGGCAAAAAGATTTGAACACCAGAGACATGGATAGCAAATGAGAACTTGAGAAGATGTTCAAGACAGTTACTTTTAGGGAAAATAAAATTACAATTACAATGAGACACTACTACGTAACTATTAGAATGGCTAAAGATAATCATCTACTTTTTAAAAACAAAATATCAAATAGGACAAAAATGTGGAGCAACTGAAACTCTCATATATGGATGATGGAGATACAAAATTGTGCAGCCATTTTGGAAAAGAGCATGGCAGGAGCCTACAGCGTTCACCATCCACTCAATTTACAAAGGAGGAATTCCATTCCAAGGTATTTAAGCAAAAGAAATGAAAGCAAATATCCACACAAGGACTTCTACTCGAGTGTTCATAGCAGTTTTGTTTATAACAGACCAAAACTGGAAATGACTATACGATCACCAACCGGTGAATGGAAAAATAACTTAAGATAGCATCCATACAATGGACTCTTTCTCAGCAATAAAAAGAGACAAATAATAAAGGACACATGCAACAATATGGCTGAATCTCAAAAGCATTGTGTTAAGTCAAAGAAACAAGATGAAAAGGATTCGCATTGTATGCCTTCATTTATATGAAATTCTGGAAAACGCGTAACTATAGTTACAGATAATAGGTTGATGTTTCTTGGGGCTGGGGTTGGGGTAGGGGTAGGGGATTGACAGTAAAGGATGGAGATGTTCTATGTCCTGATTGTAGTGGGGGTTACATGACTGTATACGTTTGTCAAAAATCATGGGACGGGATGGCTAAAATAAGCTGATTATATTGGAGGTAAATCGTACGTCAAAAAGTTGATTAAATTTTTTTTAAAAAATGCTTTCCCTTTCTCCCCTTCTCCTTCCAACCAAGGAGAAGACAAGCACTGGGACAAGGCAGCCTTGGACCTAGAGATAGAAGCCATGAATTGAGGACACAGAACCATCCTATCGCCCCTGGACCACTTACCACTGGGCTGTTACCTGAGAGGGAAATGGGTTTTGTTTACACAGCGTACGTCAGTCTCTTCATTATAGCACTGAGTCTGCACGCTAATTAATATGGCAGCTTCGGGTTTAGCATAACCGGTTTCAGAGGCTCGAACAATGCCATGAGAACTTGAGCTCGGTCTCCGGCCAGACTCTGGTCCTCTCTAGGCATTGGCTCCTTTCTTGAGCTCCATCTGGAGGCAGACTGCTCGTGCAGCCTCAGCCTCCCCATGCAGCCCCGCCTCCCAGATTCTCTGCCAGTTTGTGTCCAGTCCTCTGGCGGGCCCTGCGAATCCTCCTTACACCTCATTGAGCACAATGTTGTGACTACTCAGGCCTGAGCCTCTGGCTCTACCCGGACAGCAGGGCATAAAGCACCATGGAGAGCGCCCAGTGGGGCAGGAGGAGTGAGTCCCCAAGGAAAGCTGGGGTAGAGCGCTACAAGACACAAGTAGCTGCTCCAGAGCCAAAGTGACAGATGGCCCTGTCAAGGAGAGTAAATGAACAAATGACTTACCTACTGTCACCCAGCAAGACAGGGACGGGTGTTTGAGGCTGGCCTCCTGCAGCCGATCATGAACAAAGGCCACAGTGTCTTCCCTCTTACAGATCACTTCTCACACCTGGCTCAGAGCACACTCAGGGCAGCTCTCCCAGCAATAGCTCCTGACAACTTTTTGTCTTGATGCGGGGGCTCAGGAGAGATTATCCCAAAAAAACCCCATAGGATAGAAGAAAAAGCCCAGGGATTGAGTCTGGAGGTGTCTGCGGAGGGAGAACATGGCAGCGCAGCAAGCCACCAGTGACACTTACAAGCTGCCTAAGGCAGGGACCTTACTCAGCACGTGTTTAATGTCAAGGCAGAGTCCTGTTCTCCCAAATTCAGGTCCCAGTCCTGCAGTTTACAGCTGTGTGACCTTGGGCAAGTCACTTAACCTCTCTGAGTCTTGGGCCTGTCACCTATAGAACACAAATAATGCTACTCCCCAGGATTGTTGTGACAGTGCGGTTTGATGCTGTGCGTGAAAGCACTTTCTAAGCTACTAGAGCCTGAGGAATCACTGCCTGGCGGCTCCCGTGGCCACAGAGCGCTTGCTCCCCTCCACCACTTTCTTCCAGCCCACGCTCTCTGCCTGAGGTCTCTCAAACCCACTGCAGCTTCAACCTCCAGCACTCCATTAGATTTACTGGAGAAAATGCCCTCATTTGGAAAACATGTAACCTGTTTGCTGTTCCCAGCCTGTTTGCAAAATGCTAAAATGGGACACGAGTGTCCAAGTCAAAGCTTTCACCTTCTCCAAGCAGCTTTGTGATCCTTTCTGATCTTCTCCTCTCCAGTTGAAGGAACCTGGGACATACCATTTTAGTATATCGGAAGAAGTTGCTGAGCAAGACAGCAGTGATGGAGGGACCGGACCCCAGGCCCGGCCTCTGATGACCGAGTCCAGAGGGAATCTGTAAAACACAAAGCTGAGAGGCACAGCCTTCGTGGATCCGGTGTGCACAGCAGTTTCCCGGGCCACAAGGCCCTCTGGGAGGACCCCTGAGAGCACTCTTGCTAAAAGAAGGATCTAAATTCAGCTGCACGACCCTGGGGCTGGGAGATAAGAAACTTGTGGCCCATCTGTCAGGATCTCTCGCAGAATGGCCTTGCTGTTCGCGCATCATTGAAACTGTGCCCAGGAGGTGCGGTCATAAAACACCAGGCTCTGCAAACAGGGGCTGGAGAGGCAACCTTGAGTCTATTTAGCCAAGAGCATTCAGTGAGATGCAGAAGCACGGAGGTGCAGAACACTCACACACTCATTCGCACCATCACGAGCACACACGCGTGAGCCCACACCCAGGCATGCACGGTCACGCGACCCCTCTCCCTGCTCACGTAGAGGCTCTTACTCCCAGATACACGTATCCTTACTCTACCCTACTATTCACACGTTACACACTCCCCTGCATTCATGAAAACATGCTCAGGACACACTCGTTCGTACACACTTAAATACACCCGTGCACGCACTCACACTCTGAAACCAGGCACCTGTGCAGAGGTTCACAATAACCCTCAGATATGACCCATCTCCCCAGACACAAAGACTCATGCAACTCACACATGGCCACACATTCAGATATACTCCAACATACACAGTCAAGCATGCATCGTACACACCTAGACACACACACACACACACACACACACACTGGAAGTTCTACAAGTGAAGGCTAAGGGCTCTTCTGTGCATATCCCAGTCGTCATTTCTTTGCTGAATTATGCTTCCACTCAAAATTTTGGTTCAAAATGGGTCCCCACTGAGCATGCTATCTGAGGGTTCCCAGCCATATGCTTACTACAAAAATTCTGCCCATGTGTCAGATTCTGGCATGAATGAAATGCAGCCCACACACGTGTATACATTGCAACAAGAGCCAGAATGTAGTTCTCACTGTGGGATGGATGGGAACCTCAGGGGGAGCCCTGGCACCTGGCCAGGAAGGGCATTCTGGCTGGGCATAGCTTCCAGACAGCTCTCCCGAGGCTGGCCTCCGTGCTCACTTCATGGCTTAAAACAACAAATTTATCCCTTGCACTTCTGGAGGTCTGAGGTCTGGAATGAGTTTTACATGACTCAAGTCAAGGTGTGGGCAGGGCCGGCTCCTCCAAAGGCTCCAGGGGAGAACCCATTCCTTTCCTCCTCCAGGTGCTGGAGGCTGCTGGCATTCCTTGCCTCACGGCCACATCGCCCCAGTCTCTGTCTCTGTCCTCACATTACCTTCCCCTCCCTTTGATCTTGCGGCCTTCTTCTTATAAGGACTTTTGTGATTAAATTGGGCCCACCCAGATAATGTCCCCATGTCAGTATCCTTAAAAGTCCATCTTGCTTTCTCAGCCAACATATTCACAAGCTCTGGAGACTGGGAAATCTTTGGGGGGAGAGAGGGCATTATTCAGTCTACCGCAGTGTTCAATGAACATGCGTAATTGTGATAAAACCCTCCCAGCTACCTTGCCCAAAGTCACACAAATGGTGGGTACCAGGGTGGTGAGCCCACCTCTCCCTGACCCCAAAGCCCTTTTCCTTTCCACTAAGCCAGTGGGCTTCAAACTTCACCGATATCAGAATCCCCCAGAAGCCCTATTAAAGCACAAGTTGCTGGGCCCACCCTCAAGGTTTCTGATTCTGATTCTAGGGTGGAGCTCAAGAATTTACATTTCTCACGGGTTTGCAGGTGGTGCTGAAGCTGCTCTTATGGGTACCATACTTTGAGAACTGCTGCACTACCACATGCTGGCCACTGGAAGGAGTGAGTTCCCCATCTTTGCAAGTGTTCAAGGAGAGGTCACAGAGTTGGTAGAAGGGCGGAGTCAACCAAACTCTCTTTACCATGTTTTCCCACCAAGAGGGTCCCAGAGCCTGGGCTCTGGGTGGGAAGCCTGCCTAGGATCCTACTGCTGGGACAGGTGGGCTCAGCTCAGGTCTTTTCACCTCCTTTGGAGGCAACCTGGTGCCGTAAAAAGATCATGGCCTCTGGGGTCCGACCGCCCTGGTTACAGAGCCTTCACTCACTGACAACGAAATCACTCACTCTTCCAGAACCCAAGCTGTCTTCTCTGTGAGGAGGAGAGCTCAATGCCTACCTCCTAGGATTGTGTTATGGATTAGAAAAATAGTGCTATCACATGACTTATACAGTATCCGGCACATGGTATGAGTTCAAACAATGTTAGGTCCCCTTGAAAGAAAGAAGTGGTGTGTCTGGTCATGTCATAGTGAGCATGGCCTCATGCCCAGCAGAGCAGGGGAGGTAGGACACAGGAGAAAGACAGATGGGCGGAGGCTGGCCGAATGGATGCAGACCGTACAAGCCCAAGAACTGGGAGGCGGAGAGGACTGGGCGGGAAGAGTGGGGCGGTCAGAGGCAGAGGAGATGGAGTGTGGAGGGGGGATCCCACTAGCCTTTGGTGGCTCCTCCACGTCCCTTCCAGGGGGCATGTTCAAGGGCCCAGATCTAACCCAACTGCTTCCCCTTGGGTTTCTCCTCTTTCCTCTCTTACAAAAGTATCACGGGTTCCATCCTCAGCCTTGGGATGGGAGGAAAGACGTGGAACTAGTATTTACGGAGGGTCTACTAGTGCCAGGCTCTGTGCTCGATGCTTTACGTACTCTATAAGCCACCAACTGTGAAGCAAGCGTGCTCATCCCATTATGTGGGTGGAGAAACCAAGGCTCAGAGAGCCTCCTCTCTTTTCCCTCCCTGTTCCAGGTCCCCCCCCTCATCCCAGCAGCCACATCAGCCTGCCGGTTGCAGGACCCCTGGACAAGCCTCCTCAGCTTCCTGCCCATCTACCAGTTTCTCTGCGTGCTGCATTTTTTATCGGGATTCTTGTGGGGCTGCAGGGAAGCTTGGGGGGTGGGGGAGTGTTTGGTGGGGGGCAGGGAGGGGGGCGGGGAGGTGTTACCGAGTCTATAGCCATTCATCAACCACTTTCAAAGAGCTGTCCCCCCTTTAGCTGCTTATTATTATGACTATTTTCCAGGCTGCATTGCCCACAATGGTTATTGCTTCCAACTCCAGAGGGCCACATCAGCTGCCACTGACTTTTATTCCCGCAAATAAAAATGTAAGCTCCACAACGAGGAAACCGCGGGCTAAAGAGACAAAGCCCATAAACTCGAATTTTAACTGTGCAGAGATGATGCCAGTGATTCTCTGGGCGCTGTCTCCCACATTCCCTCCGCACCCATTGCGCTGTGCACAACTCTTCAGAAAGAGCCCTCCAAGCTCCGAAGGGCCCCGAGTAGGTGAGTGGGAAGGTGACAAATGGTGAAGAATAAGGATGAGCTTGCAGTAGTCTGGGCAGCCCCTCCCCCAACCAACACACACAGACTTAGGTAAACCTCCTTCTGGTACAAAAAAAAGAAAAAAAGAGGGGGGGCAAATAAAATCCATTGTGCTCTTTGGATATTATGTCTTAGAGTGTTTTCTGCGTGTATAGACATTTTCAAGGAATCTCCTATTTATTGGCCTCAGTGGGGAGTCTGGTCCCTTCCTAAAGCAGGCTGGGCTCCCCGCTGGAGGCTGAGTTGGGGGCTGAGGCGGAGGTGTCCTGCAGGCAGGGGCGCCTCCCTGAACCCCCTTCCTAAGGAGCCTCCCTCTCTCTGCCTGCCCTAATCCCCGTTCTAGCTCCTCCCACCATCCAAGTGTATTCCCATAGTGTCTTTACCTGCTATTGCCCGTCTAAGTTCCAAGAGGATGGAGACTTCGTGAGACCCATTTACCTTGATGTTCTCAGCATGCAGTAGGCACTGTATAAGTTGTTACACACAGCTTGTCGCTGGCTCCTTGAACACTGCCCAGCCAATAGTAGGTCCTGCATGAACACTACGAGGACAACTGAACAGAGGAGACGTGCCCCCTGAGGTTTGGTGGAGGATTGGTTGAGCACGGGCGTCTCCCCAAGGCCACTGAATGCACCAGATCACCTACGGGACGAGTGACTCAAGGATGCCACCTTTCAGCCAAAGAGGACCCAGTCCTCTTTCAAAACCTCATCCCTGAGCCAGAGAGCCCTGGTGATTTAGAAATCGGAAGGACTTGTAAGTATCAGGGAGTCAAAGCCCCCACTCAGCCTGACACCCCTCCGGTGTGTCCTGAGTGATGGCTGCCCAGTCTCCTCTTGCATGTTTCCAGGATGGAGGGGCAGGTTTCTCTGTCACACAGAATGATGCAATCTTCTGTTCAAGGCCCTCATCCCAGCGCTGAAGGCTGGACTAGCCCTGGGGACACAGAGATGAAACTGGCCTCCCTGTTATTTCTGGCAGTGCTCTGAACCACCCCCATCCTACCATTGGAGCAACAAAATGGACCACTCTTTAGAAGCAGCCTCTCGAGCTCAGAAGTGTTTTTTCGGTCCAGCTTAAACACTTCTATCCCCACGGTTCTTCCCCATACGACCCAGTATTAAGTCTCTTGCTATCCTCGTTATGACCCTGAGCACCTACTAATTTTTCAATGCTCCTTTACAAATATGCTGCCCTGAACTGAGAATGTTACCATCGGTGGGGTCTGTCCACAGCCCAGGAATAATACCTCCCTTTCCCTGTATACTAAGCTTCTATTGACGTAGCTCTAAGACTACCTGAAATCACCAGGGGAGGGCGGCAAGATGAAGAAGAGGGAAAGGCCACACTTGTGGGAAACTCTATCATTACGGGATGGGCTCATAAAGAAAGGCCAGAGAAGGAATGTTCAGAGAGGGGGGGTGAGAGTGGGAGAGAGCACTTTCCCAGATACAAGAAAGATGGGAGAAATTCCCAAAGCTACCATCAGTTAACAACCATAGAGACCCTGCAGGGAGGCCAAGAGAATGAGACAAGACCATGGATGTCATCTAATGATCCAGCTTTCGTGACCTTCAAGGAAGACTTTCCATGAGGTGGAAGGACCAAAAGTGAGACTCAAGGTACAGGGGGAAAAACGAGGAGCGGAGAAGCTGAGGCAGGAAGAGGAGACAACGGTTGCAAGATTCAAGGGCTGGACTTTGTTGCTGGGAGATGGGGTGGGCCAGGGACTAGGGTCGTAGGGAACTCAGGCACCGTGAAGGACATCATGGTTTGTATGTCCAGCCACTGCTTTCTTCTGGAAACCACATGCCCACTTCTTTTGGGGTTATATCCCTCCCCCCAACCTCCGCCATTTGGTTTTAGTGGGACCTGGATCTGGAAGAGGTCATTAATCAACACTAGGCCGATCAGAGCTCTTCCCTGGGATTTCAAATTAGAGCCAAGGGAATAGAGTGTTTTCCTCTCTAGTGATGAAAACTGGGATTTATAAATCCAGGAGTAGCCAATGGCTTGGTACTCCAACCTAGTGGAGAAAGCCCATGTGGGAGAATCCAGTCGACATTCAGAGAAACAGAAGTCATGCCCTGACAGCATTTGAGTGTGTGACACTCAGTTTTGCCCTGCGTGGCCTCAGATTTGGAAACTCAAGTCCATAGAGCCCCTTGGAGCATAAACTGAATCAAACTGGGTTTCTGGCCTTTTCAACGTAAAGAATTCTAGTATCAGAACTGTAGACCGAAGGGTGAGTTCACAGTGAGTCTGGTACCCAAGATGATAGATGCTAAAGCCACTGCAAGTAGAGCCAGAGCAGCCCTCGGGCACCTCTTCTCCATCTTGAGCCTGACATCCCCAGTTTGGCAACCAGCGTGGTTGTGCCCAGCTTCGGCCGCTGCTGTGATAACAGAGCTGGGCTGGCTGCCTTATGGAGAAGGTTATTTATTTGCTTCATAAGCAGGAGAGCCCGAGGCACATCATGGCAGGGCCCAAGCTTGCCTTCCTTTCCTATTTCATATTATATTTCACCCTGGCAAGAGTGATTCTTCTTGGCTGGGAAATTGATTTTAAATCACCCTTCTTGCTGCTGACAGCCCTCCACAACCCTCCCTTCCTGGGGCCTTTGCCCTCTCTCCCTCTCTGCAAAGCTCTCCTCCTACTCCTACCTACCAGCAACCCCCTAGACAGACAGAAAGACAGACAGACACACACACACACACACACACACACACACACAAACACACACAGCTCTTCTCCACGCTGGGGATTGTATCTTTTGCCAATTCCATTTATTGATGCACTTTTATAACCAGCTCCATCTGTGGCACCGAAACCAGTCTGGAGTGGGACCCTGGGAAAGGAAGGTGGCTGGAGGAAATGTGGGCATGAATTCTTGGTACCTGCTTGGGGGGAGTGAGCTGGCACCGGACAAGAGGACCAGTTGTTCCAGGAAGAACCAAAGTGCAGGGATGGAGATTCCGCTGCCTGGCCCATGAGTTCTATAGACCAACAGGCTCAGCCAAGACACCAGACACCTAGCGGAGAGGAGAAAACACAGGTGGGCAGGGAAAAGGAGCCAGCCGAGCAGGTGACAGAGCTCCTCCTAGAGCCCTTGCTGCCTTCTTCCGTGCTATGTTGCCATTGTGCCTTACTCACCCCTGCACCTGGCTGTGGGCGAGAGGCCTTGGAAATTGGTGCACAGGCTCCAAAGCTGAGAGGCTGTCATCTCCTCCCCAGCGCTGCTGCTTGCTAGCTGTTGGGGACTGTCTGATGGGGATCTGCCCATCTTTCCTTAAAGGGCCAGATGGTCCGTATTTAGGCTTTGCCCACCATAATGCCTTCCCCACCACTCAGTTCTGCCACTTCAGCACCAGAGAAGTCAGAAACAATACGCAAATGAATGAGCATGGCTGTGTCCCAATAAAACTATTTCCAGAGACAGGCGGCCCTCTCTCGAGGCATAATTGGCCCCTCCCCACCTTAATCCTCCCAGTTCAGGGGCAACTCTCAACCCTGATCACAGCTGCTCGAGCTCAGCCCAGCTGCTCAAAGGAAAACTGCAAAACTGTAAGAAAGCAAGACTCCCTGCCAGTCTGTTAATACCCGTGGCACAGCCAAGGGGTCAAGAATGTGGGCTAGGTTCAAGCCTGCCTTTGTCACTTACAAGCTCTGTAAACTTGGAAAAGGTCCTTAACTGCTCTGGGCCGTGGCAGCATCATCTGTAGAAGAAGATGCTAAACAGAGGGCAGGTGTAAGGATTTGAACAGTCAGCTCATGTGCTGGGACATCCGTGTTAATCCAGCAGATACCAGCCTCATTATTCAGGAATCTGGTGAGATGGCGAGGTGGGTAACGGAAGGAGGCTTCCGTGCGCCTGGCAGAGGAACGCCTCTAAATCCAGCCTTAGGAGGGCTTCCCAGAGGAGGCGACGCTGGAACTTAGGGTCGGACCACAAATAGGCGTCTTCCAGGGGAAGAAGATGGAAACATGTTCGAGCATCTTATTGAAGGCAAGAAAAAGCGAGTCTTTGTAAGGGCTCACAGGGAGCTTCGATATTCCCAGGGTGTGGTGCAGAGCGACCAGGGAGAGACCAGGCTAGAGAGACAAGCAGGGGCCAGGTCATGCAAGACTCCGTGCACTGTGCAGTAGATGTGGATTTTATCTTCATGACGACGGGGGCCCTGGAAAGGCTTTAACTGGAGGAGATGTGTACCTAGATGTGTGCTTACCCTGGCAGCTGTCTAGAGGATGGATTAGAGAGGATGGGAGTGGGGACAGGGAGGACCACCAGCAAACCCTTACACTGATTAGGGCAGGGAAGAACCAACTGCCCTAAAGTAGGGGCCCTCAAAAGAGAGGAGAGGAACACACAGGAGATGGTAAAGACATAGAAGCATCAAGACACACAGTCCTACCGGACACAGGGAATGGGAAAGAGGGAAGAGCCAAGAGTGACTCCCAGGTTCTGGCCCAACTGAAGTTGCAATGGACACAATCAGCTGGCATCACCACTTCCCCCAAACAGGTCTAACACAGCAGGGCTTTCTCACACACTGACTCAAAATCCATCATGCACGGCTCTCTTCAAGGTCCTGATTTCAATTCCTTTGGACATATACCCAGAAGTGGGGTTGCTGGATCCCATGGTGGTCCTATTTTTAATTTTTTTTTAAAGATTTTATTATTTATTTATTCGACAGAGATAGAGACACCCAGCAAGAGAGGGAACACAAGCCGGGGGAGTGGGAGAGGAAGAAGCAGGCTCCTAGCAGAGGAGCCTGATGTGGGACTTGATCCCATAACGCCGGGATCTCACCCTGAGCCGAAGGCAGACACTTAACCGCTGTGCCACCCAGGCGCCCCCCCCCATTTTTAATTTTTTTGAGGAATTTCCTTATCATTTTCCACAGCTGCTGCACCATTTGGCATTCCCACCAACAGTGCACAACGGTTCCAATTTCCCCACCACCTCACCAGCACTCGTTATATTTTAATTGTTTGAATTTTTTAAATAATAGCCATCCTAACAAATGTGATGCAATAGCTCACTGTGGTTTTGATTGACATTTCCCTGACCAGTGTGATGTTGGGCACCCTCACATAGGCCAGTTGGCCATTTGTAGGTCTTCGGTGCGTTTCCGTGCTTTTGCAGCACGATGCACGCTAGCCAGATGTGGAAACAACCCACTGACTGTCACCAGATGCGTGGATAAAAAAAAACATGGTGAACGTGGTATACACATATAATAGTATTTCGCTTGAAAAAAGAAGGAAATCCTGTCACTTATGACACCGTGAATTGACCTGGATGACATTATGCTAAGGGACATAAATCAACCACAGAAAGACAAATATTGCACGATTTCCCTTGCGTAAGGAATCTAAAAGAGTCAAATGTATGGATGCTGAAGATAGGTTGATAGTTGCCGAAGGACGGGTGGAGGGTGGGAGGGGGAGAAAGGGGAAGTTGTGCAGTGGATATGAAGTTTCATTTACAGAAGATGAGCACATTCTAAAAAGCTGCTGTACAGCGTAGCGTCTATAGTTAACAATGTGGTGCCGTGCCCTTAAAAACTTAAGAGGGTAGATCTTCCATTAAGTGCTCTTACCACACACACCCCCCCAAAAAAGCAAATGGACACAAGGAAAGCTCTGGAGGTGATGGGTATGTTTCTTATCTTGACTGTGGTTATGGTATCACAGGCATATGCATATGTTGAAACTTACCAAATCACATCAAATATGTATAGTTTTCGTGTATCAATTATACCTCAATAAAGCTGTAAAAAATTACCATGCAGTCTTAACCTGGGGAAGGAAAGAGGCTGTCAGAGGCCATTTCACCCACCTCCCTGCCTCTGGACCTGTCTGCATTTAACCCTCTAAAAATCCAGCCGTGAGTGCTGTGAAGGACAAATGTTCCTTACCGTGCGCGGGAGGGAAGCTGCCCAACGTGGAGGTGAAGGTTTCCAGGCTCTGGAGAGTCAGAGCTTTTAGATGTTAAGTAGGCTGGACCCTTTCTTCCTTTTTTTCTTTTTAAAATTAGCCAACAGGGTCCGTTTCCTTGCTGCAGGGGAGGGAGGAGGGGTCTGGCAGATAGCCACCCCAACCACATCACAGCTAAAGCTCCACGGCCCCAGCCACGACAGATGCAATTTATCTACAGCCAAGGGAAAGAGGCAAAGAAATGCCATTTCTTCCTTTCCTTGCTGTTCGGGGCCATTCATCACCTTCGTTATTTTTATAGCAGTGTGGCGTGCTGAGCTCTCTCCGCCACCCTCTCCCAAGGAAATGTGAACAAATGAGGGATTTGGAACGATGCTATCAAGGAAGGCATCGAAGCACAGAGGGGTGATTAAGGACGGGATGTCACATTTCCACCCCTCTGCCCTCCTTACTTCTTATTTTAACTCCCTCCCATGCCCCAGAATTCCCCAGATAGGACCTGAGACTTCTCTGAGTTGTGCACCAGAATGGAAGACTTACTCTAAAACATCTGGAAGCATTTGTGGGCTTTGAAAGGGGAGATCATGGTAAGGCTCATTCCGGTGACCTCTGATTTAAGCCAACAGAATGAACAAAACAGTGAACTCCGTGAGAAAGTCAGTGAGGGGCTTGTAGGACTTAATGCTTTGCTGAAAAGATGAAAAGGTGGAGGAAAACGAAAAAAAGAACCCTCTGTCATTAGGCTGAGAGCTTCTGTGTTGCTCAACTCCAATAGAAGCAAGAGTTTAAATGCGTTGAGTGATGCTAGTGGCCTTGCTACGATGGCAAAAGTGTGCTGTATAGTGGACTTTGGGGATTATAGGAACCTGAATTTGAATCTTCGTTCCTTCATTATCTCAAGAATTTATAAACTGGGGATAGTCTCTGATCCACTTCATAGGGCTGTTGTGAAAATTTTTTAAAATTATTGTATATATTTTATTCTCTGATTTCATTTTTTTCTTACGATAAGTTTTATTTTGTTACGTTAGTTGCCATACAGTAGATCCTTAGTTTTTGACGTAATGTTCCATGATTCATTATTCGCATATAACACCCAGTGCACCATGCAATATATGCCCTCCTTAATACCCATCACCAGCCTATTCTCTGATTTTAAATCCGGTACCAGCATTACTTTTTTGCACCTCAAGTTGTTCCAGCTTTCACCATTAGGTTGGCTCCCGACTTCTTTCAACAAGCCTCCAGATGTTCCAAGTTCATTTTATATGTACCATTCCTCACCCCTGGCATCAACCACTTCTTTTAGGAATGTCAGTTCCTTTTAATGGAGAATGGTGCTTAGAGGCCAAGAATTGAGTGCTACGTGTGCTCATTGTTACTGGGCTGTCACTGCTTCTAGGCCCTGTCATCAGACAGAACGAGGAAATGTAGGTATGTGTACCAAGTCATGCAAATATGCACATCTGTATTTCTGTACCTATGTGTTATACTGTGGCTTCGCATGACAAAAGTGAGGTGAGAAATTAAAAAAGAATGCTTTATCTTATTTATGCAACTTCTCTGTTAGCTCAAAATTGTAAGTTTTTTAAGTATATAAAGAATCTAGAATGGAACAGGTGTGCAATAGCTGCAAATTCCCTTTCCATCCCTCCAATTCCTGAACTTGATGGCTCTATCTACTCTAAGAATTTATAAATGGAATAATAATACCTACCCCAACACGCTGTTGCAAAACACACTGGATGTGTTTCAGGATATGAACTGCCCTATAGCGGCAAATTGGTGAAAGGAACCATTCTGGCCAAGCTCTTTGGGTAATTAACTAACTCTATAGGAAATTTGAAGCAGAGTCTCTTATAATATTTGAGGGGGGGGGTAGGTCACGTTCCCATAGAAGTAGGCCCCGAGACAGGATTCAAGTTCTAATAATTTATGGGGGGAGGACAGAAACACTATGGGGGAGTGGGAAGTGATCCAGAGAAAGAAAGGCAGCCAAAATGTGTGTGATAAGAAGCCAGCTCCCCCAGTGAGGGACTGCTACATAATCCCATGCGGAAACTCCAGGAAATGCTGTAAAACACATGCCTCAAAATTGTCCACACATGCCCCAGCAAAGTAGCTGGGGGACTTTACATACAAACTCCCAACAATCATTAGTTGAGGGCTGTTCCCAGGGGCTGCTGCTCTCCCAGCACATGCAGAGGGGCCTCCTGTGATTCTGGAGTAAGCTCTAGGACCGGAGCTGCAGATACTGTAAATGGGTCTCAGCACTTTGCCCCAGACATCAGTGGCCATGCCACACCCGAGTTCAGTCGGCTTGACTCCTTTTCCTGAGCTTCTCCAGCTTTCCAGAGAGCACCATGCCATGGGAAGAGAATTATGGCATCTCCCGAGCTTGTAGCTTAGGAGGAGAAAATTTGTCAAGGAAGAGCCAGTTTCATCTAGCCAAATATTCATTAATCTGTGACAAGGTGGCCAGGTCTACAAATTTCCTCAAAATGATATTAAAATGTATTTATAGAGAGAGCTAGGTGGCATTTCTCTATATATGAATATGTAAATTTCTGGGTTTGTAAGTCTCTGTGGTTGAGAATGAGAATGAGACAGGGAGTACAGAGCCATGAATTCGTAAAATGTTTTAAAGGCGCTCTCTCCAACCTTTTGGTGTGTTATGTTATTAAGGTACAGTAGACTTGCAAAGTATGTTGTAAATCTAAAAGTTTAATGCATCATTTGCAGAACTTTTCCACTGAGTTTGCTCTAAGAAAGGGCAATGAGGAGAAAGAGATGTCATCTCAACCTTTCCCCTTGAGAAGAGTTGCATGGTTGGCTTCCCTGCCAGAGCTGGCTTCCTACCCTGCATCCTTAGGATGCTTCTCGAATAGGCAGGGTCATCATGCATAGATGCAGGTTGTGCCCAGCACAATGGCACCCAGCCTAGCAATGAGGGAATACCAGAATCTCACCCATGTTCCCTTCACCAAGACAAGGACCTAATGCAGGACTGTGGCTGCCTGGAAGAAGAGGTGTCTTTTCTTAATTTTCATGAAAGCACCACACAGGTCAGCAGCATCCATATGTGCGACACACATTATGTGCAAGCACCCAAGACAAGGAGTTGTCATTATCTTAAGCACTGCAAGACCAAGACACAGAGAGAAGAAAGACTTCTCCAGAGTTCATTTTCTAGAGCTTCCGTAACAGAGTATCCCAGACAGGGTGGCTTCAACTACAGCAGTTCTGGAGGCTAGAAATCTGAGCTCAAGGTGATCAGCAGATCAAGGTGGTTGGCTTACAGATAGCTGCCTTCTCTCTGTGTCCTCACTTGCTTCTCTCTGTTGTCCCTCTGTGCGTGTCTGGGTCCTAATCTTCTCTCCTTATAAGGACACCAGTCATATTGGATTCAGGTCCCACCCTAATGACCTCACTTTAACATAATTACCTCTTTAAAGACCCTATCTCCAAATACAGTCTCATTCCCGGGTACTGAGGGTTAGGACTTCAACATATGGATTTGGGGGCTGGGGGGACACAATTCAACCCATAACACAGAACAACACAGAAAGTCATTGATGATTCCAGAAATAGAGCTTGATATTTTCTGACTTCCCATCTATGAAACTCTGGGGCTTATTCCAAAGTCGTCGTGTCCCTGTCAACCCTTGTTTTTGACAGAGGTGTAAATGGAATTGCAGACGCTAAGTAAAAAAGCAGTTCTGCCTCACTGCTGTTCCTGCTTAGCAAGTCATGTCACCATCCCCAAATGGAGCCAGGATCTCCTGTGACACCCACATAATACCCACCTCCACTAGTTCCCTTAGTAGAAGGGAGCGTCATACCATAGCCAAGAGCTCACAGATGCCAGTTAGACCCTCCTCACCGGGCAGCCACCTCCCACCTAATCTACACAGAGAATGGGCTTACACAAACCCAGTTTCCAGAGACATCTGGGTCATTTCTGCATAATTCAGAGTTCACTTCCATGAGGCCCCTTCCATGTCAAACCTCTGCAGAGAAGAGGCTGTGCTCACCTCCACTGAGGGCTCTGATTGGTCTATGTAAACAGAGCCTCCTAAAGTAGTGCAGTGCACAACGAGCATCACTGTACAGGGCAGCCTTGCCTGAGCATCCACACTGCTTACTCCTAAGTTCTTTCTGTCTCTTCCCTCCCTTTCCCCTCTGCTTCACATCTTTCCCTTTCCAGTCCTTTGCTATATTAAAACTGCTTCTCCCTTACAGCCAATCAACTGACAGGCAGTATGGTAGCCAGTCTTCCAGACTGCCCCCAGTGTCTGCTGCCTCCTGGCATTCACACCCTTGTATAGTCACCTCCCACATTGTACAGGGTGACAGAACACTGTGGAAATGATGATATGTGACTTCCAAGATCAAGTTGCAAAGACATCGTGGCTCCTGTCTTTGTCAGTTTCTCTCTCTCTCTTGAATCACTTGCTCTGGAGGAAGCCATGTCATGAGAAACCCTACGATAAGATGCACCTAGCAGGGAACGGAAGCTTCCTGCCAAGAGACAAGTCAGTGAGCTTAGAAACAGGCCCTCCAGACCCAGGCAATCTTCAGATGACTATAGCCCCGGCTGAGCCACAGCTAAGCTGCTCCTGGATTTCTCCCCCATGGAAACTCTGAAATAATAAATGTTTGTTGTCTTAAGCCAGTAAGTTTGGGATCACTTGTTATACAGCAAAAGAAAACCAATGTAGGCAAACTACACATGGGATCAAATCGGGTCAGCCCCTCACAGAATCACCTCCATGTGCTGTGTGTGGATGTCCTGCCCCAACTTTCATCAGAGATGGTTACAAGAAGCAGCCATGGAAAATGTGCCACCAATTTTGCGCTACACCTGCTATTACCCATATTGCTTACCACTTCATTAATTTTGGAGTTCTCTTTGTAAGGGGCCATGTGAGAAACACTGAAAGAGTTTAGTACAAGGTTTGCCTTTATTCAAGTATTCATTACCCGAACCCTTACAGTTAGAAGTTTACCAGAGAAGCAAAAGTCTCCACTTACAAGAGGAGCCCTCCCTCCTTCCCATTCCTCCCCCATTCACACTAGGGTCTACCCTTTCCCATCCCATAGACATCTTTGTTGTTCTACAAACAACAGACGGGTTGACAGATGATCAATACGCTGGGAATACAATGCAAACTGATTGCAAAGCATAATTGCAAATATTGCAGTGAAAGGGGGCAGAATTCATGAAGTCCACGAGAGTGAAGCTGAAGAACTGCTGGTATCGTGTGCAAAGTTGGTGACAAATAGTCTTTGGGAGCATTAGAGCAGTTAACAGCTGAAGAGGGGGAAACAGCAAGGATGATGATACCACAAAGACTTGGAAAGAGATCCGTTTGAATATCAAAGGAATAAGAGAGGCTCTTGAGGAAATTGATAGAGTGCTCAAAGAGTTTTTGCAAAAAAAAATGACCCTTTTGGTGATCATGCCGCCAAAGTCAAACATGAATTTGAGAATGCTATTTCATTCTATCATATACTGTCGTTGGGAAAATTCCACCAAAAATTCAGCCCATGCTTCACTCTGTTCATTCGAAGAGCAGGTGGACAGTTGGGTACGCAATTTCAATCGTGTTCCGTGTACAAGAAGACAAACTTTTTAAAATACTTTTTGTTTTCACTTTCAAGATGCAGTCTAGCAGGGCTCTCTTATAAATATTCACTGTGAAATTTCTGTCCTGTCTTTCAGGGCAATTTAAACTAGTCTTTTTCTACTTTCAAGTATACCAAGGTATCAAAAGCCAAAGCTAGCAGAGGAAAGGGAAAAAAAAAAAAAAAAAAAAAAAAACTTGCCCTGAGGAACTGGCCTGTGGCCTGCTTTCTCATTATCTGAACTTTGTGACTTCCATATTTGACACTTTGTCTGAACTTCCAGGAACCTAATTACAATTCTGCTTGCAATTCCAGTATGGCATTTTTCCCCCATGCTACCAAGCAATTCTCAGACACCAACTGGGTATCCCATAATTCAACTCAATTCTGACTCTATCCCCCTGGAGACAGCTTCAGATCCCACAGGTTAACGGCTCGATCCTATATAACTGCCCCCTGTTTCAGAAGCCAGTTGAAATCCAGGTTATCACTGTGCTTCTGACTGGCCAGCTCGACACTGGAGGTTCCAAGGACCTCCTCTCTGGGCTCAGTTAATTTGCTACAGTGGCTCACGGAACTCAGAGAAACACTTTACCTTCTAAGTTACCAGGTTATCATAAAAGGATATAACTCAGGAATAGCCAGAAGGAAGCCATGCACAAGACGGGATGGGAAGGGGCGTGGAGCTTCCATGCCGTCTCTGGGTGCACCATTCTCCCAGTACTTCCACATGTTCGCCAACCCGGAACTTCTCCAAACCCACTCCTTTGGGATTTTTATCAGAGGCTCCATTTCACAGGCATGATTGATTAAACCATTGGCCACTGGTAATTAATTCGACCTCCAGCCCCTCCTCACTCCCCCAGAGGTCAGAGGGGCTGGGACCAAAAGTTCCAACCTTCTAATCACACGGTTAGTTCTCCTGAACCAGCCCCCCTCCTCAGGTGCAGTCCCAAAGTCACCTCATTCCTACAGCAAAGGGCACCCTTGCCCAGGAAGCATGTCTAACCACCGGATCTGAGACCTCCCCAGCCTACATCCGCCCCCCACAAACTAAGCTCTCTTCTGACAAGAGACACTCAGTTTGGGAATGTACTTATTCACTTCTACCAAGCTCCACTTTCCCTTTTAACTACATAATTAGATTTTTTTTTTTTTTAATCTATGGCCTCTTGCTAATCGGCCTCCTGCTTTGGCATTTCCCCACAGAGCTTAGAAGCAATCCGAAGCACTGGGCTAGGTTAGACCTTCACACAAATGCAATTGCACTTTTATTGCTGCCATAATTTTGAGTTGCTGAGTAATGAGATTGATTTCTCAGAGAAGTGAAAGGCAAATATGTGGCCACTCAGCAGCCAACTCTTATTTCTTTATAATTTGGTGCCGTCAAGGATTATGTTTTGTTTTTTCCTCATTTCTGGTCATGGCAACCTCAACAGCTAAGAATTTCTGGGTGGCATTCAACCCCAGCAAGCTATACCTAGTCCTGTTCACTCTTTGAACATTTTACATGGAGGTGCAGGACTTCCTGAAAGGTGTAGAAGGAGTTTGGCAGACTCTCTCTTCAGCAAAACCACTCTTTAATTGGTGAAAATTATTTTTAAAAAATTACTTAAAGTCTCCAGAAATTGTCCTGAGGGCATATAGCAAAGGGAGAAACATTCTTTTAAGAAAATCTACTAAACTCGGGGAGAACAGTGAGAGTCTGTGGCATTTGAGCCATAATTCCCTTCCTTGCCCCTACCCCCACTTCCATATTATAGAGCTCTACTCCAGGTCAGTGTGGCCAAGAAGATGAGGGCTTCCTCTCCCCTCAGCTCCCAATCTGGAGCTACCGTTTCATCTTAGCAGAGGTAGGCTCTTGACGTTTCCCATCCCCCTCCCAGGCCCAGGTTGCAGAAGTCCTGTTTTCGTTGTTGCTGCAGAGAGGACCAGTCTCCCTTCCCTCACTCTGCCCTCACTCATAGGGCAGAAGCTCTGCTCTAGGCACACAGGCCAAGACCATTGGGAGCCCAACTGCTCTATTTCAGTTCTCTTGGGGATAAAGTTCCATGTTACTAGAGATAATAAGGGACATTTTATAATGGAAACAAACTCAACCTGTGAGAAAGATACAACAATTACAAATATACATGCATGTAACAATAGAGGCCCCAAATACATAAAGCAAAACCTGAGACAATTGAAGGGAAAAATAGACAATTCAATAATAATAGGTGGAGACCTCAACACTTTTCTTTCGATAATGGATAGAACAACTAGGAAGGAGTTCAATTTAAGAAAGAAGAAGAAGAAGAAGACAACAACTTGACCACACTATAAACCAACTAGACCTAAAACTCATTGATGGGACACTCCATGTAATGGCAGCAGAATATACATTCTTCTCATGCACATGTGAAACTTTCTCTAGGACAGCCTTTCTGCTGGACCACAAAATAAGCCTCCATAAGGAATTAGATTAGAAATCAATAACAGAAGAAAATTTGGGAACTATACAAGTATACGGAAATTAAACAACATACTAGTAAATAATTGATAGGGCACAGAAGAAATCACATGGAAAATAAGAAAATACTTTGAGATGAAGGAAAATGAATGGACAACATGCCAAGATGCACATAATGTGGCTAAAGTGGAGCTCAGAGGGGAATTTATTGCTGTAAACGTCTATATTCAAAACTATAAGAAGAACACAAATTAATAACCTAGTCTTCCACTTTAAGAAACTGGAAAAATAGGGGGCGCCTGGGTGGCACAGTGGTTAAGCGTCTGCCTTCAGCTCAGGGTGTGATCCCGGCATTATGGGATCGAGCCCCACATCAGGCTCCTCCGCTATGAGCCTGCTTCTTCCTCTCCCACTCCCCCTGCTTGGGTTCCCTCTCTCACTGGCTGTTTCTCTCTCTCTCTCTGTTGAATAAATACATAAAATCTTAAAAAAAAAAAAAGAAACTGGAAAAATAAGAGTAAACTAAACCCAAAGCAAGCAGAAGGAAAGAAATAATAAAGACTAAGTGTAAAAAATAAAATAGAGAATAAAAAAAATAGAGAAAATAAAAAGCAAAAATTTGGTTCTTTGAAAAGATTACCAAAATTGACAAACCTTTAGCTAGAGTGACCAAGGAGAAAAGGAGAGACAGCAGACTTGACACTAAAATCAGGAATGACAGTGGGATATCACTACTGACCTTACAGAAATAAAAGCAATTATAGAGGAATCCTGTGAATAAATGAATGCCAACAAATCAGATAAATTAGAAGAAATGGGAAATCCCTAGAAAGATACAAACTATCAAAACTGACCCAAGAAGAAATAGAAACTCTGAATATATCTGTAACAAGAGACTGGATTAGTAATTTTAAAACTCCACACAAAGAAAAACCCATGCCCAGACGGCTTCACTGTGAACTCTACCAAGCACCCAAAGAAGAATCAACACCAGTCCTTCATGAAATCTCCCAAAAGTAGAAGAAAACTTCCCAACTCATTTTACAAGGCCAATATTCTCCTGCTACCAAAACAAAACAAGACATCACAAGGGAAAACAAACAAACAAACAAACCTACAGACCAATATCCCTGTGAATATACTTGAATAAATACTTAACAAAATACTAGTATGTTGATTCCAGCAACATATTAAAAGGATTATACATCATGACCAAGTGAAATTTATCCCAGGAATGTACATTGTTTTAATACCTGAAAATCACTTCATGTAATACACCACATTAATAGAATAAAGAACAAAAAGTTATTTCCAAAGAGGCAGGAAAAGCATTTGACAGAGTCCAATATCTTTCATAATAAAAACACTCAAGAAATTGTGGATAGAAGAACCCTCTTCCACTTGATAAATCATCCAAGAAAACCCCACAGTTAGCACACACTTAATGGTAAACGTCTGACTGCCTTTCTCCTAGTATCAGAAATAAGGCAAGAATGTCCCCTCTTGCCACCTCTATTCAGTATTGCACTGGGGGTTCTCATGTGTTAGCCAGTATAATTAGGCAAGAAAGGGAAATAAAAGTCATACACATTGAAAATAAAAAAGTCCAACTATCTCTGTTTTAGATGACATGGTTTTATATCTAGAAAATCCTGAAGAATCCACTAAAAAATACTTTTAGAATTAATAAATGAGTTCAGCAAGGATGCAGGATGCAGGATCAATTTATAAAAATGAGTTGTATTTTTATACACTGGCAATAAACAGTTTGAAAAATGAATTTAAGGAAATAATTCCATTTACAACAGCATGAAAAATAATAAAATAAAGAATAAATTTAATAAAAGAAGTGCAAGACCTATACATTGAAGCAATAAAATTTTGTTGAAAGAAATTTTAAAAGATCTAAACAAATGGAAAGACATCCCATGTTAATGGATTGGAAGTCTTAATATTGTTGAGATGGCAATATTTGCCAAATCATCTGCAGATTTAACACAATTCCTATCAAAATCCCAACTTCCTTTTTCGCAGAAATGGAAAAGCTGATTTTCAAATTTATGTAGAGATTGAAGGAATTCAGAATAGCTAAAACAATCTTGGAAAAGAATAAATTTGGAAGAATTCACACTTCTCGATTTCAAAACTTGCCACAAAATTACACTGTAATCAAGACAGTGTGGTACTGGCATAAGGATAGCAATATAGCTCAATGGAATTGAACTGATAGCCTAGAAATAAACCCTTACATGGCCAATTGACTTTCAGTAAAAGTGCCAAGACAATTCAATGGAGAAAGAACAATCTTTCAACAAATGAAGCTAGGACAACAGGATATCCACATGCAAATAATGAATTTGGACCCCTACCTCAATTATACACAAAAATTATTTCCAACTGAATCATAGACTTAAAAATAGGTGCTAAATTATAAAACTCTTAGACAAAAGCATAAGAGTAAATCTGTGACTTTAAGTAATGGTTTCTAAATCCTATACCAAAAGCACAAGCAATGAAAGAATAAAAAGGCAAATTGGACTATATCAATATTAAAAACTTTTGTGCTGCAAATGATACCACCAAGAAAGTGAAAAGATAACCTACAGTATAAAGTAAAATATTTGCAAATCATATGTCTAATAAGGGATATGCATTCAGAATATTTTTTTAGGGGCGCCTGGATGGCACAGCGGTTAAGCGTCTGCCTTCGGCTCAGGGCGTGATCCCGGCGTTCTGGGATCGAGCCCCACATCAGGCTCCTCTGCTATGAGCCTGCTTCTTCCTCTCCCACTCCCCCTGCTTGTGTTCCCTCTCTCACTGGCTGTCTCTATCTCTGTCGAATAAAAAAAAAAAAAGAATATTTTTTTAAACTCTTTCAACTCAGCAATAAAAAATTTTTTTTTTAATGGGCAAGGGATCCAAATAAACATTTCTCCAAGGAAAATACACAAATGGCCAATAAGTGCATAAAAAGATGTTTAACATTATTAGTCATTAGGGAAATGCAAACCAAAACCACAATGACATACTACTTCATACGCACTAGGATGGCCATAATTAAAAAGACAGGCAACAACAAACATTGGCAAGGACGTGGGGAAATTGGAACCTTCATAACGTTGCTGGTAGGATTTTAAAATGGTGCCGCCACTTTGGAAAACTGTTTGGCAGCCCCCCAAATGTTAAATATAAAGTTTCCATATGACTCAGCAATGCCACGCTTAGACATACACCCAAGAGAAATGAAAAGAGACATCCATACAAACACTTTCACACAAATGTTCATGGCAGCATTAGTCAGAATAGCCAAAAAGTGGAGACAACCAAAATGTCCATCAACTGATGAATGGATAAATGAAATCTGATACATGAATACAATGAAATATTATTCCACAGTAAGAACGAATAATGTACTGATAAATACTACCACATGTATGAGTCTTGAAAACATTATGCTAAGTGAAAAAAGCCAGTCACAGACACCACGTATTACAAAGTCTATCAATGCTAGCCGCGGGTGGAGTCAGGAATGGGAGAAAATGGGGAGTGTCTGATAATGGACATTAAGCTTATTTGAGGAACACGAAAAAATTTTCTAAAATTAAATAGTGGTAGGGGCACCTGGGTGGCTCAGTTGGTTAAGCATCTGCCTTTGGCTCAGGTCATGATCTCAGGGTACTGGGATTGAGCCTTCAGTCAGGCTCCCTGCTCAGCAGGGAGTCTGCTTCTCTCTCTTCCTCTGCCTCTCCCCCAGCTCTCTCTCTCTCTCTCTCTCTCTCAAATAAATAAATAAAATCTTTAAAAATAAAATTAGATAGTGGTGATGGTTACACAAACTTTCAGGGTACTAAAAAAAACATTGACTTCTACACTTTAAATGAGTTGATTACATGGTGTGTGAATTATGACTCAATAAAGCTGTTTTAAAATTATCATGGTTCATGGTTAGGAAGATTCAATATTGTTAAGATGTCAGTTCCTCCCAACTTGACCTATAGACTTAACATAATCCCAGTCAAAATCCAAGCAAGTTATTTTGTACATTTCTACAAACTGATTCTGAAGTTTCTATGGAGAAGCAAAAGACCAAGGATAGACAACACAGTATTGAAGGAGAAGAACAAAGTCAGAGGATACCACTACCTGACTTAAAGACTTACTACATAAAGCTACAGTAATCAAGACTACATGGCATTGGTGAGATAATAGATAAATAGACTAATAGAACAAAATAGAGAGTCCAGAAATACCTCTACACAGAAATAGCCAACTGATCTTTGACAAAGGAGCAAAGGCAATTCGATGGAGAAAGGATAGTCTTTTCAACAAATGGTGCTGGAAAAACTGGATATCCACATGAAAGAAGAAAGAAAGAAAGAAAGAAAGAAAGAAAGAAAGAAAGAAAGAAAGAAAGAGAAGAAGGGGAAGGGGAAAAGAAAAGGAAGGAAGGAAGGAAGGAAGGAAGGAAGGAAGGAAGGAAGGAAGGAAGGAAGGAAGGAAGGGAGGGAGGGAGGAGGAAAGGAAGGGAAGGAAGGAAAAGAAATTTAGACACAGACTTCAATCTTTTGCAAAAATTAACTCAAAATCGATCTGACATAAGAGTAAAGCACAAAACTATAAAACTTCTAGAAGATAAGAGGAGAAAACCCGGGTAACCTTGGGCTTGAAGATGACCTTTTAGATATAACACAAAGCACAATCCATAAAGGGAAACAATTGATTAGTTGGACTTCATTAAAATTAAAGATTTCTGCTCTATAAAAGACACTGTTAAGAGAATGAAAACACAAGCCACAATTTGCAAAACAAATACCTGATAAATGATTTGTATCTGAAATAGCCAAAGAGCTCTTAAAACTCAACCATAAGTAAACAAACTACCCAATTTAAAAATGGGCGAAAGACCTGGAGAAACACCTCACCAAAAGATCAGCGGTTGCCAGGAGTTTGAAGAGAGGCAGGGAGCAGTGGATGTATTCTGTGTGATACTGTGATGGTGGACACATGCCATTATACATTTGTCGAGACCTGTAAACTGAACAAGACAAAGAGTGGGTCCTGATGTGAACTATGGGCTTTACTTTAAAATAACGTGTACATACTGGGTCATCAATTGTAACAAATGTATCACACTAATACAATATATGAATAATAGGGGAAACTGGAGATGGAAAAGGGGAGTATATGGGAACTCTTTGTACTTTCTGCTCCATTTTTCTATAAGCCAAAATAGTTCTAAAATATAAATATTAATTTTTTTAAAAGTTCCCCCAGTTACTTCTCGTGAGCAGTCCCGTTGTGTGTCACCAAGCACACAAAGGTTCTTTATTCTTTAGAGTTGGCACTTGTTCTTGTCACTTTCCAAAAGGAAATAAGTAAATATATTATTTTTTTTAAACTGTCATGTAAATTTGATGCATCCAAAAAAAATACATGTAACCAACACGTGAGCGCATAGGTCACTGTCAGTGCAGCAGGCAGATTCTAAAATGCCATTCTGGCTAGCTGTCTTGATGCCATGTGTAATCTCCTTCCCTTGAGTGAGGACTGGACCCAATGACTCACTTCTCTTCTGAAGAGAATATAGCAACCATGATGGGTTATCACTTCCAAGACTGGTTTGCAGAGAGATTCTAGCAGCCATCTTGCCCACTCTTTCTCACTTTTTCTCTTGCTTGCCCGGATAGAAGCCAAGAGCCATGGTTTGAGCTGTCCTCATGGAAAAGTCTACATGGAAAGAAAATGAGAGAGACCTTCAGTCCAGCAAGCCCAAGGACCTAAATCCAGCCAACAGCCACACGAACGAGTTTGGAAATGGATCCACCTCCAGTTGAGCCCGGAGCTGACTTGCAATCTTGGCAGACACCTTGACTGCACCCTGTGACAAGCCCTGAGCCAGAGGACCCAGGCAAACCACACCTGCAATTCTGACCCACAGAACATGTGAGATCAATTTTATTGCTTGAAGCTGCTAAATTCAGGAGTTGTTTTTACACAGCAATAAGTAAATGATAGGGACACCATATTAGCTATGTGATCTTGGGCAAATAACTTATCGTTTCTATGCCTGTTTCACAGCTATGAAATATGGATAGTAATAATATATCCTCATGATATCCAGAAAGGATAAAATAATACATAAAAGGATTAAAATAGTAAGCTCAGTAAATGTTAGCATTCGCTTTTTGTTACATAATATATGTATAGATTCTTCATCAAATATGCATCTAAGACCCAACTTTTCCTCACTGGAGCACAAGGACACACTGCTGATGTTGGAACACTGGAAAAGGGGCAAGGCATCCACATCAGCTATGCCTGTTTATAGGAACGCTCTTTTTTTGTTGTTACTGTTTTTTTGGTGGTTGTTTGTTTGTTTGTTTGTTTGTTTTGAGGTAGGGGGACTGGTTTTAGGAACTGATCCCTCACTGATGAGATGAGATTTATTGAAGTTTGTCTAAACTGACTATGTTCCATGTTCAGAGGGCCCCTTGTCAAGAACTTAGTGCGTCTGCTAAGAAGACATTTATGTTGCAAAGAAGGAGATTATCCTGCTCAACCACTGGTTTTCTTGACTGAAAAACACAGGTCATTGTAATTTCTTATGGGCTGTATCTACCATTCCTCTGGGGCATCACTAGGTCATCTCAGAAGAGAGGTGACAAAAGCAATACACTGGGATCTGAGTGTGGACATGTGGAAGTTAAACAGGATACTGAGATGTGTATTTCCGAAACTTAATGATTTGCCTACCCCTCAGTCATTGATTTATGCCTACAGCATGCCACACACTGCCCTAGTCCACGGGTTTCGACACCAAATATGTTCAGGGGCTTCAGTTAGGATTTGGGGATTCATACAAATCCTTTGCTTGAGTGTAGGGGTCTGGAGTCATGTCTACTTGGGTTAATCATTCTTCCTTTCTTTCCCCAAGACTGGGTTCTCTTGCTCCATTTTCCTGCATTTCCACCTCTGCTAAGCTGGTATTCCTGGAAACCTACCCTCCCTTAGAACAGTGTTTCTAGACTAGCCTGACGATACGAATCACATGGGTGCCCAGACCTCGCTTGAGACCTTTTGAATCGAAGTCTTCAGGGGAAGAGTCTGGAGTCTTTTTTTTTTTTTTAAGATTTTACTTATGTATGAGACAGAGAGAGCAGTGGGAGGAGCAGAGAGAGAGGAGCAAGCAGACTCCATGCTGAGCACCAAGCCTGACGTGAGGCTTGATCTCAGGAACCTGAGATCATGACCTGAGCTGAAGCCAAGAGTCAAACACTCAACCTACTGAGCCACCCAGGTGCCCCTGGAATCTATTTTTAAAAAGCACCTCCAGGTAATTCTTATCATCAGTGAAGTTTAGGAAGCACTGCCTAAGAACATTTTACTTTCATCTTTCCCCGGGTTCTGGGGCTGGTGAATAACTGCCCATGGCAGACATCACTAATTGATCACAGGGACTCTTTCATACCGAACCTGGCTAAGGCCTCAGAACCCTTAACGAGCACTTTAGGCAGCCACCCCTCATCAGGTGGAATTACACTGGAGATGAAATGTAATTGCCAGCCCTGCCTTAGTTTATATGTATTCATATGATGTTGACATTTTCCTGATCTGTTGATGACAGATATGCAAGAACTGCAGGTGTAGAGAACCCAACTCCATCTGAGACTCTATGCTCATGACTGATTGATACCTCCACAGACAGATGTCTTCAGACAGAGGTCAAAGGTCCTTACTGTGCTTACTGTGGGCATTTTCCTCCTGTCTCTCCAGATAATAGGTCCACCCTGGACATAAGGTGTGGTAGACAAATGAGGATGTGAGTATATCTACTTGTTATCATGAGAGGAGACTAAGAAAATGTGGGGTGGGGGTAGGCTTTTAAAAACTCATGTAAGTCTTGATCAAAATGTAGCCCTTTGAATTGAGCTTAGCTGTCTGTGATGGTAGCAGGTCCATAAAATCTTTCTGATTTCTGGAAATCACAGTGTCTCTATTTTCTCTGTATTACCCCCAAGATGCCAAGGTGTCACTATTGCTAAAGGAACTGGCCAGACCAGGACCAGGTAATGGAATAAAGCTTCTGTTCTCAAAAGGCATTGAGGGGACGCAAGCAGGAAACCATAATGTTGCAGAGTGGGATGCCCATTATAGCACGGAGAGGCTAACTCTGTCCTGGAGTGGGGAGCAGGGGGAAGACAAAAGAAGCGATTCTAACAGACTCTACTAAGGAGGTAAGAGTTTGTCCCATAGAGGAGATGGGGAGTGAGAAAAAGCATTCTAGTGAGAAATCCACCCAGAGGTCTGTAACCATTCACTCCTGGGTATCAGTAGGGAGAAGCAGCATGGCTGCAGGGCCATGTGTACTTGGGTGGGGGAAGGGGTGGGAAGAGCAGGGTGTGGCTGGCTGTGGGGCGGGAATGGGCAGCAACTGATCTATCCAAGAGAAGAGACTTTGTGGTATTATGGATTCCTACCTGAACACCTATGTCCTGCCAGGTCGTGCTAGAGGAGATCACCAGTGCATAAACCCGCACACATGGACCTTCCAGCGAGCACTTTGGTGACTCCTTCTTAAATACGAAGGGCACCAAGGTTCACCAGATATTTGAGGAACCTCTCTATTGTGGGAGGGAAGACTAGCATAAGCAAACAGGAAAAGATACCACAAAAATAACAACAACGTAGAAAGGGGAAAAAAATGCAACCCTATAACTGATATACTTAGGGATATAGGGGGAAATACTGTATCCTTAAACAAGAATATATAATTATTTAAAGAAGAAATAATAAAAAGAGCTCTTAAAAAATATATAGGGGCACCAGGGTGGCTCAGTAGGTTAAGCAGCTGACTGTTGATTTTGGCTCAGGTCATGATCTCAGGGTCGTGAGATCAAGCCCCATGTCGGACTCTGTGTTCAGCGCAGAGGCTGCTTGAGATTCTTTCTCTCCCTCTCCCTCGGCCCCTCTCCCCTGCTCCTACTTTAAATAAATAAATAATAATAATATGATGAAAAGAATTCAATGGAATGATTGTGAGAATAAATCAAGGGACCCTCCAAAGACAAGCATAGGATGCCAAAAAGATGGAAAATAGGAGAAAGTATAAAAAGATTATAACACCTATGAGGGGAGCTAATCTTTGAATAGCAGAAGCTCCAGAAAGAGAGAAACCAAGAGGGGAAATTATTGAAGCAATAAATCCAGACGTGAGTTTCCAGATTGAGAGGGCCATCAAGTGCCAGAGCAAAGGATGGAAAATGTCCCTCGCTCACTGATATTCAAACAATCAGGAAGAAGAACAACGTAAGTCTTCTCAACATCAGCACTGCAAGCTAGAAACAGTGGTGAGACACTTTCCAAATCCTGAGAGGGTAGGGAGATGGATGATTTCTATTCTACAAGTTTATATTCAGCCAAACTATTAATCAAGCATGAGGATACAATAGAAAATCATCTCACACATCCAAGATCTCAAAACTATTGCCTCCCCATAAACCCTTACCCAGAAAGCTACTGAAGGATGTTCTCCACAGAGACAAGGGAGTAAATCAAGAAAGATGAAGCCCAGAATCCAGGAAATAAAGAATTTAATACAGAAGAAAGGAAAGGAAATTCCCAATTCGATGAAGAAGAGAAGTTCCAGGATGATAGATGAATGGCAGAACACGTTAGAGCAGGAAGACCAAGAAAGGAATTAAACCAATACATAATTTTATATATGTCAACATATTTAAAAGAAAATTATTATTCTGCCAGAGAGCTCAAGGATGAAATAGTGATAGGTACATAGAAAACCAAGTAAATGGGGGCCCCTGGGTGGCACAGCGGTTAAGCGTCTGCCTTCGGCTCAGGGCGTGATCCCGGCGTTACGGGATCGAGTCCCACATCAGGCTCTTCCGCTATGAGCCTGCTTCTTCCTCTCCCACTCCCCTGCTGTGTTCCCTTTCTCGCTGGCTGTCTCTCTCTGTCGAATAAATAAATAAAATCTTTAAAAAAAAAAAAAAAAGAAAACCAAGTAAATGACAAATCAGGGCAATTACAACCCAAGAAAAACAACAAAGTTGTACGAGAAAGGAAATATAATCATGGTACACGGTGTATCTCAAGCTGAGAATCATATCATAATAAAATAAATACTGAATACTAATATTTCCAAAAGATGATGATATGATCATTTTGGGAGGGTGGGAGGAAATGTGTTTGTGGGAGATAAGAGAACTAAATCTTCTTACATACAAAGAAGTTAATAAATGATAAGTAAATCTGAAAAAAAACACAGTAGACTAAGCATATTATTTAGAATTATGGAGTTAATACTGAAAGAAAACAGCTAAAAGAGTTGCCTTGGGGGAGAAAGAATCCAGAGAAAAGAAGAGTGCTGCCTTCCCTTCAAAGCCTTATATAGATATTTATTCTTTTAAACGAAGGCCATGAAATTTAAATATGGATTGCACATGAAATGATAGTGCTGAATTAATGTGAAATCTCTTTTTCGTTATGATAAAGTTCTTATGTTTATATAGGAGAACGCCTTTAGTTCCCCGAAGATACATGATGAAGCATTTAGAGGGAAAGCAGTCCACCGTCTGTGATAATTCTTTTAAATCATTCAGAAAAAAAATAAGATGAGAGATGGACAAAGAAATAAAGAAATACGACAAAATGTAATTAGCGAATCTAGATAAAAGGTATATAGAGGTTCATTTCTGAACATCGGTGACATTTCTGTCATTTAAAGTTTTTTTTCAAAATAAGGTGTTGGGGGGGAAACCAGGTATCTGTGTTCTGATAAAAATTAAAAATTAGGGGCGCCTGGGTGGCACAGTGGTTGAGCGTCTGCCTTCGGCTCAGGGCGTGATCCCGGCGTTATGGGATCGAGCCCCACGTCAGGCTCCTCCGCTATGAGCCTGCTTCTTCCTCTCCCAATCCCCCTGCTTGTGTTCCCTCTCTCGCTGGCTGTCTCTATCTCTGTCAAATAAATAAATAAAATCTTTTAAAAAAATTAAAAATTAAAAACAACACTTGGCCCAGTGCCTGACATATTTAGACATGGTAGCTGTCATTACGATCCTATCATCGTTATTATTTCTCACCAAGTAATCCAATTTAGTAGGAAAGATAGTGATAGACCACAGATTGTTACACCTGGATAATTATAAGAAAAAAATATTGAGTGAAGACACTTTTCACTCAACTCTTCCATCCACCCAGCTACCCAGAGCCTAGGGCCTGTTGCATAGCCCTGGAAACATAACCAAATATGGTCCTCCCTCTTAGATAACACTCATGGGCCACACCGAGGGGACAGTACTGGTTCTCTCCAGTTTGAGACGGTATAGAGAATGGCCAACAGCCTGGTTAAAGAAATAGAGAGGGAGTAGACTCACAAATCTTGAAAGGAAACGTAGCGTAGGGTGTCTCTCAGGTGCGCAACTTGGAGGATCTGGGTGAGTGATGGGGTGTTGCTTAGACCGAGACAGGCTGCCTTGACCTTTATGGCACATGGCACCAGAGTTAAGGGTCTCCACTGACTTCCCATCCCCAGGGCCATCCCAAGGCGAGGAACTTGTTGTGTTAGAACTGTTCTCTTCTAAATGTGCTACATTCATACCGGGTCCTGCTTTGTGTTACTGTTTTCTATCTACTTGACAAGAGTTGAAGGTCTTCCCAGAGCCTAGCCTAACAACTTTATGACTCAGCTCCTAAGAGGCTCCATCGTCCTGCAGATTTAGAAACTTCCCTGTGCGCTTCCCTACCCTGGGTCACTCACAGATGCTTAAAGAAACCCCTTACAGGGGCGCCTGGGTGGCGCAGTCCTTAAGCGTCTGCCTTCGGCTCAGGGTGTGATCCCGGGGTCCTGGGATTGAGCCCCACATCAGGCTCCTCCGCTAAGAACCTGCTTCTTCCTCTCCCACTCCCCCTGCTTGTGTTCTCTCTCTCACTGGCTGTCTCTCTCTGTCAAATAAATAAATAAAATCTTTAAAAAAAAAAAAAAAGAAAAAAAGAAACCCCTTACAGGGACAATCTTAGAGGAACTCCTCTTCACACATCTCTGAGGTACCAGGTCGTTCCTAATCTGTTTTCTGCCTCTAGGCTGCGTCCTCAGCCTTAGAATAACATATCATGGTGTGTGTGTGTGTGTGTGTGTACACACAGATATCAGATATATGTGCAAGAGTACGCAGTGTGCCCTCGTTACTCCCAGAGTCCACGTTTGCGAATGCAGCTGCTTCATAAAATTTATCCAGGACCCCAAAAACCGACACTCACAGTGCGCATGTCCCCAGTGGATGTGCAGCCAGGCCACAGGCTGCCTTACTTCAGCTCTCATGCTATAAATAAGGGTCCTTTTCACAGTCTGTTTTGTGTCACTCTTTTTTTTTTTTTTTTTTTTTTTTTTTTGCATCTGTATGCTTTTTGTCTGTGATTTTGCTGTTTAAACGGCCCCAAGCACAGCACCAAAGAGCTGTCTAGCTCCTGAGCGCAGGGAGGCTGGGGTGAACACATGCATTAGATGAGCTCCGCTCTGGCGTGAGTGACGCTGCCTTGGCCATGAGTTCAATGTCAGTGAATCAACAATATACATTAGGCAGGGCGTCTTTAAACAGAAATACGCATGAAACAAAGTTATGTATTGATCAGTTGACAGAAATGTTGTGACCTGAGGCTCACAGGAAACTAACCCTGCGTTTTCCCTAGAAGCACTGGTTCCGGATTCACGAAGTCAGCGTTGGCGGTGACTCTGTAGGACACGAGGACCCGAAATAAGGAGAATCAAATGCACCTGTGTGTTTGTGTGTCTCCTTATGTATGCGTCTATCTTCCCAATGGCTTTTTGAAAAGCTGTATTAACAGGTCCTCCTTTGTTGATTTGTTTTTTCAAAACAACCTTCAAACTCATTTCCCCCAAGGCGACAGGGTAAAATCCTAGGGTGTGGCAGCAGAGGGGCAGGAAGGGCATGGAACCAGTGTGGAAGTACTCGCGCTGGCTGACTGGATGAAGCAGAACTGTTCAGATCTCCTCCGCTGTGAGCTGCACATCCATGAACCCGCAGCTCTGGCCGCCAGTGGCGGCACACTTCTGGGGTCCTTTGTGGCCGCTGCTGAAGTGACCGAGCTCTGGAGGCAGGGCCCCTGTAGACTGAGGGTGAAGATTGCTTCCCGTGAGAAGAAAGGAGGAAGGTGAGAGCCTTCCCAGCCCTTCTGGTCTCAGCCATGGAGGACTCGAAGAATGTACCGATAAATAATTTCAGGGACTTCATCTTGACCTCTGATCGCTGCCCTTACATATGATTACTTACACCATGTCCGCTATATAGTAGGCAGTCAACAAATATGAACGAATAATCATCTTAACATAAATAGTCATTCTTTCCCTTGAATACATGATTCTGAAAAATCTGGCTCATTTCTAATGATGGTTTTATTATTCTCAAGAACATTTTTTCTTTGCATCAAAGAAACACATCTTCAATTCTGCAAGAAAGATGATTTGATTCAGTGACCTTGATCTATTGAAATTGCTTGAGGAGAACATCAGTGCCGTACACAGAAGCACGTGCAGTGAGCAGCCGAGATGGGGACTGGTCTCAACTAGGCCCACTCTGACACTGACACCCCAGTCTATACAGTGAGCTGGCACCCCAGTCCACACAGCGAGAACCAGCTTTGCACAGCTGGTTGGTAATCCAGTTCCCACAGCTGGAACCCAGTCCCCACACCTGGCTGGCACCCCAATGCACACAGCTGGCACCCAGCTCCTTACAACTGGCTGGCACTTCAATCCTCACAGCTGACTGGTAATACAGTCCACACAGCTGGAACCCAGTCCCCACACTTGGCAGGCACCCCAGTGCACACAGCTGGCACTCAGGTCCATACAACTGGCTGGCGCTTCAATCCTCACAGCTGACTGGTAATATAGTCCACACAGCTGGCACCCAGTCCCCACACCTGGCTGGCACCCCAATGTACATAGCTGGCACTCAGGTCCATACAACTGGCTGGCACTTCAATCCTCACAGCTGACTGGTAATACAGTCCACACAGCTGGAACCCCAGCCCACACAGATGATGACCCAGTTCACAGACACACCCAGACACAGCAGAGTAAAAGCATGGCCAAGCCTGCATCAAGAACAAGGGCCCTGTGAAGTCAGGTTCTAACCCTCATGAAGATACAGTGACAATAGTATGGGGACTCCATGTTGTCCAAATCCCCACTAGGCAAGCCTAGCAAAGAGTACTGAAGTATCATGGGAATCCAGGATACTGGGCTGGACATGCACAGTAGACTCAGCAGAATGTCAGGAACAGAGTTCTTCTGGGAGAGAACATACTTTGAAGGGCACACATGCACCATACCTAACTCTTCATGATCTTAAGTTTGATGATTTTGAAAGAGACACTTAAATGCAGCATCCGTCAGAAACACCTGGGGAATAGCTCACTTGAGCTCATGGTTCTTGGTAATTTACGGCACAATGGCACTGCCACTCAGTATCTGTGTTCCTTGGGCATCCACTTTCCCTTGGTTTGTTCATCTTGAAAATGGGGATGATGATTCCTCGCTTCCAGAAGTTCCTTCTACTGTTGCCTCAGCCTGAGCTACTACAATCCCGTTCTCTCTTGGGCATCTGAGAATGAGATGGGGAACCCATATTAGTTGCCCATGGATATTCTCCATTTGCTCCTCCAGACCCACTCTCCATCCTTCTCCGCTCTGTTCTACGTGTTGGGGGGCTGACCTCTATCTGTGGATCATATCAGTTGGCCTCCCTGACCTCCTGGATTCCAATCCTATTTGGTTAATAGGAGACACAGCAGGAGACTGAAGAGAAGGAGAGAGAGGTAGGGGAATCTATTCCCACAGCTCCCTCCCTTTCAGGCTATGGTTTGGCAGTGGCTGAATTTTTCTACCTAAGGCCATGAGTCCTGTCAGGAAGCCCTTATCCCATTGCTACAGCCCTTTCCAGGTTCAGAAACACCACTCCCTCTCCTTATTTCTTCTCACCTATCCAAGGAAATGGTTTCCTACATTGCCAGCCCCCGGGTGCTTAAGGTTTACCTTAAACCTTGCCCTAGTAAACGATCCCCTCCCTAAACTTTATTTGACAACCCCTTTTGAGCAGGTCGTCTGTGTCCTGGTGGACCCCTGACGATGTAGGGAGCCAAGATGGAAAGGCCCAAAGACACTTGGGGGCAGTTAGGATGGCCCTCGTAAGAAGCAGGACAATGTGACTGTAGAGGGTGTCAAAGGGGCGCAGCCCGATGACTTTCCAAGACCCACGGGCCTAAGTGTGCATCCCACACAAGAGCCCACGAGTTCCCTTGGCTGAGCTCACTTGAACGGGCTTCTGATTCTTGTGCTCATTGACTCCGATTAAAACATGGGCCTCTCCTTATCCCCTTCCAGAAGAAATCCTGCTGGTAAAATCTTCTGTCAGTCCTTAGATACTCAGTGTTGGATGGGCAGGTTCTGTTTCTGGTCTCGAGCACACTGTTTCCTCAGTACCCAGACTAGTATCTGGGCACTCAATACAGCACCTTTAATGAATCAAACCAATAATCTCCAAACGAATATAGCTGTTGGTTGCACAGACAGAAGATCATTAAAGAGCAGATGCTTGGTTAAGAAGGACTGCTGGACATTTTGCTAATTGGCTGAATACACACCAGAGTCACTCTTCTCTTCCATCCAAAGATTTCCACTGCCTTTGATTTATCAGGGTTCTAAGAAGCCCGTGGCCGTGGCTGACCAGGAATTCCTTCCCAGCCTCAAAGGGGCACTAGAGGAGAAGGAACTTGCCTCTGGGTACACAAAATCCGAGCGTTCTGCTTTCCAGTTTCCAAATACAAAGAGCCACAGTAAAAGGTAAGAGAAAGAAATGTTGGCTGTGTGTAGAGAATAAATATTCCTAGAACTGTAGCCTCTCAGAACTGGAAGGATTGTTCAAGGTCTAATCTCCCACAAATGGTAAAACAGCCCTCTGTAAAGGCTGGAGACCCCTCTTGGCCAGCTTGCAAAGGTTCTGTGCCTCCTCAGAGGTCTCTGTTTCCCCCCAAAGGCCTGGCATCCAAAGGAGGCAGGTAGATGGGCGTCCAAGCCTCACCTGCAGGTGTGGACAGTGGGGTGGTGATGTCCTCCTTCTGGGCTCCGCCTGACACAGGCAGCACATAGAAGGTGGGCAATCACGGTCATGCTCTTCCTAAGGCCCCAGGAGCATGGGATCTCAAGGGCGGGGTCTCCAGCCAAGCAGGCCCGGTCATGGGGGTCTGCCCACAGCAGGGTCCTCCTCACAGAACCCAAGCTAAATATTGTCACATCTGTGTCTCTTGGCTTGCAGTCGGTGGATACAACCTATGAAACCTGGCCCGGAGCTACTGCTGCCAAGAACACGCCCCCTCCACCAGCATGGCCACCGGGACTAAGCCTACAGTGCCAGGTCCATCACATAGAAGGCCCACTACTGCTGAGAGCTGCTCTTTCAGGTGTGTGGGCTACATTACATCAGATTACACCACCCCCTATTTTACAGATAAGAAAACCGAGGCCCCTGAGGGGTTAAGTCATCTGTCCACGGCTAGGAAAAGGAGAAACAAAGATGTGAATCCCAGTTGGCTCAAAAACACATGATCTTTCAAGAGTGACAAGCCTTAGGGGCGCCTGGGTGGCTCGGTCGGTTAAGCATCCGCCTTTGGCTCAGGTCATGATCCCGGGGTCTTGGGATGGAGCCCCATGTCGGGTTCCCTGCTCAGCAGGGAGTCTTCTTCTCCCTCTGCCTCTCCCTCCCGCTCATGCTTTCTCTCTCTCTCTCTCTCTCTCTCTCTCTCAAATAAATAAATAAAATCTTAAAAAAAAAAAAAAGAGTGGCAAGCATTTAACAGAGAATGAGGGGACAGCAGGTAGAGGGAGAGACCAAATCTGCCTAGAGGACAGGAGAGACTTTGAGGAAAACATGGGTTGAGCCTTCAAGTTCAGGCAGAGGTTCTCCTGGTGTCGGGGAAAGGGTATTCCAGTCAGGGGCACAAGAGACCCCAGCTCTCCTACTGAGCTGGAGACACAAGTCACTCAATGAAGACTGGCCCTACAATGGCAGCCCCCTCTCTGTACAGGACCCGGTGCCAGGCACTCTAATTCATTGAACAAATGTGTATCGAGCACCTCCTAGTGCCAGACTCTGTTCTGGGAGGTGGGCATACAGCCTTCAACAAGATAGACAAAATTCCCTGCCCTGAAAGGGCTTATACTCTGGTGAAAAAGGCAAATAATATAAATGTATTCTGTAGCGTGTTTGGTATCAAATTTGTGCAGAAAAATAAAGCAAGGAAAGGAAATTAATCAGGGAGTTCTGGAAGAATAAGATGATGAGGAAAGGCTTCATAGGAAGGATATTTGAGCAAAGGCTTGAAGGTGTGAGCGAGAGGGAGCCATTCAGATATGTAGGGGGAAGAGCTTTCCAGACAAAGAAAGCAGCATGTGCAATGGTCCTGAGGCAGACGTTCTGATGTCTGGGGAGCATCAAAAAGCCAGTGGAGGGAGCAGGAAGAAGGTAATGGCACTGAATAAGTCACCTTATTGGGGACCTTTCTGTACCTCGGTCTAGTCATCTGTATAAGACACCTTCACCAGACACCCCGCAACCAGAATGTTCCATGGCTCTGGTCTCCACTGCCCTCTCCCTTAGGGTCTGAATCTTGTTCTGTCTCAGTAAAGCGGACCTTAAGTAAAAGCCAAGGGGCAGCTGGCTGGGAAGCCAGAACAGGGCAGCACAGGGAAGTGAGGGGGTACAGTGTGATCTGGGGAGAAGGGGGCAGGAGACAGTTCCCATGTTCTCTGGACAAAACGCACAGGTCAGGAGGAAGTGAAGAAGAGGGTAGGGAAGAGGCCTGCTCAGCTTCCTCAGACCCCAAGGTGCCATCTTGGCCAGGGCAAGAGCCCTTCTGAGAAAACCAAGATCAGGAAGGGTCTTACCCCTGCAAATGAACACTATTCCTCTTCCAACACCAAGTCAGAAGAAGCGAGCGCAGACCCAAGAGAGTCTCTCGGAGACTCCAACCGAGCCCCCAAACTCTGCACCTGCTTTTGTTCTACCCATGTCTATCCCGGGTGCCTCTCCTGCCTGTCCCCAAGCCACCAACGCCCTCCCTAATCACCAGCATGGGGCCTGGCTAGCTGGGCCCAGGCCCACAGCCAGCCCTGGGATTGAAGAACAGACTGTCATTTCTGGCGGCCTGACCCTCCGGCTTTTAGAAGGGCCCCCAAGGAATGGAGCATTTCTATGAAGGGGAGGATGTCCCAACAAAGTGTGGGGATGCACAGTTTGAGTTATGCCCCCTCTGTTCCCCCTCACTCACTTAGCTTCCTAACAGAGACGCTAAGAGACCCATGTCCCACACAGAGAGCTGAGACATCTGGAGAAACAGAGAAGACAGACCAGAAAGGTGGAAACTAGCATGACAGAGACACAGCGGGGACAGAAACAGAGGCAGGGTTAGGAGGGACCCTGAGGCAGAGAGAGAGGAGCAGAAAAGTGGCACAGAGAGAGATGGGGGAGACAGTGGGGAGACAGGGACAGAGAGAAAAGTACAGCAAAGGACAGAGGAAAAAGTGTTGAGAAAGCAATGACACACAGACAAGGACAGAGAGAAGAAGAGGACAGACATTCAGCAGAAGAACGCATGACAGCTGTCCCTGCCAGGGGGACACCTCACCTGCCTGCAGAGGCCCCAGAAGACTTAGCAGGATGCTTCCCCACCCAAGGCCACCAGCAGGTCCTCCTGGATAAAAATTCTCACCCCGAACCTGGCGGGCCTTTGTCAACCCCCCTCACCAAATCCAGGTGGATCACCTCACCTGCCCCTCCCAAACCTTGCCCCAGGCACCCACGAGGGCTCTGGGCTCACTGCGTCATGGGGCAGGGCGGCGGGGATGGTCCATCCTGGTGCCAGCGGCACTGGGACGCGCTCGCTATACAGATGGTCCCAACAGCAATGAAGCCAACGGAAAGTTTGTCTCTTCGTTATCACCAGGGGTCGACAATCCCAAACGCTGAAGTCATAAAATACTCTTCCCCCAAAAATTCTTCGGTTGGTAAAAACGCTAATAATTGTTGTGGCTAATGTTGAGTTTTAATATATACGTTTAATATATATACACAATATACATTCAAATCAGCTCTTTTTTATCGCTTATCCTTTAACGGACATTGTATTCTTCATGGACGTTGATCCCCAGTCCCTTCGGTCACACAGGTGGCCCCTGAGTGTGAGGCTTCAGCTACACATGTTCACTTCTAGAGTGTTCCACCGTTCAGGGTCCTTCAAGCTCACTTCAAGGGCGCCTTCCCGTCTCCTCCTCCCATGATACTCCAGATCCCAGTGTTCAAACAGAAACTTCTAAATAAACAACCACAGGGGTGGTAAAGATACTCTGAAAACAAAGAAAATGAACTTGAGTTACCTCCATTCTGCCCTTCTATGCACCCACGTGGAATTTTTATTTGTGTATAAATTTTTAAAACAGTGAAACAGAATGCAAACTGCAACGTGTACTCTCTTTTGCGAGGAAAGTGCGAATTTCAGCTCGCACGCGAACTATCTTGCTCAGTTGGGATACTATCTTTAACATGGAAAAACAGAAATTGTAACGTTATCATTTGTTACTGGGACAGGCCAATAAGTGGATATAAGCTTTTCCCCTTTTTTTCCAAAACATACATTAATATAATTAAAGAGCATTAATCTATTACTTCTTAAAATTTTGTACTGTAATGTTTTATTAATTTTTACTTTTTACTGGCGTGATGATATACGTGAAATTCAATACCAGATAAAATTTTACCGAGGGTCTTTTCTAGCTATAATTATTATTGGTTTTATTTCATGATTAGTACTGAAAATAATTTTATTGAATAGTGGAAGAGAGTGTTTAAAGAGTGATCTACTCCAGATGTCAAAATGCACCGTTGCCCCTGACCAAACTTCAATGGATTGGACCAACCTCCCCTGCACACTCCACTCTCACATCCTCTCCTCTGCCCAGTTGCCCCCTTCTCGTCCTGGGGAAACTGAGACCTTCTCTGCTTCAGGCCTCATTCCCTTAAGCCCTCTGAGCTCCAGGCTAGAGGAGCGGGAGGGCAGGAGGAGCTCCCCACCCTGCTCGGTTACCATCTCAAACGGGAATGCCTTCCTGGGGGCTCAGCGCTCTGCCCCTCCTCCCTGCAGCCACACCTGGTCTCAAGTCACTCCTCCACCTCCCTGAGGAATCCGGCCCTGGCTCCGTGTCTTCCTCTCCCTCTGCCTCAGCCAGGAGGCACGGTCCATGTGAGCTCGACAAGCCCTGTGACCTTCCAGCAACTTGACCATCAGAAATCTCGGGAAGGTCTGCTTTCCACATGATGCAGCTCGGTGACTGTCACCCCCACTATTCCAGATGCTCGAGACAAAACCCAAAGTCTCTCCCAGAGCTGATTCAGTAGCAAGGCCTGGCAGCTCTGCCTTCAAACGCACCCCAAAACCAACGCACCCATTCCACACCCCCCAGTCTGGTCACCACCCCCCAATTCCTGCATTGCCTCCCCACTGGACTTCTTGCTTCCACTCTTGCCCCTTCCAGTCTATTTACCACATGGCAGTGAGGGTGACCTTTAAAAACTTTTATCAGATGAGATCACTCCCCTGCTTAAAACCCATCAGTGATTTCTCATTACACTTAGAATAATTTCCAAGTTCCAAACGTTGACCAATAAAAGCCAGCCTGACCTCTTTGCCCGTTTTCTCTAAACTGTCTTCTCCAGGTATCCCTGTCATTTGCTTTGTTTCTGCTATGCTGGCCTTCTTGCGCTTCCGTAAGCATACCAAGGTTTTCCCACCTCAGGGCCTTTGCACTCACTGTTTCCTCTACCTGGAAGGCTCTTCCCCCAGATTACTCCATCTTCTCATCTTACAGGTCTCCATTCAAATGTTACCTCCAGGCCCTTTCCTGACCATTCTGCCTAAAATATACCCAACCCCCCTTCCATTCTTTATCCCTTCACTTTGCTTTGTCGCTTTGCTTACTATCTGAAATTATAGATTTTTAAAAAATCTATATAATAGTTTAATCTGACTCCCCAAGGACTTTGTTTTATAGGCTAAGCCCACATCCATACCAGTACCTGGAACATAGGAGATACTCAGTAAATATTTCTTGAGTGAACTCATGCACCAAATAGCGAGGCTGTCTCCTAGAACTGTCCAGTACCTTTTTTTTAAAGATTTTTTAAATTTATTTGAGAAAGAGAGAGTGGGAGGGAGAAAGAATTTGAAACAGACCGCATGCTGAGCTCAGAGCCGGATGCGAGGCTGGATCCCACGACCACAAGATCATGACCTGAGCCCAAACCAAGAGTCGGATGCTTAACCGACTGAGCCCCCAGACCAATATCTTGAAATCTTAAATTCTCGCACTCAGGATCTGGCCACAGTCTTTGATTTTTTCCAACTCTCTCCTACCCTCTTCTGCCCTTACACGCACTCCTCAAAAGGTCTGTTTTCAGCCAATAGACCACCCTCCAGTCGTTTCAAAAGTCCGGAACCTGGGACTGAATCTTGACCTCTCCCCACTTCTCACCCTCTCCTTCCAAACCTGTGTCCGCCTCTGCCACGGCTACCTCATCCACATTGTTTGAATTCATCTGCTTCTCCAAGTCCACTTTCCCACCCGGGTCTGAGGCAGCCTACCTCCAGGCTGAAAAACGAAAGCCCCTGAACTGGTCTCCATCCCTCCATGTTCCCCACCCCAACAAGCTGTTCTTTCCACAGATTCCAAGAAGAGTTTCTGAAGTGGAAATTTCATCACAATATTCCACTCTGAACTATTCAGTGACTTTCCACAGCTCACAGAATGGAGACGAAACTCTTAAATAAAGTCTACACGGCCCTCCAATGCCCTGGGCTTCACCCACCTGTCTCAACTTCCCTCTTGCCATCCTCCCTTTTACTCCCTGAAGCCCGACCACACTGACCTCCCTTCCATTCCTAGATGTACCTTGCTCCTTTTCATTTAATTATTTACTATAGATTTGCGGAGGCAAACCTCTATACTAGACACTGGGATGGACATCCAGGGGTGAACAAAAGCTCTCATGGAGCTTATGTTGTAGGAGGAAAGACAGATGATGAACAAATCACTGTGTACAAAGCAGGGAGAACAGCGCCGTGAAGAAGCATTAAGTAGGGAAAGGAGATAACCCATGTCCCCGGGGGCTGTGCCGGCCAGAATGCCAGGGAAGGCCTCTCTGAAGAGGTCATCTTTGAGCACGGTGAGCCAACCGTGTTCTCTGGAGAAAGAGCTTTCGAGGCAGAGGGAAGAGCACATGCAAACACCGGAGGCAAGAAAATGCTGAATGTAGCTGAAGAACAGAAAGAAACCCAGGGCATTTGCAAGGGTCGGGAACACTTTTCCTGTCCCCAACTTCTCCTGTTTCAATTCCCAAATGCCCTTCAGGTGTCTAATCAAAGGTCATTCCCTCAAGCCTAGATCAAATCCACTGTTCTAAACATTCGTCGTTTCTTGTTCTCTTCCTTAATAGCCTGAAGCACCATTTGGCTTGTACATGTGGAAAATTATTTAATTAATGTCTGTCTACTATCTGCCTCACACTTAACATCACTCTACCCTGTGCATTAGCCTTTCTCCCCTGGCCAGAGCAGAAGAGCTGCTGCCGTCCCTTGCTCTCTGGTGGACCACTTGTTATCTCCTCCCTGCTGGTTAAAACATACTATTTTCAAACATGGTTCAATATAACTGATCTGACTATAGCTCTCTTCACCATCATCACATCTTCCCGAGAACTCTGCCTCATTCCCTTGATTAGACTTGAATGTTTTGTCATCACTCAAGGCGGGTCTCTACCTTCTCAAGATGCTGATTTATTCTAACAAACGTTGAGTCTTCATAGTTGTACTCTCAGAGATTGTTTTGAATTTAGCTGTCTCCTTATTTGCCCTTATTTAGAAATTACTTCCAGAACTCTGCTGGCTGCCTTCCATGTTTTATCTTACGAGACCATTTTGTTGTTGTTGTTGTTGACCTGCTGTATTTAAGGGGGTTGGAGCATGGACACCTGATCACAGGCCAGAGCCACCTTTAGATCCAGAAGCAGCCGCTGCTTCCAAGCCTCATGGAGCCCAGCCCACTCTTCCTCCTGTCCTTGGATTGCCTTGAGAGTTTCCATTTCTCTATCTTCATTCTTAAAATCCACGGGCAAGCCAGAAATTATGTGACTTCGTAGTAAAACAAAACAAAACAAAATCGAATCAATTTAATCCCCTTTCTTGAGACCATGACACAAGAAATACAGTTTACCAATTAGTAGCCAAGGGAAATTTTGAAAAAAAAAAAAAAAACAATGGCAAACCAAGGCCAAATGGGATGGAAAATTATAAGGAAAGAGAGGAAGCAGATACTATGTGGAGTAGCTGATACATACTAGTGACAGAACAGAAGGATTCTGCAGCTAGGGGAAGAATCCAGAACCATCTGAGATCCAAAAGCAGCCACTGTGGCCCATCCTTCTGGAGCCCAGCCCAGCTTCTTCGGTTCTTGGATTGTCTTGAGAGTTCCCATCTCTTCGTGTCTTAAAATAACCACCTTTGGGGCGCCTGGGTGGCACAGCGGTTAAGCGTCTGCCTTCGGCTCAGGGCATTATCCCAGCGTTCTGGGATCAAGCCCCACGTCAGGCTCCTCCGCTATGAGCCTGCTTCTTCCTCTCCCACTCCCCCTGCTTGTGTTCCCTCTCTCGCTGGCTGTCTCTATCTCTGTCGAATAAATAAATAAAATCTTTAAAATAAAATAAAATAAAATAAAATAAAATAAAATAACCACCTTTGCGTGAACCAACGGAAGAGAGTCTTTGTTCACTCATTCAACGATATTTATCAAACATCTACTATATGCAAGACATTGTTTTAGGCACAGGGATACAGCAATGAACAAACCAGTCCGAAGTCCTGCTCTCATGGGGCCTGCATTTTAGTGAGGAAAGACGGAGCATAAACAAGGAAGCAAATCTGTACTATGTTAGATGTTTCTGAAGTGCTATAAGGAAAAATAAAACTGGGTGAGCGAGGGGTCAAGATAGTGGAGAAGGTTCCACTTCCGGAGATGTGACCAGTGAGGTACACCACAAGGGTTGTCTACTTGCAAACAGTTGTATGCTGCACAACACCTAGTTTTTGCCACATGACTGAGCTCTCAGGAGATGGGATAAATCTCCAAAGGGCTGGCAGATGAAGGCCATGAACTATAAGCAACAATGAGGTGTGGGGTTACAGCAAAAGATGCAGTCGAGGGGCTGAGCCTTGAGCCAGTGGCACGGCAGTAGAGCTGAACCCGAGACTCGGACTTAGCCCAGCATCTTGAGAGAGGCTAAAAATACTTGTGGCTAACGGTACCTTCTGGAGCCTGGTGGTCAACCACACGTAAACTCACATTCAAAGAACACCAAACACACAAGGAAACAAAGCACTACGAGTAAGAGCAGAATCAACAGACCACAGATTTAACCCCTTCCTGGCCATGAGAGAAGGACAGACAGAAAAGATGGCTCCTGAGTCTTACTGTGAAAACAAGCAGGAAAATGGGATAGAAACTACAAGGAGATGTGAAGGTCAAGGTCGGCTTCTGGCAACCACAAAGGGACTTGACTTAAGTAACGGGTAATTGATAGCCAAACCATGAGGTTCCCCCACTTGACAGCCTGCGTGCCAACTTCAGAGCTGTTAACCAACTTGTTCCCGACTCAGGTGGCGTGTGAACACCAGGACCTGGCAAGCTGCCCCATCTCCCCCCCTCACCACGGCGGGTCGGGCTCTGCGAACCTCAGTGTTACTGAAGTGACTTGAAAATATAACGGGAGTGAGGCTCTGTGGTTGAAATTGCAGCCAGAGCAAGCTTCACCCCTCCCTATCCTCTGTGATGGGGCCAGGGAGAACTCTGCTCAAAAGACCGGTATAATTGATAAAGTGATATAATGTAGGGGGACTGCTATCTGGGGAGAGGAATCATTTCATTATTTCCCGGCTCTACCAGCAGCCCAGCGTGAAGGCAGAGACAGGGAGCGAAGCAGCAAACACAATCTAAGCTACTCCCTGAAGGATTGACAAAGCAAAGGACCAGCTCGAAATTTTCAGCAAATATTTGCAGTTGATAAAAACATCTGGCACTTGCTCTTACCCAGACTGAGGAAAAGGGAAATCGAAGCAGACCCAGGGTTGGGCACCTTGTATGTACTGGCTGGTGGGCCATCACTCTGCTGGATTGCACACATTTTGTCATTTAATTCCCACCACCATGCCCCAAACTCTATGCCAAGGGCAGCATTATCCTCGCCCTGCGGGTGTGGCTCATCAGGAAGGGGTTGCCAGTAACGGAGAGCTTAGACCACGTGGGTACTGCGCTCGTGTGCTGTGCAACTTCGGTAATCCGCACAGCAACTCTGTCAGTTACGTGCTATTATCCCCATTTTACAGATGAGGAAACGAGGGCACCAAGAGGCTTACCTGCAGTCCTACGGGGACAGACGGTGACGCAAGGTGGCTGGGATAGTGCAGAAGTTCCACGGCTCTAAACCCAGAGAGTTCAGACTCTGAAACTCATGCCCTTTCCCTACCCTGCGCCGCTTCCTGCCATTCGTTCCTGCCCATCTGTGTTATCCCACAGCCCGACTCCCAGAAGGGCCAACACCTGGGGTGACTGAGTATGTGAGCCCGTGCACATCAGCGCTCTGGACCCCAGCATCTTGCAGCCCTGAATTCCAGCGCCTGCGGAGCTGCACGAGGGCGAGAGGCTGTGCCTTCCCCAAGGAGCTGGAGAGAGCTCACCGTCCCAGGGCCAAGCAAGAGGATGCCCTGCCCCTCTGTGGTTGCCTTGTCTTAGATTCATGGTGTCCCCGGGCAGTACCCCAGGCCCAGGACGGCACTCCTAGGCAAGAGAAGATTTTCTCCATTTTCGGGAAATGACCTAGCAGAGTGAACCTGAGGGGCAGTCCTGTAACAGCAAGGGGGTGAGGGGCTGGAATCCCAGGTGCACCCCGCACCTGTGTTCTTGGGTGAACTGCTTCACCTCCAAGCTTAGCTTCCTTATCTTTAGTGAGGATAACAGGCCCTATCTCGCAGATGTTCCGATGGGATTCCGCAAGGCCAGCCCCGGGCTCCTTACCTGGAATGTGGAAGGCACTCACAATGCTAGTTGTCTGCTTCTTTCTCTCTCCATTTATTTCTAAAACGACACTTGTTTTTTGCAAGCCTCAGAAGGCTGCCGCGAACATGACATGACATAATCCAGTCTGGCAAACCGTAGGCCCTCAGTAAATGTTCATTAAAAGCAATCACCTTAAGATGATTGATTTCACATTGCCACCGCGAGGCCTCAGCCTGTGCCCAGTGAGCTGGAGTGACTGGAAAGAGAGGCTGGCCTGTTCTGCACAGCCAGGCCTCGCCCAGGCCTGTGATCTTGGGTCCTGTCTGGGCTTTGCTCTTTCCTCACAGAGGCTCTGAAAGGGAAGGACTAGCTCACACACTGAAACCAGAGTGATCTTTCTAGAAGGCAAAGCTCCTCCTCCAAGCTAAGAACTCTTGACTGTCTCCCGTGGCCTTCAGGATCCAGTTCAAATCCTCGAACATATTTTACAAGCCTCTGTGATCTGACCTGTGCCCATTTCCAGCCTCACCTCTGTCCCTCTCTCTCTCCTCTGCAACTTCAAACAGATCCTCAAGGGCTGCGGTCCTCCTTTTCTCAGACACCCCCAGAGCACCCCAAGTGTCCCCTTTCCCGACACCCATCACATGTGCCAGGCCGGTTGTCTGTCTGTCTGCGTCATAAGGACATAGGCTGCATGAGGTCAGAAGAGTCGAGCCCAGGCCTGCGTTGCCCCCTGTTCCATTCCCAGGACCCAGCGCAGAGCCTGGCACTTGGCACTGTTGAGCATATTACCTTCACCAGCAGAAAAATGTTATTATCCCTTCGAGGTTATGAGTGAGCCCCCAGCATCTTACTCAGTCAGTGCAGAGTGCCGAGCCTTACTTCACACACAGCAATGCCGAACCCAGCCCGGTCTCCTGGCATAGGGGGGCAGGCAAAGGGGGAGGGGTAAATACAGACTGTTTCCATAAGGCTTAGACAGCAGCTGTGTCCAGTGCCAGAGAGCATGTGTGTCCGTGTGCGCGCACACACACACACACACACACGCATGCGCACACACACACACACATACACACACGGGAATTCACTTACGTGCATCCAGATAACTCCATGCCTCTGTGTGAGAGTGCACGTGTCTCAAGGTAACATCTCTAAGACGAGGGTGCATCTCTGTGTATGCACACTTACTTGAGCAGTGCGACTGCTTTATTTAAGTCCCTCTTAAAGGTTTCCATCCTTTCCCCAAAGTCTCTTCTCTACTGGGCCACTGCTTGGCTCTTTCTTCTCTCCCCTAGCCCCATTAACATCCCTCTCCCCCACTGTTCAAAATGATCAGCTCTGTTCCGAGGCTCACACGCCCCACTCAATCTCTTCGCTGAGCAAGACAAAAGTCCTGCAGTTAATCGGACCCACCCTCTTTAGAGGGCGGTTTGGCTCTAATCTGTTTTACTTAATGATAATCCCGGAGGTCTCACCCAGCCCTCAGCCCGAGCCATTTATCAAAGCAGCTCCACCAAGCCTATCTATCATGTGCTCCAAGAATCTTTTATTCCAGCCGTTCAGAGGATAACATGAAGCATAACACCAGCTCTTTCGAGTTACAAACCGATATGTAAAATCAAGGTGGGGCTCTCTCTCACCCAGCAGCAGGCAGGTAATGGGGATCATGTGGGTCTGTGTGGGAAATTCATGCTGGGTGAGCGCCTATGTTTGCCCTGCCTAGTCCCTGATGATTTACGACACTGCCTAATTTCATCCTCATATTATTCCTAGGTTTAGATAAAGAGATGGGGGTCAGAAATGGCAAGTAGCTTATCCAAGATCCAGCAAGTGGCCGGCAGGACGAGGACTAGGTCTGTCTGACTGCCCGGTCCGTACTCCTTCCACTAGAACAGGACGCTTCCTCTCAGGACGTGGAAACACACCAAGGTCAACATTGTGATGGGGGTCTTCAATGTGCCCACGCACAAAATTCGCAAGTCATACTTAGAGAGGTAAAGAGGGGTAAGGTCTTAGGTTTGATCGCTGAGGAGACACAGATCACAACCCGTAGGAGCTACGCAGGACCTCAGGTTATTTTGTCTAACCACCTCAGTTTCCGATAGGGAAGCAGAGGTCCAGCGAAGAAGCATGACTTTCCCATGGCCACACAGTAAACTAGTGACAAGTTAGACTAGGTCTCAGGCTCGACAACAGCTTGGCCAAGTTTTCAACTACATCCCCCTGCTGTTCTGCAAGTAATTTACATCTTATTCTGATGTTGACTTGCATAAAAGTCTCCAGTGTCTTCCAGAACTTGAGATCAAAAACTTTATCCGATCCAGGAAAAACTGCTGAAAGAGCTCTTCCCTGGCATCCCCGCATTTCCTGCCTCCTGAGCACCTTACTCAAGGACTGGGAGCCCCACCTGAAAAGCTACATCCACTGTAGCCTTTGGACCCCCCAGCAGCTGAGGGTCATGGCTGATGCGACGGGTGCTAAGTCTTGGTCAGCCTCCTGCCTGAGACTCGGGTACCACTCTTGGCTTTCCAGTGGAAAAGGCTGGCACATTTCCCATCCCCAAAGGCAAACCTTTTCCACATTCATGGGGCAGATCTAAGGCTGCCCATGGGAGGGCTGGTGATAGGATGGAGGTTTCTACTCCTGCAGACCAACTTTGGAACCAGCCCAGACCTCACCAGCTCTGGTGCAGTGCGGCACCCCTGAAAACCCAAGACTGAGTGCAGAAAGATACGCCTTTGGCTCAATACGTAAAAGCTCTCCAGCAATAAATTTAAGCAATTCCATTTGGGGCTCTCACAATTTCCTCCACTCAGGCAAACTGATTTTATTTCAAACGTTCCTGAAGGAAATTGGCCAATTGCTTACTTCAACTGTCGATGCCATTATGCTGAGCCTGATGGCAAGACACAAATGCAACCTAGGGATTTCTCTGCATTGGATCTTTGTAAAACTGGCCACTGGATCAGGGGTCCAGCCATGGATATTGACCTTGTAGGAACTCCTCAGAGCTCCCGCAGAAGAGAACAAGGTGGCTGGGTCCGGGGCAGGGCTCCGGAGAACTAGGCATAAGGGAGTATAAGATTCAGCCTGGCCCTTTAGATTGAAAATAATGTCTTCAATCCAAGGTGGCGAGGTCGCCTCCAGTGGGTCTGGGATGGCATTGGCAGTCAAGGGGACTGACTGGAGGAGGTAGGAGGTAGGAGGTAGGAGGTAGGAGGTAGGGACTGCCGAAGCAGTCTGCTATGAACACAGCAGCTCCTTTTATTGAGCGCTCCCAGATGCCAGGTGCTGTGCTAGGCATTTTACATGCACAACTGCAGTAAATCCAAACTCCTTACCGTGTTCCCTGGAACAGTGCCTGGTACCTGTGAATACTTATACAAGTGTTAGCGAATGCTCTGGTTGTTAACAAGGGGCTCCCAACGTACCCCCCAGCCCACCCTCACTCGCTTGGGATAGACAAGCTGATTCTACAACTTCTTAAGTCACCTTAGCATCAGAGGTGGACTTGATGGGAGGCACTGATCATTTGAACTGTCCCCAGGTTGGGTGAGGACCTGATTGGTCAGTTGTGTGGCCCCTGGCTTCCTAACCCTGACGAGCGACATGTTCTGAGCACGTGTCTCCCCAGGAGCCCATCCAGGGCTGACTCAGAAATGGTGCGCGCAGGTCTGGTCACCTGCACCCATAAGGGTACTTCCTCCACCTTCACCCCATAGCAGCAAAGACTTCACCTGACACTTCAAGAAAAAGGAAGGAGGCATTTACCTTTTACAGTCAAAGCAGAGTTGTGGTAAGCGACTCCTGCCTCCAGCATTGCCATGACAACACCTGGGAGACATCCTGGCTGAGAGCTGAGCCTGTGAAGCTGAGTGGCTGTCTCAGGTTAGCAAGGTCTGGAAGGACTTCTCCAGGCCAAGCAAAAGGGAGCAACGAAGGGCTTCATAAATTGCCACTCCCCCTTCACAGGGTGGGCCTGGGGACATGGAAGCAGGTCCCTTGGTGACCAATCCTTTTTGAAATGTGCCGTATACAGGGCTTCTGAGCTCCACTCCCCCCATCCCCCGCCCAGAGGGCACCTGCTGCTCCCTTCTCTCCATAGCTTTCCAGCCTTTGGAATGGGTCTTGGGCCCCCCAATGCCCATGTGACCCCCCGATGCCAAAGCTGGATCAGAGCCACAAGAATCCATCGAGCATCTACCGTTTTCTGGCACTAGGCCACATAACTAGGGATACAGTGACAAAAAAACGAAAGGGTCTGCCTGGGATCTCCAGAAAACAGAGCTTGAGCTCAAAGCAAACATCAGAGACTTCCATCAACGCGAGCATCCAAGGAGAGGAAAGAGAAGGTGGAAAGAGGGGCGGAGCCATCAACTCTGGGCCAAAGCAGTAGAGACGCAGAGACACGAGCACGCACTCAGTGATAATGGAGAAAACCGAAGCCACGGAATGCCTCCCAGGGAGAATACTCTCTGTGCTTGGAGATTTGGATACATTTCCATGTGCCAGTTGTGGGGCGGAGCCTCAGGGCACATGCTTAAGATAGAACAGGTGCCTCAGCGTCCTCGAAGGAGGCTGAGTCTGGTTAGCGGCAGCACTTGGCTGGTGCTGAGTGGGCCCGCCCTGCTCAAGACAGGAGGGAGCAGAGCCACTCCTCCCCTGCCCGCACCCCTGCCTCCTTATAGATGCCGAACAAACATGGAAGGGTGTTGATTTGAAGGGTGCCAAATTTTCATCCCATCTGGGATACCGACAGCCTGACTCCATTGTCGGGAGCCCCACCCACGCTAGGAGAGGAAGTGGCTATAAAGGCAGGTGCCCGAAGGGTGGCCAGCTGTCCACCTTACTGAGCCCTGAGGAGTGAGGTGGCCTGGAGATGCTCAGATGGGCCATGTGGTCTGCAATGGCTTCAGACTTTAGAGCAGGCCTCGCCCAGTGGCTAAACGTGCAGGGTCTGCCCCCGGCCAGGGAGGCAGCCATGCCAAAGGAACCAACAGTGACCAGAATTGCTGGACTTTCCAGCACGGTGGCCTGCAGTTCAGCTCACAAAGCGGATACACTGGCTTCCCCATCCGGGACACCGAGTGTGTAAAGTAAGGACTCCTCTGCCCTTAAGTCGCTCAGAATGTTTGGGGGACACAGCTATGCAAACAGAAAATCAACACAGGCATTGAGAGCTCTGGTCACATCATACTTGGTGCTGTTGGAGCACAGAGAAGCCTGTTTGGAAGGGCAGGAGGAGTCAAGGCTGTGGTGGAGGGAAGGGGACAGGGGAGGTGAGGGAAGGAGTGAGGAGTGAGGATTAAGCAGTCCCAAGCAAAACGAAGGGGATGAGCAAGGAACGAAGGCATGAGATATAACCCATACAAGGAACACGTCATTCGGGATGTTGGAACACTAAGCCCATGCCACTGAGTGATGGAAGATGATTCTACCCAGAAAGGAGAGAAGGAGCAAGATTGGGAAGGGTTTTGGAAGCCCTATATTACCCGGGCTTTCCTCTTGGAAGATGATGGAGGCCACTGAAAGATTTTCAACTTGGGGATAACCTAGTCTCATTTCTCAATTTCTTGATACTAATGCCCTCTTCTCTCTCTTTTTTTTTTTCTTTCCACCTGCCTGCACCCTGGCTATTCTCCAGGGCGTCCCTGAAACCCCACCTCCCTCAGCAAGTCCTCAGGACTCACACAGGAAGCTCACTGTTTTTCATTTGACCTTTACACCGGCCACTTTGAGGAGCTGGTTCTTTGGCAGAAAAGAAACTGTGCCAAATGGCAGCAGAAGCCTGCCTTCTCTGTTTTCTCGTGTGCCATGCCTTCCCAGAGGCCGGCCACACCTCCCTTGTTCTTCCTGTTCTAAACACAGCTAGGGTGCCAGGAGAAGCCCTCCGAACCACGAAGCATTGCACACATGTGTTCGGCTGCCACTGCTATGAAGACGCTCTTACTCCACCAGCATCAGTTGCAACATTGGAGTTCTTTAAACTCTGAGTAATCCCTTAGCTGTAAGCGCGCAAATCTCTGCCAGTGAACCCTCATTAAAATTGACTAACCTAGATGGAAAGAGTTTCGGATTTGTAGGCAGAGGAGTGAATTAAAATCCTGGTTCTACCACTAACCAAACGAGGAGACCCCGCCTCGCAAAATGTCTGTTGAAAGAGAACAGAGGGTTAGGAAGGCACTGGGGGTCAGGTTCCCCAGGAGTAACACCTTGTAAAACCTGGCTCCTTAGTCCAGCTGGCCAAGAAGATGTTCACGAACAGAGGCACTTCGGGCAGCCAGTCCCCAACCCCAGCCCGGTGGGACAGACTCTACCCCCTGCACCTTACAATGGAAGCCAGGGGTCTACCCCAGGACACCCCTTTAGAAGCTTCCAACCAGGTAAAACGGATGCTATGGCCGCCTAGGCATGCGTTTTCTGAGACTGGGCTAAGACGCGTCAGGTCAGAAGGGTGCACAGGATCAGGAGAGGCCCGGACGTCAAGGGATCCCTGTGACCTATGTCTTCAGCGCCCCCCAGAGACTAAGCAGGCAGGAAAACCACGACAGCACAGTACAGCAGGAGGCTGGCTTACTGGTCACTCCGACCTGCAGATCCGTGTCATCTTCACAGGGCGGACCTGTCTGCAGGGATCTCATGGAGGGACGCTGTCGACAAACGCCAACACAATCACAGGAAGGGTCATCTGGCCGCAGTCTGTGTCCTCCTCCCTTGATCACCAAAGTGGACACAGCTGAGCTGGCTGACCCACCCATGGCCTGTCCTCCCTGTCCCTTCCAAAGCTGCTGACCCATCAGAATCTGAGGCTTACTCTGGTAGAAGAGGGCGCCCATGACCCCATTAAGATAAAAACCAGTGCATGTAATATGAACTGAGCAGAAGGAAGCACAGTAAGGACCGAGGAGTGATGGCCATTCGCACGACCCTGGGCCACTAGGAAAATACCCCTTCCTGGCTCTCCTCCCACTTCTCCGCCATCTCCAGACCTCCTTAATGAACACTTGCGCAATCACAAGGGGCCTTACCAGACTGCCTATGAATCCGATTACCATTTGCATTTAATCTTAGTGCTGTTTTTTAGATGAAGGGTCTCAGGAAAAGTCTAAATCTTTTTCAGAATTGAAGTGGCCCTGATTTGGTGCCTGATTCTCATACCTTCCCTGGTCTGGTTCATATATGGGGGCTCAAGCCTGACACAAGGACCCAACCGCTAAGGAACCTGATGAATGGATCAGTGCCAGCCTGGAGGGAGAGAGATCACAGGCCAGTATATGGAACGTCTTTCTAAGCTCCAGAAGTGCCTGAAGAAAGAGCATGCTGACCACTCAGGTAGTGAGCTCCCTGTCACTGGAAAGGTTCAAGCAAGAGGCCAGATAAACTACCTGGTGGAGAAGTTGTGGAGGAAAGGCATGAATCTGCAAAGGTCTCTCCCAGCCCTGAGCCCATGATTCTGTGTCTCTTACAGCCTCTGCACTTAAGAAAGGCTCCTTCTGCTCAAGCCGTGTGTGCCCTTGCCACTTCGAGGAGCTGGTTCTTTGGCAGAAAAGAAACTCTGCCAAATGGCAGCAGAAGCCTGCCTTCTCTCTGTTTTCTCGTGTGCCATGCCTCCCTAGAGGCCGGCCACACCTCCCTTGTTCTTCCCGTTCGAAGCACAACTAGGGTTTAGTCCAAGGAAGGCAGTTGTTTTTTGGGTTTCTTTTTTTTTTTTTTTTTTTTTTTTTTTTGAGGCTTGTTATTCTCCAAGAAATAAATAAAGATGGTGTGAGTAAGCAGAAGAGGCAGGGATTCAGGCAATCTGCAGCTGTCCCCCAGGATTTTACTTCCTGGGAGCTACTCAGTGGGATCACCCTAGGCTGTCCCTAACGATGCGGTGATTAGATCATGGGAGGACACGTGACCAAGATGGGCCAAGCCATTTTCCATTCAAAAATTGGAACTGGGAGGGGCGCCTGGGTGTCATGGTGGTTGGGTGTCTGCCTTCGGCTCAGGGCGTGATCCCGGCGTTATGCGATCAAGCCCCACATCAGACTCCTCCGCTGTGAGCTTGCTTCTCCCTCTCCCACTCCCCCTGCTTGTGTTCCCTCTCTCGCTGGCTGTCTCTCTGTCACATAAACAAATAAAATAAAATCTTTAAAAAAAAAATTGGAACTGAGGCCAGAGCTGAGAGTTGAGAGCTGAGTCAAGCTAACAGCAGTGTTCTTGGGCCAACCGGGCGGTGGCCTCACCTAGGAACGAAATGCGAATTCTTGCAGGGAGTTGGGTCCAGCAAGTCACCAGGTGACTCTTCTGTTTAAAGTTAGAGAAGCTTTGCCCTGGAGGGAAGGAAGTCCATGAATTCAACTAGATTGTTCTATGTTTCTCTGAATTCTGTGAGACACTGGAATATATTTCCAGTAAATCAAATATATCTTCCCTCACACTACTTCAAATTGGTTTCTATCACTTGCAACCAAGAGAACCTTAACTAATACAGGCGGCTGAGCCTGGGATAACAGAAGCAGACCTCCATGCCCCAAATGTTCACCACCACCTCCCAACGCTGGCCCACTAAGGAAGGCGTCCCATTCCCACCCCCCTCCTGCTTCTCCGGGGGGGGGGTGGCCCTAATGCCACCTCCCTCCTCTTTTCCACCTGAAGTTCTTTCAGTTCTTTTGTTTTTCAGTTCACTTTTTACCATGTACCATCTCAACTTAGAATCGAACGTGTTACTGTAACCTTGACTTCCCCTCCTTGAGTCAATGCTATGAAGGCTCCACCCAGATTGTCCCCCTGTTCTCCAAAGCAGAGGCACCCCCCACTTTTACCCAGGAATGCATTTCTTTCAGGAAGTTGGAAGCTTCTCACCGTAGCACCCAGGGTCACACAACTAGCAAGGGACACATTCAGACACCAAACTAAGTCTGCCTGACTGCAAAACGCGTGTTCATTCCACTGTATCACTGCTTTCCGTCTGCGAACTGTCTCCTTAATCCTCCCTCCTTCCCCGAGTGAGGAGCAGGAGCTGAGCTGAGAGTCTCACCTTCCCTCCCCCAACCCAAGACTGTGCTGTTTATTTCTCTATCCTCCTTTATTTGTGTGTGTGTGTGTATGTGTGTGTGCACACGTATACAAGGACACACATGCGTATACAAGCGTGTGTGCATATGTGTGTTAACAGTAAGTTCAGTTCCAAACAGCTGTTTGAAAGTCCGTTTGTTTGCAAAGAACCTGGTGAAGGTTAAGCTTATAATCCCCAGGTACATTCTCCACCAAATAGAAGAGTGTTGGCGCTTCACATAATCTTCTGTTCTGCTCTGATAGGTGTTCTTCTTCCAAAATATCCCTGGTTCTCCCACTTCAAAAATCCTCTGAGGCAGGCCAACGCCTCCTTCCAGATCTCTGTGAGAGAAGTCCTTAGCAGCCGCAGTACCAAAGTCACTTCGACTTGTGTAGATGGCAGGGACCCTGAGGCTGTGGCGTCTTCGTGGCTCACAACGGCTGTAGCACTCCCGCCGTGACCACGATCTCCGACCCCCCAGGCATCTCCTGGGCTCATGTTGGGCTCGTGAGCCTCCACCGATGCTACCCCTCTCTGGCCACATACCCCAAAGTTTTCCTACTTCTTTGATTTTTCAATTGCTTCTCATCCGATTTTGCTGACCGTGGTCAATGGCATGGGCACGGCAGTTTTTGCTCGGTTCCTGATTCACTCTTGGTCCTTTACAATCATGCCATTGACGACTGATGTATCCCATTTTCGCTTGCAACATCCATTTTGTCACCACTTCCAATTTCTGAAATTATCATGCCACTTTGGTTTCCATCGTAACCATATGTCACTTCTAACTAGCATTTTCAACATGCACCCTTGCTGTTTCTCCACTTATTGGTCGTGATGATAACAACATTTATAAAACACCGTCGGTTTAAGCATGAACTCGGCAAACGTGCCCTAACGAATCAAGCGACAACCAAGCCAACCACTGTGGGTGGCAGGAAGAGTTGACAAGCTTTTGCTGTGGAGCAGGGGGCCGCAAACATTATTTGTAAATAAAGTTTTATTGGAACACAACCATGCCTATTGTATATGTCAGCTATCAAGTTAAAACGGCAGCACTGACAAGTTGTGACAGAAATTGTGTGGTCCTCAAAGTCCGAAGTATTTATGATCTGGCCCTTTGCAGAAAAAGTTTGCCAATCCCTGCTCTGAAGCATTTATGGAAACTAATAGCTTTGAAATTTGTAATTAGAAGAATATACAGCTTGAGACCCTGTGTGACTCAGATAAACGACCCTCATGAAGGTCATTGGCATGAGAGCCTTTGAGAGAAGGAGGGAAGGGACCAAAATCAAATGACCTGACCAGTCAGAAAGTTTTAGTCAATGGACAGAAGAAAATGTCTCATTGCTATGTAGTGGCTGTCACTCCAGCCCGTCCTTAGCCCATTTCCGTGGATACGTGTCTGGATCTTGGAAGAAAGAGGGCTTCTCTCAGTCAGCTATAGCCTAAATAATTCTGCATAACTAACCATCTCAAAACTCAGTTGCACACAGCCATGAGCGTTCATTCCTCTCTCTAGCATCTGCCAGTCGAGAAGGGAGATTCTGCCTCAAGCCACAGGTCTGCTGCGTCTGGTGCTGTCCCCCACATCTCTCATTCTTCCGGGACCGGGGTCTATCCAGCAAGGCATGTTCTTCTCCAAAGCCCAAGAAGGCAAGTCCAGCTGCATGAGCACATTTCAAGCCTTTGCTTGTTTTACGTCTGCTACCGTCCCATGAACCAAAGCAAGTCCCATGGCCAAGGCCAACATGAACGGCTAGGAAATACACTCCTTTCATAAAGGTTCAGGAGAAGGAAATGAATATTTGCTGAATGATAAGATACTTCAGTACAGACTGGAAAGACTGTTTCATCAAGCTCTATAGAACGTTGGGATGTCTCCAAGACAGTGCCACATAAAAGAGGGGAAGGCTTTCTCCTTTTCTTACCACCTTCACGGCAGACATCACTCTGCTTTGGCACTCAGAACTACGTCCCTTGAGAGATGGTAGCAGTTACCCAGTGAAACAGCAATGAGGCAACGGTGGGCCTGGGGGACACCGCCGGGCGGGGCAGAACAGCAGTGCAGCTCAGCGGGTTACCCGGGAGCGCAGAGAGAGAGGCTGCAGTGCCCAGCAGAGCAGCACCTGAAGATCCCAGCACCTGCAGAGCCGCGGAAGTGTCTACAGGGGTCAGCCATACCCAGTGGAGCAGCAGCGCCCCCTAGAGGAGAACATGGTACTCCGTGAACCAGCAGCATACTTGCTCAGACAGGCCAGAGACACATGTGGGGATTCTCTGGAAATCATGAGATTTTTCACAGGAGGCTAAGGTGGAGCTGCAAGGCTGTGAAACCTGAATCGGCTCGTTGATACCCACAGATGGATGGACGCTGGAGAAATTTAAATTTTACAAATTGGGATCTCTGACTCCAAATCCCAGGCTCATCAGAACAGAGATTCCCTTAGACACACATACATGCGCACATGTGCAAACACACACACACACACACACACACACACACACACACACACACAGCACAAACACCCCTAGGTCCCACCCATTAGAGAGAAGCAGAGCATTAGACTCTCATAACATTTTCTTCCTTCCTTCCTTCCTTCCATAGAATCATCATAGTTTCCTACCAATTCTAAAGCAAGACAGGCCAGTGAACTGTAACTAATCTTATACCCAGGGACAAAGCAGCCTCCATTCTGGAGTCTCTGGAGAAGTGCACGGAAATGCCTCTTCGCAGGGGAAGCGCCTCCCTTCTCTCCATCTGTCCAGCCCCACCAGGCCCTGTAGCTGGAGATCATTAAGCAGTAAGTGCAGTCTTAATGGTGGCTAATGGTGGGCTTAAGTACTCGTTACTCGAGGGAACTCCTGGGGTTGGCTCACTTACATGTATTGAGTGGTCCTGCAGGCCCATGGAACCACTCCTCCTAATGAGATCGACCAAACACTGAATTAGAGTCCAGGAAATGGCTGGGGAGGGGAGGGGGGTCCTGCCAAGGCCCTCTGTCAGGCCCAATGCGAGAACACAGTCTCCTTTGCTATTTCCTCGGGACAGCCCGTGGCAAGGGCCACACTGTAGGGGCTGAATAGCTAAGGTGCTCTTAGTAGTGAATAGTTAAGGCTGCCTTGACCTCCCCCTCGGTCACCATTCCCACGACAACACCCTGTAGTTCCTACTCACCCAGAACTGCCTTGCCTCAGAAATCCATTCTGCTCAGACTACCTGCCCTCCAGCTTTCACCACCCGCCTCCCAACTCCCTGCCTTTCCTTTGACATTCTCTATCCCGGTCATGACCACACGTTTCTCCCTAGCGTTCAAGCCAGAGACCTAAGTGTCGTCCGCATACCTTCTTCTCCCTGGGTCTCTTCTATCAATCCATTCCAAGTCCTACCGACTCTTCCTCCTAAACTTCTCCAATCTGCCCACGCCTCTCCATCTTCTTTGTCCGACTCTCTATCATCTCTTGCTTGGACCGCTTCAGTGGACCCCAATGGCAGGGACCCAGTTGTACCCATCTTTGTATCTCAAATGTTGCACCCAGGTCTGACCCAAGATAAGAACTCAGAAAATTCTGGCTGAATGAATGAGTGAGTGAATGAATGAATGAATAGATAAAAGGGCCAAAATATATTTATGAAAAATTGTTCTCAGCTGTCCCCTCTCCTCAATACTGGCTCAATGTACTTGGACTAGTCACTTCTCTACTTTGAGCCTGTTCCCCTCCTGTTAAACAGAGGTAATTCCATCTCAGCTAGGGTTGTTATAAAGATGAAAGGAAGTGATGCTAAAAGAATTGTGTTCTGCTGCTAATAATAATCTGAGAAACAATGACCTAAGCCAAGTGGATTTTTTCTTTCTTCTCTGTTAAGAAGCCAGGAAGACATTGTTGTTACATTGGCCCAGAGGAAGAATTTTATGATATTTTTGGCCTTTTCCTTATGATTAACTCACATTTACAGAAGGGCGGCCATACCTCCAACATCAGCTCACATTCCAAGTACAAAGAAGGGGAAAGGCCAAGGGCAAAGAACAGAAGGGGTGCGTGCCAACTGAGGTGGCTCCTTTTAGAGAGCTCCACACACTGACAATTTGGTTAAAAAGTAAAGCTGTGGACCAGGTATCAAATATCTGCTTGAATGACTACCAGTCAAGGTTCTTGGTTGCAAGCATTGGAAACATCTCCGGCTAAATTTATTTTTTTAAAAGAATTTCTTGGAATGATATTGAAGGCTCACACAATTACTAGGAGACTAGGGGCCAGGATTAGAAAATAAGCAAGAACCAAGGGCTCCCCCAAGGGCCAAACACAGGAAATGATCTATCCAGGATGCTCTGGCCACTACAGCAGGAAACCACTGACACTATCCACAGCTGCTGCTACCACCAGACACCACACAGATACCACAAATGAATTCCCAGCCATGGTCCTCGCTTTTCCTTCCTTCCTTCCTTCCTTCCTTCCTTCCTTCCTTCCTTCCTTCCTTCCTTCCTTTCCTTCCTTCCTTCCTTCCTTCCTTTCCTTCCTTCCTTCCTTCCTTCCTTCCTTCCTTCCTTCCTTCCTTCTTCCCTTCCTCCCTTCCTTCCTGTCTTTCTGTCTTTCTTACCTCCTTCCTTTCTTTTTTTCACAATTTTCTCCAGAGTCAAAGGCTTGGGGAGAGTCCTGTGTATCAATAAGGATCTTGGCAGGGATTGGGTGACTTGAGAGTTTAATCAAGGAGCTATTTATAAAGGGATGAGGAAGGTACACAGGAACTACAAGAAGGGTCAGCATTCTGGGGTTCGTCATAGCCAGGTGCTATGATTGACCTGAAGAGGCAGGAAGGGGAGTGATTGCTGAAACCCAGAATATCATGTTCTCTGTAGGCCATTAGGTCCAGCTTTCCCTAAGCCAACCCAGGATATCAGTACTTCTCAAATGTGTTCCCTGGACCAGCAGCTGGGGCAGCATTTGTGAGCTTGTTAGAAATGAAGATGTGGGGGCGCCTGGGTGGCACAGCGGTTGAGCGTCTGCCTGCGGCTCAGGGCGTGATCCCGCCGTTATGGGATCGAGCCCCACATCATGCTCTTCTGCTATGAGCCTGCTTCGTCCTCTCCCACTGCCCCTGCTTGTGTTCCCTCTCTCGCTGGCTGTCTTTATCTCTGTCGAATAAATAAATAAAATCTTTAAAAAAAAAACAAAAGAAATGAAGATGTGGTTCATCTATACAATGGAATATTACTCAGCCGTCAGAAAGGATGAATACCCACCATGTGCATCGACATGGATGGAACTGGAGGAGATAATGCTAAGTGAAATAAGCCAAGCAGAGAAAGACAATTATCATATGGTTTCACTCACATGTGGAGGATAAGGAATAGCACGGAGGACATTAGGGAAAGGAAGGGAAAACTGAAAGGGGGAAATCAGAGGGGGATTTGAACCATGAGAGACCATAGACTTGGGGGGGGACAATCTGAGGGTTTCAGAAGGGAGGGGATGGGCATATGGGGTATCCCAGTGACAGGTATTAAGGAGGGCACTTACTGTAATGAGCACTGGGTGTTATACGCAAACAATGAACCATGGAACACTACATCAAAAACTAATGAGGTACTGTATGGTGACTAACATAACATAATTAAAGAAGAAGAAGAAGAAATGTAAATGCTTAAGCCCCACCCCAGACCTGCTGAATCAGAAGCTTTGGGGTGGGGGTCAAGCCACCCGTGCCTTCAAAAGCCCTCTCAATGACTGTGATCCTCAAGTCTGAGAACCCCCGTAGCACACCCAAGGTTGGCAAACTTGGTGGAGAGCTAGATCATAAATATTTTAGGCTTTGAAGGCCACATGGTTTCTGTCTCAACGACTCAACTGCCTCTGTAGCGTAGAAGCAGCCCTAGACCACACATAATGTGAGCACGGCTGTGTTCCAATAAAACTTTACTTACAGAAACTGCTATTTGAATTTCATTAGTTTTCATGCATCACTAAATATTCTTCTTCTTCTCAATGTTTTCAACTACTGAGAAAGGTAAAAACCATTCTTAGCACAAGGGTTACACACAAACAGAGAGTGGGCTGGGTGGGACCCACAGGTGCAGTTTGTCGACCCCTGGAGTCGATCGCTAACACCACCCGCGGAGCTCAAGCTGGAATGTTCAATTGCGAATCCCAGGGGAACACACCCACGGCAGTGAATTGGAAGAAACTGTGCAAACCTTATTCTCCTCCCTCCCTCTACCTCCTGCCAGTGGTCCCCAGGGGCTAAACTGCTTCCTGAGACACAGAACAGGGTGGAGAAGGGTGGGGAACAGATCTGCGGAGGTGGGGGTAGCCTATGGAAGATTCCATCACACTCAAGCCAGGAGCTAGAGGACGGAGACCGCTCTCCTTTAGTTACTTAGAGGGGACACTGGTGGGCAAAAGAAGGGGGCGAGGTAGAGCAAAAATGTAACAGGACTGTGCACTACAATTGTATGTTTTCATCAGGCGTGAGTCTGTGGTCTTAGAGTGCTGCTGATACAGTCCAAATTTCCCTCAGGCTGGATGTAGAATGCTCACAGCCCCCGCTGAGGTAAGATAGAAAGATAGACA
>NW_024425786.1:26021367-26044611 GCF_017311325.1 Ursus maritimus
CAGGCTACCCAGAACACGCATCTTCCTGCAGATTCCCAGACCCAGCAGCACCGCAGGCTAGGTGGACTTCAGACCACTAAAGCCTGGGTGCGCATGCGTCCCACACACTGTCCAACCTCAGCCAAAGGAGCAGACCAGGGTTCAGCACAAGCCGCTGGGCACCGTTTCATGTTCCCTGGACACTCGGCGCTGAAATCGATGACGGTGCTTTCCCACCCAGGGGGACCCTTCACAGCAGTTCACTTGGAACATTAACCAGCCCTCGAGGCTCCTGTTAGGCCAAGGCCCCCACGGGGACCATAGCCGTAACAATCTTGTATACACACGTACGTCACACTCATCGCACAATCACCGTCGTCACACCTGCACGTCTGAAAGATTCCCCCAGACGGCTTGGCACAAGCTCGTACACAAATACAGACATGTGTATCTTTCTTCCAAAGAGAACTGTGCTACAGAAAACACTCTAAGCTACCTACTTGAAAGCCCAGAGGCCCTGTGTGGGAGGCAGGTCAGGGATTCGGTGAGAGGAGGAAGCTTGAAACCAGACATAAATGGAGTGGAGGCAGTCAGGTTTATCCTAAAGTTGTTTTATGCCTCAAACAATAGCTATTGACATCTCAGAAGGTAGGAAATGGGGAAGCAAGCATCTTACACTATCCACTTAGTGGAATGGCTATTTGGAAATGAGTTCTGGGAGAGGAAGATAGACTAAGAAGGATCTGTCTGTAACAAAGACAGCCCCAACGCGACAGACACCCAGAACTGAGTGCCCACCGCACTGATGAGCTGTGTGGCCTGGGGCAGGCTACCTTACCTCTCTGAGCTGTTGCCCGGGTTTATAAACAGGGTTATAAATGGTTATATAGGACCAAGAGGAAGTACTCGGCATGGAGGAGGCATTCAACAAATGCCGTTTCTCTTTTCTCCCCCTTCCTATGGAGGAAAAGGAAGGGACCTGAAGCTCCTTCTCCAGGAAGCACTGAGCCTGTCTCACATGCTCAGTGAGCACGGCCTAGCCATTGGACCACAATTCCACTTCTGTTCTAACGTGACCCATCCTAGGGGGTGGATCTGCTTTTGCCCCTGCTCTGTTGGGTCCCTGTCTACTTTTCGGCTCCGATACTGGAATTTCACTTTCTGTCTGCAAGGCCTGACTCTGCGTCCTGCCTCAAGTCCATCCTGCCTTTTTCCTGCTTGTTTCTCCCTCCCTCTTTGATTCCTTCCCACCTCCCTGCCTTCCTCTCTTTCTTCCCTCCCCGCTGTCTATGACAGCTATGGAGAATCTCCAGCATGTCCTGTGCTGAGCCTGCAGCCTAACGGGTTGTCCCAGAAACAAGACAAATGTGGTCCCTGATCTCAAGGGCCTTCAGTCAAGTAGGGGAGACAGACGATGAACAAATATATAACAGGATGTTTAAATGAAAGCATTAGCCAGGGCACCGAGAGACAATAGCTCCCATATTTCAAAGAAAGTGCTAGACCATATGTAGAATTTGCAAAGGAGGTTGTCAAAGCCAGTCTCACATCAAATGTACATGCAGGTCAAAAGTTGGATTTGGGGGGCGCCTGGGTAGCGCAGTCGTTAAAGCGTCTGCCTTCGGCTCAGGGCGTGATCCCGGCGTACCGGGATCGAGTCCCACATCGGGCTCCTCCGCTAGGAGCCTGCTTCTTCCTCTCCCACTCCCCCTGCTTGTGTTCCCTCTCTCGCTGGCTGTCTCTCTGTCACATAAATAAATAAAATCTTTAAAAAAAAAAAAGTTGGATTTGGGGGAAATATTTTAGCAAAGAATTTCTTGGTATGAGCTGTGTGCTGCCTCCCACCCCCTCCCGGGGGGGGGGATAATCACTGCTGCTGTTCACCAGGGTTAGGTTTTTCTCTACTTCTGGGCACCAGAGATCTCTGTGCCCCACCCACCTGCCTCGGAGTTAGAGATGACTGCGTAATTTGCTTTGGCCAACAAATTTCATGGCAGAACGCAGCCCTCCAGCCCCCTCTTCCCTACTGCAGCAACTGTAGAAGCATTGTTTCTTATTATTTAATTCTCCTGAAGCTCTTTCAACTCATCAATATGTATGCCGAGTGCTCAAAAGAGAAAATATTGACGCTCTCTGAACGAATATCCAACATCGAGGGAAGGTAACAATCATTTTCTCACATGAAGCAAGAGCGAAGTTCACTCAAAGTCCTATTCTCCCCCCATGTCATATTTTTTAAATTGTGGTAAAATACACATAACATAAAATGTACCACTTGAACCATTCACACGTGTGCAGTTCAGTGGCATACATCCACACTCTTCTGCAGCCATCACCACCGCCACCCATCTCCGGAACTCTTTTTGTAGATGCGTTTTTGATACGGAGATGCCATAGACCGAAGCAGCCCGGATGCCAAGTCAACACTTGGAAGACAACTGCCGTAAGGGTTTCTGGAGCCACAGGGGACTGCGAGCCAGAAATGAACTTGTGCGGTATTAAGCACTTTGGTGGGGTGCTGTTAACTCAGCATAACCTAGCCTGGTCTGATGAATGCACAGATGCCACCTCCTAACCCCAGGGTGACAGGAGAGTGGCTTTGAGAGACCACTTGGAAAACTTAAATGGGATCCCCGTCGTCTCACTTGAGAAATCCAAATGTCAAGAGGCTGGCTAGAGCAGCCTGCAGCGCACAGGAGAGGGCTACAGTTTGGGAAGCAACTTACTTCCAGAGCATAGCAGAGCACAGGAACGACAGAGGTTACTGAAGTAAGCCGAGCGCAAGAGTGAGCCAGTGTGGAGGTCATCTTAGGTCCTGTCGAAAAGAGAAAACAGTCGCTGCTGGGTCCCCAGGAGAGAGCAAATAGCCAAAATAAAGATGCGTGTGTTCCAGACAGGCAATGGCAGGTGAAAGATTCCCCCAGTGCTGAGGTGGGCATTCCAACAGCCCACGAAAGCACACATCAGAGAAAGAGTTCACCTTCAACATCTGCCAAGTCCAGAGACTGTTGAAGCTGGTCACCTCCATGGAAACAGTCAAGTGAGACTCGTCTTGCTTCCCTTGCCTGTGCTGGCAGTCCCCTGTACCATTCCGGAGGCATTACAAACATGGCTAGCACGATGGGGGAGGAGTAGAAGTACCAGGTGAAGAAAGACCGTGTGCCTTTAAGGCAGATGGCGGTCGGTGCTGCATATTCTAATTACCAAGTTAGAAATAGCCTCGGAGCTGAAAGAGTGCATGGGACTTTGTGCTGCTTAATGACAACCCTAGCTGTCAGGGGCCCAGCTGAGTTTTCATCCAGAGGCAAGGGAACGAGCCCCCACAGAATGGATTTAAACTGGGACAGCGGAGGACGAAAATAAAGTTGCTTTATGATTCCAACCCACAAGTCATGCTTATTCAACATAATGATACAAATAAATCTACAAATATTTTCCAAGATCAGCAAAGTCAGGTAAAAGATTTGATGGGAGTGTTATGGCTAAAGAAACTATTCGTGAACAAAAAAAGGAACTGGTCAGCCACAATCACAGAACAAGAGAACTCCTGGAATGTCCATGCACTCAGGTCACCATGTTCCATGGCCTTGATCCTTCCGTTTCCAGGGGCATATTTGTGGCAAAGGCAGAGTCTGATTCTTCAGGATGTCTTAGCTTCACACAATTCAGCTTTCAAATCACATAATTAAATCCCATTATTTGAATTCCACAGGTACCTGTTGTGATGGAAATGGTCAATTCGCGTTCTGTATCCATTCCCATCTCCTTCTACTGGGCATACTGGAAAGGCTGGAAATATTTTTTTTAAAACCTAAAGTTCCCATACTCCCTTGAAGGTTGGGTTGTGGGTAAGAAATAGGTTTCACCAATCAGATGCACGTAAAGGCGATATTTGCAGATAAAAGTAAAGCAGACACCATCTTCCTGCTGGTGAGCAAAGGGGTCAAGACACCAGTAGGCTTTTGTCAGACTATGTCTCAGCATCCAGGAAAGAGTGGTGGCATCAGCAGCAGATACTGAGTCGTGGGTCATATAGCTGTGTGCTCTTGGACCCCATGATTTCAGAGTCAACCACCTGAGCTCCCACAATCCAGACTTATCGAAGGCAACAGCTCTTCTGATGGGTTCCTTCTACTGAAATTCATTCCTAGAGGCCCAGCTTAGAGTCTCCTCCAACTCTTCCAACAGTTTGGGAAGCACCTAATTCCTCATAATGAATCTCTTTCTTCTTAAAATACCCAGAGTTTCTGCTCCCAGCACCAAACCCTGGCTTATGCATGACGGCACCTTCCGACTGTAATCTAGCTTCTCATTTTGCATGACTTCAAAGGGAGAAGGCTCTTGTCAGAACACAAAAGTAACCATTCCCCTGAGAAGTAACATTTCTCAATGAAGTCTAATGTCATACATCAGAGTCTTATAAAGTTCATTGGCGTAAGTCAGTATTCCTAAGTGTGAGTAATTCTGTGGCGTGGAATTCTGTGTTTCTATACACGATTTCACCTAAGTCTGGACAGGGGTGAATTCCCCAAGGAACATGCCACCTTGTAAGGCCTTGGGGAAATAGGACTTTTAGCTTTCTCTGGCGGCACCTCAATTTTGCACACACCTCAACCTTCAAATACCCCATAAGTCCTTGGTTCCTTCCCCATCTCCATATTGCCACTCCACTCCCGGTAAGACCAGCCCTATCAGGCTCTACTGCCCTTGTAGCAGATCTGGACAACCTGACCATATTCTCCAACCTTTGTCTGCTTCCTCCTCCTCCTGCTGCTTCCTCCTATGACAAAATCACCACCCAGCACAATGGTCTAGTCAGTGGCTCATCAGGGAACCCTGTCATTTTGGCTGGAAAAGCCCAGTCCTCAGGCGTTTCAACCCAGGCATAACACACCCAAGAGACAACGCATGTTGTGCTTCCCTCGACCACAGCAGGGAGTCATGTATCAAAGTCAGTGAGTCGGCAGAGACCACCCCGACAATTCTCTCTTAACCGTTCCTTTGCTGTTTTCCATGTGAGCTCCCTGCACAGTAGATGATTTTGAAGACAGAAACTGTCCTATTTGTCTTTATATTCCCAACACCCAGCTCTAGACCATACAGAGACTAGATGCTTAGTGATGGTTTGTTGAATGAATGAATGAATGTATTTCTCTGCCTCTTTTCTTCCCACTCTCCTCTTGCACTTTACATACCAGCCACACAAGAGAGCTTTCATTCCGTGCTCTCTCCTACCCTCTCCTCACATACTCTCTTCCCCCTATACTACATACATCCCCACCTTCAAGTCACTGCTTACACCTCCCTTTCTCCAGGAACCTTCCCTGGCTTCTTAGACTAGTTTCTCCCATTAGACATTCCCATAGCTGCCTGCACTTCCTTCCTCATAGCGCTCATCATCCCTGAGTGTAACTACTTGTCCAAGCGTCTCTTTCCCCACTATAGGTAAGCTGCAAGAAAGCAGTGGACCAGACATGGTAAATACTTGCTGAATGGATAATAAATCTCTCTTTCAAAAGCATGCTTTAAGTGTTCAGACCTTTCTCCCAAGTACTCTCAGCCAGATTCTCTAACCATGGAGCACAGAAGAAAACACGAGTCTACATCTCTGTCCTTGTAGAGGACAACCCACGTGGTTCCTGGCCTGCTACCACCAGGTCTGTCACGCTGAACTCACCCACCAGGTCCAGGTCTCTTGGGAATTGATATTTGTGTTATCTTTTATGGTGTGTTTAGTACAGCAGTTCGCATTGACTCTTTCTCTATTTTCCTTTTATTATGCCATTTTTAGCCTATTTCATTCCTTTTTATTGTGTTTTTCTCCTGTTTTCCTATTTTCTTTATTACCGTTTAAGAGGAAGTTCCCCTGTAAGAAGGTGTAGCTCTAAGCAGCTGACTTGTCCTAAATCATGAACACTAAATGTCACACCTCCTCTCCTCCCATCCCTCCCCCCAGCTAGCCTTACAGAGCGATTACTTGTGTCCAAAGGAGACTTTCTGGTCCAGTCCTGGGAGATTCCCTAGACTGTAAAGACTTTTCAATAGGATGGGGAAAAGTTTCCCACCACATGTCACTACATCTGATCACAAAGGACAAAAGGCCAGGATCCCCTGGCCCCAGAATGTGTAAGTACAGCTTCCAACTATTACCCTACGGTCTATACAACCATCTGTGTTTCCCCAGAGCCAGGTTCAGGAGACCTCATCTCCGAAGGGTCAGAAAACCTCTAAAGAGTGGATAAATTAACAGAATTAAGGAATGAGCAAATGAGTGAGAGAATGAATAGATAGATGGGTAGATGGATGAACTAATGAACAATTGTATAAATAAAAGAAATGAATGAATCAATGAGTAAATAAAGGGATGAATAAATGAATGAGATGGGCAGAGATATGGATGAATGAATGAATGAGTGAGTGAGAAAGTGAATAAGTGAATTAGCAGATCAGTGGTTAAATGAGTGAGCAGATGAATGAAGATAAATGAGTAAATAATAAATGAGTTTGACTGAGCCCTATAACTCAGGCATGAACCAGGAATGAATTCCTAGCAGGAACCATAAACTAAGCAGTTCCAGAAAATGGAACTGGATACTAAAAATACAATAAAGAAATTAAAAACCGATGTCAATACAGCACTCATTGATCAGTGTCCAGAATCAGTATTCTCCAAAATGAGTCTCTGCCTGGCCTCTTGGCACCCCCCCCCCCGCCGCCATCGACTGTCACTGGAGCTATGGACAGTCCTGAAAAAAAAGACTGAGAGATAGTGTGTGGGTGTTGAGACGTTGTACAATCGATCAGGACAGTGGTTCTTTACCTTAGTTGTGCTTGAAAGTCACAACTGGCGGGCGCCTGGGTGGCTCAGTCATTAAGCATCTGCCTTCGGCTCAGGGCGTGATCCCAGGGTCCTGGGATCGAGCCCCGCATCGGGCTCCTCCGCTGGGAGCCTGCTTCTCCCTCTCCCACTCCCCCTGCCTGTGTTCCCTCTCTCGCTGGCTGTCTCTCTGTCAAATAAATAAACACAATCTTAAAAAAAAAATAGTCACAACTGGGGAGCTTTCAAAAAATGATAATGCCTGGTCCTCACCCCCAAAGATTCTGATTTACCTGGATTGGGGGCAGAAGGAAAAGGGAAGCAGACTGCTTTGTTTCTTTTTATTTTATTTTTTTTTCTTTTTAAGTTCCAACAGGATTCTAATGTGTAGCCAGGGTTGAGACCACTGGCTCCGTGGTAAATGGAATTTTGAGTACTTAAACAAACTCATTTAGATACCGGTGACATCCTCCTGTCAAACAAAAAATTAGCCTCTATGCTATTGTTGTTGTTGTTGTTTTTAACTAAGTAATATGTGAAACTTACACCCTTACTCTGCGAGACTTCCTTCATTGCCCACCCTGCCCACACCGTCTGGGAGGAGCGGGTTTGTTGCATGAATTTTCCTTCCTCATCCTACACTTTTGATTTTACAGGGGTGGCCAGTTGGCCCAGGGTCAGAGTTCCAGGGTAAAGCTCAGTTGGCATAAGACTCAGGAATGAAGCACAATTCTACAAAGGAGGGAGACACAGGGGCAGAGAGGATCAAAGATGTCCAAAAGTCATACTGCCTGTTCATTAAAAACATATTTTTACATTTTGATGTAGCCCTTTTGACATGGTAACATGGCGATCAACACAAAATGTCTCCTCTGTTCAAATGTCTTGCTTAGGAGAAAAACATGGAAGATGAGCTTTTTCCATGCAAGGAAACAGCAAGATCCCTGGTGACCACGTGGCCAAGGAACAGGCAGGAAATCAGGTGGCGAGGAAGCCAATCATTCAGAAAATAAACACAGGGTTCTTGGTGCCTGGGAACAGGAGGCCTAGGGAGGTGCTTCTCTGCTTCAAAGAAGGGGCTTCTGCTTGGGCCATTAGACAATCTCAACACTGTATTTTCTGCTTCTTTCCTGTCTGAGTTGCTTTCATATTTAGGACAGTTATTTTTGAAAGGCCAGTCTACTATCTCCACCACGCCAAAGAAATGAAAGGAAAAGTATGGAGAAAAATAAAAACAGAGACAAATCTCAAGATCTCTTGGGATGCACAGTAAGAGAGACGGAAGGTAGGGGTGGAGCACAGGAAATTGCTCACCTAGCCCCAGGTACTAGTTCCAGGGAAAGATAAAAGAGTGGGGAGGGGAGGAATCTTAGAATGTGAAATTTGCCGGAGGTAAATTCAGGATCAATAAAGGAAGTGCTCCTCACACAGCAGGGAACAAGCTGGCAGAACTCATCATCCCAAGAGGAGATGCCGCTGGAAAAACGAATAGGATCCCCCAACTTGCAGATACATATGGGATTATTGAAAGGGGGTGACACTGACATCTAGGGAAACAATCTTGTTCTTCCCTAATTTGCTTTCTTTTTTTTTTTTTAAGATTTTATTTATTTATTTGACAGAGATAGAGACAGCCAGCGAGAGAGGGAACACAGGCAGGGGGAGTGGGAGAGGAAGAAGCAGGCTCATAGCGGAGGAGCCTGATGTGGGGCTCGATCCCATAACGCCGGGATCACGCCCTGAGCCGAAGGCAGACGCCCAACCGCTGTGCCACCCAGGCGCCCCTCCTAATTTGCTTTCTAAGACAAGATCCTGGACTCTAGGCACCATGAAAATGACCCAGTGTGGTGAGCCAATGATTTCATGTGTGATCTGGGTTAGCAATTGCCTAGGAAACTAACTTCCTTTTTTCCTGCTTCCTCCTGAAAAGTGCCAGTGACAGATTCCATCTGTTAAACACCTTCTATTTTCCAAAAACTACTACTTTACACCCACCGTTTAAATTTAAATCAAGTACCCAAAAGCACTTACGGAGTACTTTCTTGCGCTCACTCTACGAGGTACTATGGGTGGTAGAGAACGAAAAGAATGGTCTTTAAGGAGTCTATGATCCATGTGAGGAGACAGAATAAATATGCATAATGTATTAAACAATTGACAAGGGATACGAAACCACTCGCGATGCCTGATAGATACAGGAAACTACTATGTGTTGGAGGTGCGTCAGAGAAGGGGACATTGAGGGCAGAGGACTTAGCCATTCTGTGTTTCATGGACTTAGAGCAAAGCGGTTCAGAGTAAAGCCCTGGCTTCAGGCCGGCCGACTGCAAATCCCAGCTGTCCCATTTACCGGCTGTGGAATGCGGATGAGTTACTCAATCTCTCTGAACCTTGATTTTATCTGTGAAATGCAGAAAACAATACCTTCCTCATGAAGCAGTAGAGATTAAACGAGTCAACATGCCCAAAGCCCGTACAACGGCCTGGAATGCAGTAGGTGTTCAGTAAATGTTCGATACTGCTGTCTTCATCTCTAGGAAGGGCCGCCACGAGGAGAGTGGTGACAGAAGTCAGGCCAACAGCTTCCTCAGCTATCAGCTCTGGCCAAGACAAAATTCAGATTCCGTGAACCCCAGCAGAGTGCCAGATGCTCTGCCCCGTGTCTACTCCTGCATCTCACCTCATGCCCTCTCCCCTCCTCGCCATGCCCTAGACACACTGCCCTTTCTCCTGTGTTCTTGGAGCCCAACCACAAGCTCTTTCCCACCTCCCAGTTTCACACGTGACTTCCTTCAGCCGGGAGCCTCACTCCCCCCGTTCCTCACATGGCTGGCTCCCCTCATCCCACAAGTCTAGCTTAAATGTCACTTCCTCAGAAAGGCTTTCTGTTGCCATCTGTATCTGTCAGGGTGCTGGCGGGAAACAATGGCACACTTGCATGAGGATAATTCAAAGAGGTTTGATAAAAGCACTATTTATAAAGGCATGGAGCAAGACAAAAGGAGACCCCAAGGGACAGAGCAGAAACAACCCTAGGCTGCAAGGATGACGGAGCAGGACAACGGCTGCAGCCAGTCCAGGGCGAGCCTGCGCAGAGAGGCTAGGAGAGGAATTACTCCAAGCTCATGCCCCTCTCTATCTCCTGCTAGAAAAGCTGTGGGCTAAACCTGTCAGAACACCTACCAGATGCTGGGCACACCACCCAACCTGAAGCAGGTTCCCCTTGTTACCCTCAAAGCTAGAACCTTCATCTTTTTCTTAATCACAGTTAGAACAATGTATATTTATTTATTTTACAATTTTTTCCCTCGGTTTTGCCCCAGCAGAACTGAAAAGGCTCAATTTTGCCCCAGAAACCCAATCCCACCCCTTTCAACCTAGATGAAGTCTGCATGATATGGACATAGGAGGAGATATGATCTCTCTCCAGATGCCCTAGGATTAAATCCTCCTGACTACCTTTCTTCTCCCTTTTTCTTCTCACACAGCCCTGACGAATTATCTCAGAAAATTCACGGTTAGGAGTTGGGTGGGCACATTATGGAAGAACATGAGCAAAGGTCTCAGTTTATATTTATTTAAGATCCATCTCTCATAATTGCCATGAACTCTAGAACCAAGTTGACTTGGCTTACCATTGGGTATCCGCTTGGAGACATCACTGGGAACATAGTATATAATTAGTAAATGTTTGAGATGAATGAGTGAGTAAAATTGCTGTTACCCAAGAAGTGATAGCAAAAGGTCCAAACTATATTGTCCAAAGATGTGCAGCAGGGACGCCTGGGTGGCTCAGTCGTTCAGCGTCTGCCTTCGGCTCAGGGCATGATCCCAGCGTTCTGGGATGGAGCCCTGCATCAGGCTCCTCCTCTGAGAGCCTGCTTCTTCCTCTCCCACTCCCCCTGCCTGTGTTCCCTCTCTCGCTGGTTGTCTCTCTGTCTGTCAAATAAATAAATAAAATCTTTTAAAAAAAAAAAAAACAAAGATGTGCAGCAATCCCAAGCTTGACTCGGACCAGTAGACAAGAATATAAGCATGAAAAAGACCCAAACAAGTGGACAGGGCTCCCTTACAGGTCGATTCTTAACCTGGACTGGCAGGATCCTAGTTCCAGGAGGGTGGCCGGCAAGAACCAGGCAAGGCATCAGGACCTCAGCTTGGGGGTCAAACCCAGAGGGAACTGGGATACTTGCAAAAGGAAACAACGCAGACTCTCTGTCATAGCAACTGACAAACCAGCCATCCTCCATTCTCCACACCAGAGCCAGTGTGATTTCTCTAAATTATCAATCTGAGCATGCCATTCCCCACTGAAACACTCCCATTCACTTTCTTAACAAATATTTATTGCATACCTGTGATGTTCAAGCCCAACTTTCTTAAGACAGTAGTAACATCCCTGCATATCTTGGCCTCTGCCTGCCTCTCCAGCCTCATCTCACACTTCCTCCTGCAATACATGTGTGTATGCACAGCCACACACACACATGCACACACGCACACACGCCCGTTCTCTCTCTCCACCCAGCTTTCTTATACACCGTTCTCTCTTTTCCTTCGGTATCTTTTCATATATAGTTCCCTCAACTGGAACACTGCATTTGTAGTACCCTTTCCCTTGGCTAAATTTTGCTTATTCTTTGAGTCTCTGCTTAGCCCTTGCTTCCTCTGGGAATTCATCCCTGATCTTCTAAGATGGAGTTAAGAGCTTCTTCTTTGGGTTTTTGGGTTATCTCAGCACCCTGGACCTTCCTCATCAGAACACTTGCCCCTCTGTCACAGCTGTCTGTATAAGTGTCGTCTCCTACCTAGACCATGACTTTGTGAAGGTGGGACAGAGTCTGTCCAGCGTGGTACACCCAGCACCTAGCACAGTGCCTGGCACAAAATAGGCATTCAAATGCGTTGCTAAATAGTTGAGTGGATGGCTGGCTGGATGGATGGATGCACACATAGATGGGTGGGTTGGGTGGGTAGATGGCATGTGGCTGATGATCAGAGAAAGCTTGATTCAGGCCACTTTGGCAGAAGCTCATCAAAACCTACTACATAATGGGCCTAAGAGGAGCAGAAAGCACTTGTCACTCCAGGCCCAGCCATGGGGTCAAATACTCTAAAGGGACTCTGCTGAGACCCACCAGGTGAGGTTTTATCACCGGTGAGTGAGCAGGGTCAGGAAAGATGAGGTCGATGTTATTCAGGAAAGACTTCTTGAAAGAAGTGAACAACGGCACTCAAAGGAAGTTTTGCACGGGGGTAATAACCCTGTCACAGCCTGTGTTATGGAGCACTTATTTTAAGTCAGGCTCTGTGCTAAGAGCTTTATATATTTTATTTCGTGTAAGTGACAGAGAAAGGATGTGAACCCAGAGAGTGTAATTCGAGGGCAACACACTTAACGAATATACTACAAAGCTTGGGTGAAGAGGAAACAGGAAGATGTCCCAAGCAGGGATAGCCAACAATGACAAAGATGGCAGTAAACTAGTCTTGGACAAGATCTGGCAGAGTGTCAGCCCTCAGAGGTGTAGAGGAGGGTAGAAGAAAGAGAAACACTGATTCATAAGACTGAATGTCAAACTAAGAGGACTTGAGGGCTGAGCCCATAGGCAATAGGATGTCAGATGGAATCATGATTACCTGGTGCTAGAGACATAATTTTTGCATGTGTGGTAGTGAGAGGCAGTGGGCTGTCCCATTCAGCCCTGCGATTCTGTTTTCACCCTCAACGCAAACTAAAGCATTGACTCGGTCCTGGCTTCTGCCCCAGACCCAAAAGCTGCTTCTGTTTCCATCTGTCAACTTAAGTGGAACGAAACTCACCAACATTTGGTTAACTGCCTTGCTGCTGCGTGGAGGGGTCCACGGATCTCACAGTCATTGGCCAGTTCTGCTTTCAGAGTCACTGACCTCCAGTCTCTCCAGGATACTGAAGGGGAACCTTTATTTAATTGACCTGATTAAAAAAACAATTTCTGTGATGACTTGCATGGAAATAGGCCACTAGCAGAGAGATCTTGGTGACAAATAAAAATCCAAATGCCTGAAGAGCTTCCATAAACAGGAAGCTCACAGGTCCACCACTGTGAGCCTGATTTTCCCCCGCAGCTTGGCTGGCAACCAAGAGTGCCAGCTCTCCTCCCAAGTGTGCCCCCTTGGCCAAGTGGGAACAGCTCACAAGCACAGGGCAGAGCTTCACGGAGATATATGGGAACGTGACAGAGAACACCCTAACCTTCCCGAGCTCCCTGGAGGGAGCTAGCATTTGCTCCGGCACCCAAGCCAGAAACTTGGGACTCCTCCCTCTTCCTCATCCGTCACAGCCACCGATCACCGAGTCCTGTCTATTCCAGCTCTTCATCATCTCTTTGCCACCTGTGCTATCGCCCCTGCATTGGTTACTACAAAACAGCTTCCTACCCACAGAATCTTAGATTGTGTGCTTCAGCCGTGGCGTGTGGCTTTCATGTGCCTGTCTTTATGCTCTATCATTGCAACAGGGACAGGAGGACACACGGGCATCGGGCACCCCAACAATGGCGCAGATGGAACACTGGTAGATGTCAGTGACCTCACACTTAACTTTGGTGCCTTGCATTCATTTTCTAGGGCTACTGGAACAAATTACCACAAACTTGGTGGCTTAAAACAATAGAAACTCATGTATAATGATAAATAATATAATAATAGAAATGTATATCACAGTTCTGGAGGCCAGAAGTCCCAAATCAAGATGGTAGCAGGACCACGGACCCTCCAAAGCCTTCCTTACCCTTCCAGCCTCGGGTGGCTGTCAGCATTCCCTGGCTTGTGGCTGAGTCACCCCCATCTGCCTGTGTCTTCACATGGCTTCTCTTCTTCTCTCTCCATGTCTTCTCTCTGTCACAAGGACATTTGTCATTGGATTTATGCCCCACCCAGGTAATCCGGGATGATCTCCTCTCAAGATCCTTAACTTAATGACATCTGCCAAGACACTTTTTCCAAATAAAGTCACATTCACAGGTTCCAGGATCAGAACATGAGCATAACTTTGGGGGAGCTGACCAGAGAAGGGTGTGATGGAGGTTAACTTTAGCACAGAAGAATGGCTATCGACTGAATGTCTGTGTCACCTCAACATGTTGAAACTTAATCCCCAATGTGACGGTATTGGGGTTTAGGGCCTTTGGGAGGTGATTGGGTCGTAAGGTAGAGTCCTCATAAATGGGATTGGCGCCCTTATAAAAGCAACCTCAGACAGGACTGGAGGAGATTATGCTAAGTGAAATAAGTCAAGCAGAGAAAGACAATTATCCTATGGTTTCACTCACTTATGGAACATAAGAAATAGCAGGAAGATTGGTAAGAGAAGGAAGGGAAGAATGAAAGGGGGGTTAAACAGAAGGGGGCATGAACCACGAGAGACTATGGACTCTGGGAAACAAACTGAGGGCTTCAGAGGGGAGGGGGTGGGGGAATGGGATAGGCCGGTGATGGGTAGTAAGGAGGGCACGTACTGCATGGTGCACTGGGTGTTATACACAAATAATGAATCATGGAACTTTACATCAAAAACTAAGGATGTACTGTATGGTGACTAACATAACATAATACAAAATTATTATTAAAAAAATAAATAAAATAAAATAAAATAAAATAAAATAAAATAAAATAAAAGCAACCCCAGAGAGTTCCCTCACCCCTTTTGCCATGTGCGAACACCGTGAGATGACTGCCATCTATGAACGAGGAAGCAGGTTCTCACCAGACACCAAATCTGCCGGTGCCTTTATCTTGGACTTCCCAGCCTCCAGAACTGTGAGAAATAAATTTCTGTTGATAATAAGCCACCCAGTCTAGGGCAGTTTGTTATAGCAACCCAAACGGATGAAGATAAGGACCTTTCTAGAAATACAAGTAGCAGGTAAGGTACGGCAGTGTGACCCAGGGAGGTGACAGGAAGGGCAAAGGTGTCAGCCAATTTGTCCTTTAAAATGTACCCCAGTTTTGCACTGAAGCCCTGACCCCCGCCCCCCAGGAGCCCTGGAAGGGACCAGAGTAGACCAGAGTCTGCAGCCTGAGCTTGTCCTCTAGAACTGGGATCCTGTCACATAGCCTGCCAGTCACCACCCCTTGCCCTAAAAGCTCTGAGGCCCCAGGTCCTTAAGCCTATCTTATGAGCTTAAGGAAGGGAACTGGCGGAGCAGAGAGACTACAAACTTGAAAGTCTGCAGACTGGGTTTGAATCCTGGCTCAGCCACTTCTTAGTTGCTTTGGCTTCCCTTGCCATTGGAGGGGACAATGGCAGTGACCTCACCAGGCTGATAGGGCACAGGAAGGACGAGCACTATGCCTACCATGGAATGGGGGCTCTAAAACTGGTTAGTCTCCCTACCACCTCCAAAGGTGACCCATTCCTTCTGTTGTTGTCCAAGAAGAATGGTTCCACACCTCCGCAACCCTGCAGGCATCCCGTCTGATGGGGAGGCTAAAAAAGATATAATTGATGAGAAAAGGGAGCTATAATAGACTCTCCATTTAAGCAGTACCAAGCAAGCTGGGCGAAAACTCCTCCTTTGTTCTTTAGGACCAAGCAATGCTTCAGCTCCTGCCACCCTGCATTAAGCAATATTTCAACTCTCTGTCCTTCTTTATCTAATAAACGGGGCCACTGGGTGAAAGCCTGCCCTCCCTTGGTACCTTAGCAAGCTTTTCATTTCCTTCCTGGTTGTTATATAGGATATGATTTCATTCACCTAATTTACTGTTGCTGGACCAAAAGAGAGCTGTCCAGGTCATACTCCTGGTGTTGAAAAAGTCAAGCAAAAGCTCATATCCTTCGGGTATGACAGAGACCAAAGATCCCCTAAGATACTTGTGAGTTCAGGGGCGCCTGGGGGGCTCAGTCGTTAAGCGTCTGCCTTCAGCTCAGGGTGTGATCCCGGCATTCAGGATCGAGCCCCGCATCAGGCTTCTCCTCTGGGAGCCTGCTTCTTCCTCTCCCACTCCCCCTGCTTGTGTTCCCTCTCTCGCTAGCTGTCTCTCTCTCTGTCAAATAAATAAATAAAATCTTTAAAAAAATAAATAAAATATTTTAAAAAAAGATATTTGTGAGTTCAGAGACAGAGGAGAACTAGCAAGAGCAAATATCACCAAAATAGGGATGCAGTCCTCTGGCATCCCACCACCATGACCCTACCAGCCCCATTCACTTCTGTGCACTGGGAAATGCCAGAGCATGGGAAGATGGTTGACATTAGAAGAGCGTATGCAATGCTTGGCAGTGACTATGAGATGTTGCCCGGGGAGGGGTTTCCAACATCCTGTGTGAGTCCTGGGGAGGATCATTCTGCCTTAGATTTGAAGCCTCACATTACCTCCATGCAAGTGGCTCTTGGGCCCCATCCAGATCATCAAATTTCCCAAGTTACCGTAAGGTGAAGAGTCTTTGTCATTATTAAGCTACCCAAGGGCCACAGTGACTGTAAGTTGTCCTGGTCTAGTTGGTAAAATGCACTTTTATTGAAGAACACTCTAGTCTGGAGCTGTGGTCTCAAGTGGGGGCAGTTTTGATGACTTCTGTAGACACGTTTGGTTTTCACAACAGGAGAGGTGCTACTGGCATCTAATGGGTAGAGTCCAGGGGCGCTACTAAACCACCTACAATACACAGGGCAGTCCCCCACTACAAAGAAGTAGCCAGCCCAATTTCTGTAGTCTGAGACTGTAGTCTAGACCCTTCACCCAGAACAATGCAGAAATGCTTCTCTGAGTCAGACCCCACTCTCTCCAACCGCATGGGTCATGCCTTGGCAAGGCAAGCTTGTTGGGTAACCTGGTTTCCCTCCCAGCGCTGGGCCCACCCCACTCTCCCCCACCCCCGCAGCCCCACCCCCTCAGGGACAGCACTCATGTGGCTCAGATGAAAGACTGGTGCCGCAGGCCCCCATGCCAGCTCGCCACTTGATTGCTTTTAATTAATTCTGCTTGATTACAGCACATGGGAGTCACATCGGAGAGATAAGACAGACTCTTTATATTCCGTCTTCATTAAAAAGTTTGGATCTGGAAGCTTTTTCAAAGAGCTATGCATCTCCTTTACTTTTGTGTCATTTTTAATTGAGGAGAGGGCACAGGGAGAGAGTAGAGCTGTGCTGAGCAGAGACTGCAAACGAAAGAGGAAATGTCTGCGACCCCTTTGGAGAAAAACAGCTAGGATTGGGGTGACACAGCCAGGACAGAGCCAGTCCACTGTGGCTGAGAGAGGTGTGGGGAGAGAACTATCCCCAGCGGTGTGTGAGCCCAGATCTATGGAACAACATGGCTCAGATTCTCTGCAAGGTGCAAAGGACTCTAGCGGAAGAGCTGGGAGATTGGAAAAAAGAGAGAAGGAGCAGGGAGGCTGGCTTGCCACCAATTATCTGTACCCATCTTCTCTAGAGAGAGCGCTATCCCCTCCCTAGGGAAACCATGCCCAACTTCTCCATGCAGATTTGATCTGTCCTCCTACAATACATCCTCCTCTCTCCAGAAAAGAATCATGTTGTATTAGTTACCTATTGCTGAGTAACAAATCACCCCACAATTTAGTGGCTTAAAACAGGAAACATTTGTTATCTCACAGTTTCTGTGCATCAGGTATCTGCATGTGGTTCAGATCCATGCATCTGGTTCAGAGAACCTTGGGATGCTGTAATTAAGAGCAGTAGGATCCGTTTCCAAGTTCACTCACACGGCTGTTGGTAAGCCCCAGAAGATCCGCTTCTAAGCTCATTCATGTGGCTGTTCACAGGCCTCAGTTCATCACTGGCTGCTGGCCTGAGATCTTAGTTCCTTGCTGTGTGAGCCTGTCCATAGAGGAGCTCAAAACATGGCATCAGGCTTCCCTTAGAGCAAGTGAGCAAGAGAATAAGAGGGGGCAGCCCAAGATGGAACCAGAGCCTTTTGGTAACCAGATCACATATTCTATCACTTTTCCTGTATTTGCTAAAAGTGAGTCACTAGGTCCAGCCCACATATAAGGAGAGGGAAGTACGTCTGGGCCTGAACACCAGGAGATAAGGGCCACTGGAGGTCATCTTAGAGGCTGCCTACCATACCTGTTGCACTGTAATGATCTCCTAGAGCATTGCTCCTTGAAGCCGGGACCCCTGTTTGCTTACCTCTGAGTCTCCAACACCTCACCCAGCGTCTGGGATATGCGAGACACCCAAAAAGTGTTTGGTAGAATGAACAAAAGCATAAATTCACGCATGCCTGAATGAACGCACAAATAAATGAAATACTGGTTTCTTAAACCTTATTTACACTCATCAGACCCGTCCTTGGCAAAGAAAATGTGTTTGTTTCTGGAACTACTGTGGCAGAAGCAGATATATCCAGGTCATCTCAACACCCAGTTAACTTATTTAAACATAAATTTGAAATAACAGAGTGCAATCATATTTTCTTCCATGTAACACGAGGCCATTACTATCTTCTCCTGATATGGTTTAGTCTGAGCTCACTCTTAAATATTTTCTCTTTGGGGACTAATGACTGGTCGTAAATCAATAATGCTGGAAAAACAGAGCCTTTCATTATTTTAAGCTGCTATCTGGGTGACACTACACAGCACAGCAATGATCAAGAGGGAAGCAGCTGTGTCCAGCCCTAGCTAGTTATCATGCAAGATCAATAAGCAGAGGAACTGGAAACTCAGAAGCAGAAGTTTGAGTGGGACCAGGAGAGGCTGCAGCCTGAAGACCCAGCGCACCAGCTGCGATGAGGCCAGGGCTCAAAGGTAAGCCCAACGAAGCAGAGTGAGATAAGTCAACCCATGCCAGTTTGGTCCAAGATCTAGAGAAGGGCTAGCAAGTACTCAACAGATAAGCAGTTGTCCAAGCAAGTTCAACTGCAAGAAGGTTTAGGAGACAGTGTGCTCGAAAGGCAAGTGGATTAGGGGTGCCTGGGCTCCGTCAGTTAAGCATCTGACTCTTGGTTTTGGCTCAGGTCATGATCTCGGGGTCAAGGGATCCAGCCACACATCAGGCTCTGTGCTCAGTGTGGAGTCTGTTTAAGAGAGTCTCTCTCCCTCTCCCTCTGCCTTTTCTCTCTCTCTCTCTCAAATAAATAAACTAATTAAAAAAAAAAAGGTGAGTGGGACAGGCAAATGCAAAAAAACTGGCAGGGAGTAAGGAAGTTTAATGTCCCAGGCCCTGGGCTCAGAAACAGAGAGTCCCACACCCACAAGGAAGGTCTGAGCCAGGTAAGGCCCTAATGTTAGTAAGACTCGGATATAAGGGCAGAACATAACATGGGGAGGGAGGGACATGCAAAATTATCCCCAGCTACCAGGGGTACGAAGAAGGGCTTCGGTTTCAGGATTGAGCGAGGGTTTGTCTCCGAGATTGGACTGAGTCCTTGAGATACCATATCCTAAATGAGAGCTCCTTAAATTCCTCCTTCCCTAGAACTGAATTGGGCCCAGGGGCTGGAGGTGGTAGGAAGGGAGATACACGGGCTCTAGGGAGGATCAAAGAACCTGTACCTTCCTGTCCACCTGGTTCCCCATCTTCTGGAGGAGGGGTGCTGCTCAGCAGTGCTCAAATTCCGGGCCAGCGTATTGGGCCACAATCCCACTGAATGGGGCTTCAACAAGGTCAAGCAAATATGGGTGTGGCCATTTTATGGATCTTCTCTCTTCTCCCACAAGATGGGGAAGGAGGTACCCAAAGGGAATGTCCTTGGGGGAGTGGGGGGGTAGCCTTGGTCTGTGATTTAGTTGAACTCAGTGCTAAGAATTGAGGCAAATCCTCTCTCAGTCCTTCTGATTCCACTCATTGACACTGAAGCGTTAGACTAATCTTTCCTCCCACTGAAATGGTAAGAGCTGAGATTGGGGTCCAAGCTTTAGGGTAGAAGAAGATGAACAAGACCAGACATCTTAAGACATTGATACCAGTATAGCTAAGATGAAAGTAGCCTCTCATGGCCAAGGCTAGCTGACTCATGCATCCCACTGGGTTTGGAGCAAGGTCCCCAGTGATGCAGCATTCCTGTGCATAGAACACCCTTGGGTTGTCCTGGGTTCCCAGCCTACCACCTTCACACTAGCATATCTCAGTCACAATGCACTATTAATTCCAGGAGTCAATGAGGCCAAACCTCATGCCCAGAAATCAAGCTGGGAGACAAGGGGGGGGGGGGGAACGGCCCCAGGTGGGGAGTCGAGGCAGCCATGACACTTCAGGATGGAGAGACCTGCACAAACAGATTGTGGAGAAGACCAATGGTGTAAAACCTGGAATGGCCATATTTGGTGTAGAAAAAGGGGGAGGTTTAGAAGATGGGAGAAACCACATATTGAATCCATCCTGCGGGAGCTACTTCCGAGGAGTTAATTAGGATAAATCGTTCAGTGTGGGTTATTTATTTATTTATTTAACAACCCTGTATTGATGCCTGCCTGCGATGTGGCAGACACCATGGGGAATACAAACATGCTCCAGGTATGGTCTCTGGCCTCCAAGGAGCTTGTAATCTGGCGGGGAGACAGATGCCTGCACAGTTAACACAAGGGAGGACGGGGAGTAGGGGAAGGGGGTGAGCGTGCAACTCATCAGCCTCCCAATTCCAATTAGAACCCTTGGGCTCAGATGCCAGGGACCAATTTAGAATTCCAACTCGGTGGCAGAGTTGATAAGACAAAGCTCCCCCAGGTCTGGGGTTGGGGAACACCCTGATTTACAAAGAGCTTGAAGGCAAAGTGCCAGGTGGTCCCAGTCTGAATCTGATCGTTCCTGGTAGATTTCTAAATCATGTTGTCTAGTTTTGTGTAGTGTGGCAAGGTCTCACCTCGGGCAAGAGATGCTGTGGGTAAATTTAATTATTGAGCTGCCTTGAACACTGGATGTGGGGTAGGCACATAGGAGTAGGGAGCAAGGGAAAGGCTATTCATTTATTTATTCAAAAATCATTTATGGTTTTGTGATATGAAAACAAGCTCTGGACACGGGGGGTGTGATGGTCACATGGCAATGTAAATGCACTCAATACCGCTGGGCTGGCACTTAAAATACGGCTCCAACAGCAAATTTTATGTTGTGTGTATTTTACCACAATTTTTAAAATTGAAAAAAATTCTTAACTTAATTATATGTGTCAAGCACTATGTTATATGCTGGCCCTGATAAAAATACAAATGACACGGAATTCCCTGCCCTTAAGAAGGTCCCAATTGGAGGCAGAAAGATGAGAAATAGATAAATCTCAGCTCAGACATCACCTCTGCCAGATGCCTTCCTTGACCCTCCCACCTGGGCTAGGACTGTTTCAGGTTCTCCCTCAATAGTCTGTGCTGGTTTGTTTCATTATTATCTTCATTTATTCAGCAAAGCTTTATTAAGCTAGGCATTAGGGATATAAAACCAAATGAGGCTTTCAATGTAAAGGAAGAAACAAACATGTAGATGAATCCATACCAAAAAAATAAAAATAAAAAGACACACACAGAGAGAAACCATTCCTGTACCTTTCTAACCTATAGACAGAGCTTCTGAAGGTGGTGCTCAGTAAATATTTACTGGCTGGCTGGCTGGCTGGATGGATGGATGGAAGAATGGATGGATGGATGGAAGGAAGGAAGGAAGGATGGATGGATGGATGGATGGATGGATGGATGGATGGATGGATGGATGGATGGATGGATGGATGGATGGATGGATGGATGGATGGATGGATGGAAGGATGGATGGATGGATGGATGGATGGATGGATGGATGGATGGATGGATGGATGGATGGATGGATGGATGGATGGATGGATGGATGGATGGATGGATGGATGGATGGATGGATGGATGGATGGATGGATGGATGGATGGATGGATGGATGGATGGATGGATGGATGGATGGATGGATGGATGGATGGATGGATGGATGGATGGATGGATGGATGGATGGATGGATGGATGGATGGATGGATGGATGGATGGATGGATGGAAGAATGGATGGATGGATGGATGGATGGATGGATGGATGGATGGATGGATGGAAGAATGGATGGATGGATGGATGGATGGATGGATGGATGGATGGATGAATGGATGGATGGATGGAAGGATGGATGGCTAGATGTATGAATGAGTATCTATGGTATGTGGGAGTGAGCAACAAGCTGCACGTCTGGGAATATGAATAGGGATCATTTAAACTGGGTTTCAAAAGGTGAATAGGAGTCTGCAAGGAGAAAGAGAGGAAAGGCACCCAGACAAGGACGTGGATGTAGGAAGAGCCCACAAATGTGGGAAGCTGTGGGAAGTTTGGTGTTGGGGGTCTGGAGGAGAGGCAAAGGGACTCTGATCAGGAAGGCCCACATTTCTAAGGAGTTTATAGTTTGTTGTAATAATAGTTGAACATTATGAGAGGTTTTTAAGCAGAAGAATGTGACCTAGCATTTTATTTCCGCTTGCTCGCTCTGCCGTGGGTTGGAGAAAGTGAGAGTGAGTCTACGGAAGTAGGTACAGGGGACCAGGCAAGGAATTACCTTTACTTACACGGTAGAGAGAGAGAGAGAGACCGAAGAAGGTGGCTGAAATTAACACATGTTGAGGAAGTATGGTAGATAGATTTGGCAACAAATTGGACCAGAAGGTTCATTCACTTATTCAACAAATACTTATGGAACATCTACTGTATAGTAGGCACTGTACCTGACCCTGGGAATTTAACACTGGACCAGAGAGCCAATGTCTTACCCCCATGAAACTTACGTTTTGGTGGGGTGAAAAAAAATAATAAAATGAAGAAACAAAAGTAAAGGGGATAGAGATGTGTGAGCTTGGCCAAGTCACTTAATTTTTCTATGCCTCAGTTTCCTCATCTGCAAAATGGGGGTCACCAATAGTATCGGCCTCATAGGGTGGTTGTGAGCATATAGTGGGTTAATATCTGTAAAGGGCTTAGAACTGTGCCTCGCCCATGGTAAGCACTATGTAAGTATGAGTTACCATAATTAAGAAAAATTACACAGGGAAATGCATTAGAGAGGGACGTTAGTGGTAGAAGTAGGGAAGGACGGCTTTGGTTAGCAGGTTAAGGAAGCCTTCTCTGGTTGCTGACTCTTGAGAGGAGACCTTCAAGAATGGTTAAAGGAGAGAAAATTGCTAATTATCTGAAAGAGTGTTCCAGACAGAGGGAAAGAGCTGAGTCTGGAATTAGCTAGGAGCATCTAAGAAATAGAGAGAGGGGGCGCCTGGGTGGCTCAGTTGGTTAAGCGGCTGCCTTCAGCTCAGGTCATGATCCTGGAGTCCCAGGCTCAAGTCCTGCATTGGGCTCCCTGCTCAGCAGGGAGTCTGCTTCTCCCTCTGACCTTCCCCCCTCTGGTGCCTGCACTCCCTCTCTCTCAAATAAATAAATAAAATCTTTTAAAAAAAAGAAGGAAAGAAAGAAAGAAAGAAAGAAAGAAAGAAAGAAAGAAAGAAAG
>NW_024425786.1:26044621-26311268 GCF_017311325.1 Ursus maritimus
AAAGAAAGAAAGGGAGAGAGGGAGGGAGGGAGGGAGGGAAAGGAAAGGAAAAGAAAAAAGAAAAAAGGAAAGAAGAGAAAAGAAAGAAAGAAAGAAAGAAAGAAAGAAAGAAAGAAAGAAAGAAAAAGAAAAAGAAAGAAAGAAAGAAAAAGAAAAGAGCGGGCCAGTGTGGCCAGAGCACGGTGAAGGGTAGAGGTGGGTAGGGGTGAGCAATAAAATTAAAGAGGTTGGCAGGGGGCCAGATCACAAAGGACCTGCAGGGCCACGGATTTGTATTTCAATCACAACAGGAAGAAAGTCATCAGAGGGTTTTACAAGGAGAGAGATGTCCTCTGATTCCTACTTTCAAAACATCACTCTGACTGCTTATAATGTATATTGCAAACTGCGGCTACAGTTCTCTCCCATCCCCATGTACACATCCTCTGGTCAGTGTGCTACCGCCACTCCCCATCAAGAGTAGGAGTCTCTTCCTCCACCCACTTGTCCGTGAGCTGGCCTCAGGACCTACTCTGATCAATAGAAGCAGTGAAAGTGATGTTTGGGAGTTCCCAAGCCAAGCCTCAACATAGACACCATATAGCTTCCATGTGGACCCTCTTGCTACCCTGCATATTGGTTACATTTTTATATAATTAATTTGTGGCATCTTTGGGAGGCCTTGCTGGCTGGGGAGCCCCCAGAGCTAGCTAACTCCCAGAAATAGTACACAACTCAGTGGGCCTGCCTTTCAAAAACAAACCAAGCAATCCCAACCTCACGCCCCCAGCCGTCTCCTTTGTCTCTCACATATATTTTCCCTGCCCTCGATCAACCAGTCCAACGTCCCAGACAACTAGGGACAGCCCCTATACCTCAAAGCCCTCCAGAACTATTCAAACTAGCTAATCCTGAGTTGTTTGCCCTGCCCTGCCTTGCTTCCCATGGAAATCCCAATAAAGGCTGTGGCTTTTGCCTTCCCCTCACTCCTTTCTGCCTCCTGATTGACAGGGGTGCTTCCCTCTGTGGCCCTGCATGGAGCTCTGTGCATGACATTACGTTTCCTTTCCATGCGGTCACCCAGGCATCTTTATAAATTAAGACCCAGGCACAAATCTCCCTGCCATGTGAAGAAACTGAGGATAGCCTCCTGGAGGATGAGAGCAAGTAGAACAGAGACAAGCCCTCCATATACTGAGGGTCCCCGCTGATCTGCCAGCTGATTGCAGCAGAATGAGTGACCCCAGGTGAGACCAGAAGAAAAACCGCCCAGCTGAGTTGGGCCCAAGCTGCTGGTCCATAGAATTGGGAGCAAATAAGATGGTCATTGCTTTATGCCACTTAGGTGGGAGTGCTTATTACACAGCAGTAGATAACAGATACACTGATCCATGGAGAAAGAACCCTCAGCAGGACTAGGAGCAGAAGCCACTGTTGGAAGGCATTGGTCCAGGCAGGAACTACCATGTCTTGGCCTAAAATGGTAGCAGTGAGATGGACAGAAGTGGCTGAAATCAAGATACTGTCTGGAGGCAACCGGCAACACTTGCTGACTCCGAGTGGGTGTGACAAGAGGAGAAGACTCAAGAAAGAAGCCACATTTTTAGCCTGAGGAATTGGGCAAACAACACTGGCATTTACTAGATGTGAAAAACTGGAGGAGGAGTAGATCTGGGTTAGATGTGGAAGGAGATCAGCGGTTGACTCCTGGATGGGTTTAGGTACAAGTGTCTATTGGCTGTCCCAGTGGGGATGCTGAGTTCCAAGTTGGAACGCACACCGGAACTCAAGGGAGAGGTTTACACTCAAGATACAAATGTGTGAGTCACTCAGCTTGTAGAAAATACCTACAGCCATGGTGTTTAAAGCCAAATCTTGTGAGATCACCTAAAGGGACTGTAGAAAGAGGGCACAGAATCCCCAGGGTTTTGGTTTGAGGAGGAGAGAGCAAGGCAGGCTAAGGAGGAGCAGGGAGGGGGTAGGAAGAGGCCCGGGCCAGCATGGGGGAACAGGGAGTCTCAAGGAGAAAGGGGTCAACTGCATTTTATGCTGCTGGGAGGTTGGGTAAGACGAGAAAAGAGAAAGAAGCATTGGTTGGACAGCATGTAGGTTGTTGATGGTGATAAGAGCCCTTTCAGGGGCAGAGTGAGGACAGAAGCCAAGTGTAAGTACGTGGAGGAGAGAAGGGAGGGAATGTGTGCAAGAGAGGACAGTGAATCCAAATAACTCCTTTGATAAGTTTTGTCATGAAGGACAGTAGAAAATGGGCAACACAGGGACAGGCTGGGGAGTCAAGGGGACGAACTTTCATTTTACTTTTTTGTTATTGTGAAAGGTATCAGACATCCGAAAGAATAAGACAGCATATATGTTCTGTTTGAAGGGACTTTGCTTTTCTTTTTTTTTTTTTAAGATGAGAGGTACTACAATATTTTGTATGCTAATGGGACTGATCCAGTGGAGAAACTGATGGTGCAGGAAAGAGAGAGGATATTTACAAGAACAAAGTCCTTGAGAAGGTGAGAAAGAACAGCATCCAGGGCCGATCGGAGGGGCGGGCCTCTGTTAAGCGCAGGGACACTCTTCCATGGTAGCAGGACGAGCTTTGTCAAGTTAGTGATGGGAAGACACAGGGATTCTTGTGTGGCTGCTTCTGTGTCTCAGTGAAGTATAAGGCAAGGTCGTCAGCCAACAGTGAGAACGGGACGGGGAGGGCTGGGGGTGGAGGAAAGAGAGGCTGCTGTCTCAGAGTGGGGAAGGGAACAGAGGGAGGAAGTGGCGTGGCGCTGCTGAGATGTGTGGTCATGAGTTTGAAGCAAGACCGGTCGGTAGATTTATGCAGGTTTCTTCAGGTTAGGTGTGGACTCAGGTAGGACCGATGAGTGAGGTCAGCCAGGGTGGGGGTTTTGCCAGGATGGAGGTTTTGCTAGGAAGGTCATTAAGGACTTCTATGATAAAATGATTGCAATACATCTTGGGCAGGCTAAGGAGAGGGGTGAGGGAGACGGAGGGAAACTCACAGGTTTCTGCAATGTACCTACAGCGCCTACAGGTAGGTACCATTCGCCAAGATGCCATTCCCACCCAGGAGGAAGCCCGGGTTTGGGCAAGGAAGGACTCTGAGCCGAGATGCGGATGGTTGTGTCTGTGGGGATGCGGGTGAACAGGACACCTCTTCCCCTTCACTGGCTCCTCCTCCTCTGCCCTTGGCCTCTGGCTGGGAGGGTGGAAAGTCAGCTTGGTGGCGCCAGCGCCGACTGCCCTGCCTAACCCTACTCCAGCTTCCCTTCTCCTTTAGGAACCTGTCAGGCCGTGTTTGCTGGTCTTTTCAGTTTAATACATTTTAATCAGAAAATTAATCAGGAAACACCAGTTCAGCAGATAATTGAACAATGAGAAGACACGATAATTGCTGTTTAGTCTAATTAACTTTGTTAAGTCTTTACTGGTAACAGAGACTTCCTGAGTGAAACTTATTAAATGTCCTTCCCTGGAAAACGATTCCTATTCAAAGGAAAAGTTGTATGTTCTGTCTTTGCCTGCATTATTTCCCGAAGAAGATCATGGGTCCTGCAGCAGTCCCATGGACAGAGGAGACCATAAATCTCTCTTCGGTCTGTGCCCGCCTTCCTTCTCGCTGGAGCCAAGAGCCTCCCGCTTACAGGGGTCGGGCTCGCCGCTCTGCCAGTTCCGAGAACCACATTCTGGGCCGCCAGCTCCCTCCCAACCACGTGGCCTGCAGCCCATTAATCCTGCTCTCTGAAGCTTATGATCTGGGGATCTTGAATAGGGCCACCCAGAGGCATGCGGGGAGCACCAGGCCCCCTCTAGGGCTGGGGGGACCACCTGTGCAACCACCTATAGATATAAACCAGCATACATTACACACCAACAGGCATCTGGCTCCACATTGTGCGAATGCAAGATGTTGACCTGATTTTGCAAATCAAGGGCTGCTTCATCCCAGCAGCCCCTTTGTGAAGGAGGTGGTGCCTTCAAGGCCTCTAAGGGCGTGCGAGATGGTTCGTTTCCGCACTAAATGTTTTTCTCCTTGGGGGTCTCTGCTCGCTTTCCTCTGTGATCCTTTCTTTTGTAGGTCCTCTCGGAGGGGATTGTTTCTAATCTGCCGCCTCACCAGACACAGCTGGTTCCCGCCAGAGAGCAGCCCCCACCCGCCCCGTGGAAGATAATCCCAGCACCAGCTCCGGTGGACACAGTCAGGCCTCTGGCTCACGGAAGCCCCAGAGATTTTACTAAAAGACCCACTGCGGGAACTAGAGAACGGTGTACCCTGCCAAGCTCCAGAGGGGTCGTTCAGAATATGCTTGGGTACAAGACAGAAAGCCCTTCTCTCCCACTGCAGTCTGTACCATTGCCTTCAGTGTCCGCCCCTATCACCACCATGACAATTTCCAGGAGGGCCACCTGCCGTTGCGACTGCGGCCCAGACTTCAGGGATGCTTGTCCTGAGAAGTCCCCTCCTCTTCCCTCCTCGTGAACTCTTGGCATGTGCGACCTGCTGCTCTTGTTTATGAGTACTAAAGGGTCTGGGTTGTTCTGGACTGTCACAGCGGTGTTATTTTAGTGCTCTCGGTCATCTCCCTCATCGATGGGCCAAACAGATATTAAATTTACTTAGATCCTGCATGTCAGCCAGGGGAAAGGCGGCAGGGAACTAACGATTCCAAGACAAAAGGAAGGACAGATCATTAGCAGATGGTTTTGTTTAACAGGTGCAGAAATGAACGGTGACAATTGGCTGGTTCCACCTAATCTGGGAGAACATCCGCTAACTGCTGGGAATTAACCCCTCAACCTGTCCTCCGGCTCTTTCGGAGCGTTCCCTGAGGAACCGCCGGGGTGCTGCAGAACGAGCTGCCGCCGCGGTCACCAGTGAGGTCACGAGGCTGCCGAGCGCAGCTGACCTTCCTCATGCCACCGGACATCCTCCTCCGAGGGCCTGGCTCAGGATGTGGCTGTTCCTTCTGTACCGTGGGTCACCTCCCACCCAAGTCTGCCACCCTTGATTGCCTGCATCACTGCTGCAGACAGGCTAGACCTGCAGCAAGATTTTACTGAAGAGTTGGGACTAACGAAAAGAAGTACAGCATGAAGCATAACTCGAAGCTCCTGCCGCGAGCAACCACCCTTGGAACATTGAGACTCAAACCCAACCTCTAAACTTTTTACCAGACTCGTTCCCTGCTGGCTGCCAGCCAGCCTTCTCTCTCAAAACACAAATCTGCCTCAAAGTCCTCAAATCTTAAACCAAAATGATGGACAGGGTGGACTCCCCCCCCCAAAACGGACCCACACCCACCCACCGGGCACAGTCTGGCATCAGATCCCCAGCAAGACAACCCTGCAAGAATCCCACAGCACATTTCCCCAAGTCTGGGTCTCCCCCAGTCCAGCCCCCGTCCCCGTTCTTCCCTCAGCCGTGACTGGCAGATCGGCAACGGGCTGCACGTCCCTCCCACGTTCTCCACCTCGCCAGCGCCCACTTCCCTTCCAACAACAGCTCGAAGAAAAAAATCTCACCATCCTGGTACAAATGCGACAATTTACAAGCATGGGGCAGTGTGAATCCAGAATTAGAAAGGAAACATTTCTGTAAAGGAAACATCATTTGCAGAGACATGGTTCCACTAAAATACCCTCCCGATTTCCATTACCAAGGAGCACACCTAGCATCTCAGGCTGAAGCAATTGCCTTGAGGTCCTCTCCAAGATCCGGGGAGAGCCTGGCTGGCTTCTCATTTACATAACCACAAGGGCCCATTCAAGAGGTTATGCCAAGAACAAAGGGACAGTCTGCCCTAAAGGTAAATTCCATTCTCCACCCTCCAAGACAGAAACTGTGCATAATTTTTTAAATAAGTTTTTCAACTTTAAAAATGATAAGGTCCAATCTTCCAGGTGCCCCGTTACAGAAGAAGCAGAAGAAGGATGATGAATTTAGAGACAGGGATGGTGTCATGTTTACCTCTAGACAAGCTAATGCCCAGCTCAGAACTCTCTGCACACGTAATAGGTTCTCATTGAGGAAGAGTCAAATGGGATAGAGCAGACAGGGGCAGGTGTGAGATCCAGTCCTGGAACAGCCTGGAAATAAAGACTGGAGAGACATGCACACCTATCTGTGCAAACCACACGTAGCCAGTAGTTCTTCTCTGGTAAGAAGACGCTGTAGGTTTAGTTCCTCCATCGAAGCTGAGCACTCAGGCCTTTGGCCTGATTGCACCCTCTGCTGAGAGCACATGGCTCTGGGTGCATGGAGTTTGGCTGTGGCATGTATAATAATACTAATGGCCATGTAATAATAATACTAATAGCCAGTGCAGGATCATAGGCATCAGCTCACTTCATAATCACAACAACCCCACTGCAATAGGAAGAAGGTACCATGAGGAATGTATCATTAACATTTCCAATTAATAAATGGGAAAGCAAGACACAGAGAAGTTAAGATATTTGCCTTTTCTGTGTCAGACTGGACAGTAAGGGTTTCCAATTTTGCAGGCCAAATGGTCTCAGTTACAATTCCGCAACTCTACATTTGTAGAGCAAAAGGAGCCATAAACAATATGTAAATGAATGAGTGGGACTGTGCCCCAATAAAAGTTTATTTACAAAGTCAGGCAGCAGGCCAGAGAGGGCCCACAGGCTATAGTTTGCCAATCCTTGAGCTAGGAGGTAGTTGGACATTAGAGTCCAAGTTCTTAACCATTACCCACATCCTTCTTTAGAAGCTGAGGGGAACAAGTCCCAGAGTACAAGACCTCACTTATCAGCCTGGCCCTGCACTCCCCACACCTAACTATCTCAATCTTTGTCGCACCATTCACTAATGATCCTTTTCTGTCTTGGGGATGGCAACTGAATCCACAGGTCAGGAAGGACAAGAGGTAGAGGTTAGGGTGGGAATTAGTAGGATAGGGAGCATTAGGAAACAGGCAGGTTATTGAGGCTAAAACATAGCATGAGATGGGGCTGTATTAGGAATGATGCTGGTGACAAGGGTGATGGTTTCCAGCATGTTCGCTTTGTGCCCAGTACTAAATGTTTTGCATGCAGTATCTGCCTCATGAGTTGAACTGTGTGCCCCACCCCCAAAATTCATAAGCTGAAGTCCTAACCCACAGTACCTCAGAATGTGGACCTTAATTGGAGTGGGTCTTTGCTTATCTTTACCTAAATTAAAATGAGGTAATTAGGGTGGGCCTTTATCCAGTATGACTGGTGTCCTTATAAAAAGAGAAATTTGGAAACAGACATACATATAGGGAACATGAACATGAAGGCAAATGTGGACATGAAAGTGGCCATCTACAAGCCAGGGGGAGAGGCCTGGGACAGATCTTCCCTCATGGCCCTCTCATGTGAGATCTGCCCACACCTTGATCTCAGACCCCCAGCCTCTGAAGCTGTGAGATAATCCATTTCTCTGGTCTAAGGCACCCAGTTTGTGGTACAATCTCTCAGCCATTGGTACGACTCTGGGAGCTCAGCTCTGTTATTGTCTCTATTTTATGTAAACTAAACTTCACAGGGGTTGCGTGGCCTGCCTACAGGCACACAGATAGGAAAAAGTGGAGTTAAAATCTGAACCAAGCAAGCTTTGCCAGATTCCAAACAGATAAAGGTTTCAAACAGAATGTGTCACCCAGAATATGCCTCTTTGGCCTAAGGATTATTTTCAGCTGCAGGCAATTGAGAAGAAGCATATACAAGAAAAGCTCTCTCTCCTTTGCCTAAAAGCAGGACACAAATTTACAAAGGTGCCCCTCCTCCCCTTTCTACCAGGAAAGACACAGGTCAATCTCCAGAGACATCTTTAGACCCTTACCAGTGAAGAAGGCACCAACTTAACTCTGCATAACAAACCATATTCTTATTTACTGTGCTTTTCCTGGTCACCACTCCCCTGCCCCATATCTGACCCTCCACACCTTTCTTTCTTTTGCCTTTATTGGAGGAAGATATTTAAGCTTGAGTTCCAAACCACCTCTCTGAGTTACTCGTTTTCCCCTGGGGATCTTCCATGCAGACATGAGGAATACATGTTAGTAAACTTCTATTTGTTTTTCTCTTGTTAATCTGTCTTTTATTACAGGGGTCTCAGCCAAGAACTCAGAAGAGCAGAGTGAAAATCATTTCTCCTCCCCTATACATAGTTTAACCATTAATCTATCCCACACTGCATGGGGTGCTGGAGTTGGGGAGAGAGTGGAATGGCTCTTATCACCTCTCACATATATCTGCTCCCAGAACCCCCACCCTTGAAGGTAGACCTTGACCTTTCAAACCTCCTGAAGATCCCACACTTGCCACCCCCCATGCACTACCCATGCTCTGTCTTAGGGAAAGGCTCTGCTCTGAACTTGGCAGAGTTAGCTCCAGAGAGTAGAGAACTTGGTGACTATGCAGTGTGCTCTGTCCCCACAGGAGGAAGGTAATTTCCCCACCATCACCAAGAGATCAATGGGACTGTCAGCCTGCCCAGGGAAGAACCTGCCTGGTCCCCACAGACAGCCCCCCTCCCCAGCTAGCAGACACCGTGGTTGACCTGTCTCTTCTCATTAGGCCTGAGGGGATAGGAGGCAGCTTGGCCAGTGGCTTGCTGTAGAAGCTTCTGCCTGGAGACCAGAGATCCACTGTGGAGACACTGTGGCTGCCAGCCCCGAGTCACCTTGTCTGCTCTGAGAGCTTTGGCCTCCCTGGCTAATTAGCCCGGGACTGGTACTGTCCAGAGGCCTTCTGCACAGAGACAGCCACACGCTTGGCCTTTCACAGACAGGAGGGGCCTGTTGAGGCTGTTTTAAGAAAACAGGATTGTCAGAGTCCAACTGATAATTAGTACTTAAGAGGCACAAGCTAGCAAGGTTAAAAGCTAAAAAATAAACACACACACATACCACATACATACACAATTTCAAACGATTCTTAAAGACTAAACAGGAAGATATGCCTGGGAAATCATTAATACAAGACAGGATTTCACACGAAGGAAGACCAGGGCCCTCTCAAGGGGCCACTGCCTGGGACAGCTCAGCCAGGCACCCTGATGTTGCAGAGCTCTCATCTTCCCCCAGACCTGTTCTTCCTCCACCCTCCCTACTTCTGCCGGTGGCTCCACCATCCTGTAGCACACAAACATCCTGAGAATCCCCCACCCTACTGTGCACTCAGTCCCCACATTGCAGGGATTTGCTCTTGGCAGTGCAACTCACATCTTGTCCCCCATACCAAGCCAGGGGACTCTGCCCTCACTCTGGCCCCATCCCTGGCCTGGACCATGATGACTTCTATCTGGTCACTCCCCCACCATATCCAACCTCTGTAAAGAATCTGATCGTGTCATCCTTCTGCTTTAATCCTTTCATGGTACCCCACTGCCGAGATGCCCCATGGGATAGTAATTAGTATGTAGAGGTACAAGTTAGCAAGGTTTGCCCTTGATCTTCAGCCCTGGGTTTGAACTGAAGTTCTATCTAACTTCCATGTGGCCACGGGCAAAACTCTTCAACTTGGGGCTTCCCCACTTATAAAATGGGGATCATCCTACTGACCTCAAAGGTCAAACCACTCCCCTCAAAGGTCAAACCACCATGAGGGGTTAAAGTGATCAGCACCTTGAAGATGTTAAAGACTCAGTAAAGTGTGGCTTTTAGGATTATTAACTGAGGAAGGATAAGGGGCTTGTCCAGGGTTACCTGGTCGATTAGCAGCAAGTCCAAGTCTTCCAACCCCCATGACACTCCAAGCTCTCAACAACTGTTTGTTGAATGAATGATTGCCAATCAGTCAATCCCAGCCTCTTGTGCTACCCCTTTAGGCGTTAAGTCCCGTGTCTATTAAATTTACTAAATCTATTAAAATCCATGCAGGAAAGAGGTAAGGAAACCCAACTTCCTTTTTTGGCCCAGGATAATCTTTCTCAAGACTCAAGTGAGCCCCCTGGTGCTCCTATCTGGGATTGTGCGAACAAACCCAAAATGGCTCAGACCTCCTAAGCCCTGTCCAGGCTCCGCTGGGCTTTTACAACTGAGAAGAAGCTGTCCCTCTGTTTCCACACGAGGGTGCCTTATTCCGCACTGTAGCTCAGCAAAGATTTCCTGAGCTCCCGTAGCTGACGCAGGTTAACGTGGCCAGAACTGCTATCTGTAATGGAACAAATCTACCTGTTGAGGGTGACACTAGTGGAGTCACTAAGCCCTTGGATGCAGGCAGTCTCAGGAACCAGGCTCAAAGGACTTTCTCAAAAGGTGTGGGAGAACATCCAGAGCCCGGTGGAAACCAGGCCCCCCACCCTGCCACAGTGAATTAGCCTGTCCCCGGTGCGTTCCTACTGAAACCCACAGCCCTTTGCTGCCTGGGCTAGAAACCTGAGCATCCTTCCCAACATCAACACCAACACCCCCCAAACCCTGTCTGTCCTAGCTCCCAAATGTGTCCATTTCTCTCCAACGCCACTACCACCAGCCTATTCTGAGTCAGCCTGGCTTCTCTCCTGGGCTATTTCAAGGGCCTCCTTCCTGCTGTCCCTGCTTCCAGTCTCACCCCTTGCTACAACCAAAACAATCGTGCTGAAACACAATTCCTACCTCACCAATCCCTTAAAACCTAGTGAAGTCCAAATGCTTATTGCACTGGGGGGAAAATCCAAAATCCTTAACTGGGCTGAAAGCATCTTAACTGTCTATCCTTTGGCCCAGTCTGACCAGACCACTGACATGCCTGCTTTGAGAGTGTTGGGTTCCTTCTCTGCTCTGGGCCTCGGCATGTGTTATTCTCCCTGCCTGAAACACCTCTGCTCCCTTCTACTTCCCTTCCTGAGTTTGTATTCAGTGAGTGTCTACAGAGTGCTGGGGATGTCAGGCACTATCCTCATGAGGTTCAGAGTCTCATAGGGAGTCATAGATTAATCAAGTAACCACAGAGGTATGTAATTTAAAACCGAGATCAGTGCAGTGAAGGAGAATGACACAGAGACCTAGCTTTGCAATCTGGGAGGGCTTCCCTAAAGAAGGGATCTTTTAGCTGAGAAGTGTGTAGTCGTTCAGGAACTGGCAGGATGGGAGGCTGGGGTTGTGAGCGGCCCCATTCTGCACTATGTGAGAAGAGCCCACCTGCTGTGAGAGTAAAGGAAGCAAGCAGGTGAAAGGAAAAGAGGGTCCTAAAGGTCATTGTGCCCCTGGTTCCTGGCCTGAGGCTCCTGAAGCTTCTGCCTCTTATTTTCATAGGCACCCCATCTTTCTTTCATAGGCTAGTAACGAACAAACCCTGACCAGTAAAACGATGAGGCTCCCACCAGGTGTTGGCAGGGACTCGGGCTCAACCCCTGGAGTCTCCACTCTGCATTATGTCCCTGGGCCTGTTACTTCCTGTGTGAGTTTTAGTCACCTTAGCTGTAAAATGGGACAATATTGTTCCCCTTGCAGGGTTCTCTGGAGGATGAGATGAGATGGAAGGCATATCCCTTCATAATGAGCTGCAGAGGGAGTGACAGACTTGTGCGATTTGCAATCTGAGTGGGGTTAAAAGAGTGAGGGGGTCTCTTGTGCTCTGGGCCAGAATCCAGACATGAAACCTAGGTGGGCTCAGAGAGGCAAAACCAGAGAACTCGAATTTCTCATCAGGGAGAGAAGCTGGCAATGCCATTTAAATTGTTGATGTATTCCATTAAAATTGACTAACTTTCTCGTGGACAAAAGTGTAATTGAATCCCTGCACCACTCCATATTAAAAAGGTTCCCCAATTCCTTTTCCCCACCCCCAACCCTCCAACTATGAAGGAAAAACAGGCTGTACATAAATGTACATAAATGTCTGCTACTTAGCACTTGACCATCCCTCCAAACTGATAATCACTTGGCTCTGGTCCAGCAAGCAGGATGGTTGATAAGGCCATGTACAATCTGGTCCCTTCCCTTAGAGCCCAGTAAGTGACACCCCTCTCTTACCCTGCCTGAATTTGTAACTTCAGGGAGTCCAGAGAGTGTGCTGTTGGGGACTGCGTTCTGATGGCAGTGCTGGGCTTCGTAACCATACCTCAGCCCTGAGCGACTTCACACAGCCGGCCACATGGAGCAGTAGAACTGCAGGCTTCCTTCCGCAGAGCAGAATCGCTAAAGAGACAAAGGAGTAGCTGAACCAATATACTCAGCCCCTTTTCCCAAACTCACTAGTGAGAATAATCACTTTTCTTCTCTAAGAGGAGAGAGGAAAGGGGCAGAGAGAAGTCAAGAAACACCAGGAGTGGGAAATAAGCACATGCCCCCTAACATCATTAAACCCATTCTGTGCCCCGTCTACACTGGTCTCCCTTTTGGCTCTGCAAAAATGTCATGCTTCTTTCCACCCCAGGACCTTTGCACATGCTTGCTTTTGGCATTGAGCAATACTTGGAAAACTATCCTCTTTTCTCCCTTTGTCTGGTGACCCCTTACTCATCTTTTAGGTTTTAGCTTAAACATCACTTCCCAGGAAACTCTTCATGATCTCCCACACAAGGTCATAGGCCCCTATTATATGCTCTCCTGGCTTCTGGACTTCCTCTTTGCAGCATTTGTCACGATTTTAAGTACATAATTATTTATATGATAACTGACGAATGTCTGCTTTCTCAACAAGACTACGTGCACTGAGGGCAGAGGCTATGTTTATGAGAGTGTCTACTGTTTCTCCAGCCACAGTTCCAGCACTGGCACTTCGTAAGTGCTCAAAATATTGTTTTTTTACTACTTACTTATTCTGATATACTTTCATTTTGTTCAAATTTAATTTCTTTTTTAACAGCTTAATTGAGGTATCAATATACAAAAATTCACATAATTGAGGCACCTGGGTGGCTCCGTCAATTAAACATCCACCTTCGGCTCGGGTCACGATCTCGGGGACCTGGAATTGAGCCCCACATAGGGCTCCCTGCTCAGCGGGGAGCCTGCTTCTCCCTCTGCCCCTCCCTGGGAACAACCCCCCTCATGAACGTACACATTTTCTCTCCAATAAATAAAATCTTTAAAATTAAAAAAAGTTCACATAATTAAGGTATACAATCTGATGACTTTGGACATGGGCATACACCCATGAAAGCACCCCCACCGTCAACATAATAAACACACCCATGGCCTCCAAAAATGTCCTCCTGTCGCCTTGGTTTGGTTTGGCTTTTTTTTTTTTTTTAGAGTTTTTTGTTTGCTTTTGTTTTTGTGTTAAGAACACTTAACATGAAATCTACACTCTGAAATGTTTTGAGCACACGATACCGTATTGTACAGCAAATGTCTACGACTTCTTCATCTTGTTAAGTGAAATACTACACCCATTGAACAGCAAAGCCTCATTCCTCACTCTCCAGTCCCTACAACCGCACTCATCTCTCTGCTTCTATGAATTTGACTACTTCGGACACCTCACATGAGTGGAATCATTCAGTATTTGCTCTTCTGTGACTGGCTTATTTCCCTTAGGATAATGTTCTCCAGCTGCATCGGTGTTGTAACATACGGCAAGGTTTCCTTCTTTTTTAGGGCTGAATATTATTCCATTGTAAGTGTCCCCCACACCTCCTTAGCCCTTCCTCCGTCGACAGATATTTACGTTGTTTCCATTATTTGCACTATTATGAATAATGCTGCATTGCCCATGGGAGTATGGGGATCTCTGTGAGATCCTGATTTTACTTCTTTTGGATAAATACCCAGAAGTGGGATTGCTGGATCATAGGGTAGCTCTATTTTTCATTCTTTGAGGAACCTCCACTCTGTTTTCCACAGCCACGGCACCATTTTACATTCTGTGGGGGCTTAAAAGATTAATGAAAGAAGTAATAGTAGTTAACACGCTAAGTCATTTTAAGTAGTTTACACCCATTAACTCCTGTAAGGTTTATAAGAACCCTGAGGGGGATATTTTCAGTACCTCCATTTTACAAGCGGGAAAGCCAAGGCACAGAAAAGTCAGACACCTTGCTCAAGGTCACACAGCTGACCCTGGAGCTGGGATCAGAAGGCAGGCAGACTCCGAGGCAGGGAGCCACAATGTGCTGTGTCCCCCCTTGAAAAAGGGGGTGTGAAAGCTTCCCAGGACTGGAGAGATGCAGTGGTGCAGAGACGGCCAGAGGGAAACAGAAACTGGGAGAAAAGTCAGGCAAGAACATCCCAGCCCCAGCTGAGCCAGGGGACACCTGTGAGCGGGGTGGGGGGTGGGGGTGAAATGTGGGAACACGGAGAGCCCCAGAACTCACCTCTGCCTCTGGAGTCTTAAGCCCAGCCGTCAGCTTCCGGCCTGGGAGTAGGCACATGGGTGTTTCTCAGGGTGGTCCAGCTGTGGCACTTCTGCCTCCCTGGGGGGCTGGGCACACCTGAGGATGAGCGCTGCCTCGCTCGCACCGGGTGTCAGGAGACGATAGCGCAAACACGCAGCACAGCGCCTGATACAGTAAACATCTGATAAATGTTCCTGAAACCTTCCAGAAGGGCCCACACATGCGCCCAAGCCCTGCCCCAGGCCTAACAGGCGCCATGGGGTGCCTCTCCCCGGCTAATAGAGAATTAACTCCGCCGCGGAAGACCTACGGGGGCGGAAGGCTGTCACCTCCACGGGCGCACCTGCGTGGTCAGCATCTGGCAGGCTCATTGTTTTAAGTGATGAGCAATTGTCATTTTCTGTCGCCTGCATGATAAATCACTTTAAGAACTCCCTTCTCTCGACAGCATAAGTAATTACAGCCCTGGTGTCTGGGGCCCTGGCACCGATTAGGAGGGAAGCAAACAACGTTGGAGCTGATGCGGACTCATTTTTCTTTTTCGCAAGGGCCTGGAGGCCACAGGGTCAGACCTGCTGGCTGGTCCCTTCCTGGGTTGGAAGATGCGGCCCCTGGCAGGCCTCAGCACCTTCGGACCTGCAGTCTGGAGACGGCCCCGCCGTAGCCACCCCACAAAGCCCTTCACCCCCTTTTCCCTAGCTGTCTTGGAGATGGGATTCCCAAAGGGACCAGTGATTAGGAGGAAAATATATTATAATAGGGAGAAATAATTCAGCTAGATAATAAGGAAGAGGAGAGTACCTTCTAAGAGGTTCTGTGTGAGGTGACACTTGGGAAGATCTTATGTATTGTGTTTTCTTGGTAGACGTGGGATGCATTGAATTGGTGGAATTAGTCAACATCGTAGTCAGTAAGCACCTCGCTGACCCAGGAATGACAATGAGGATAAGACTGAATGATCCTGACATTCTTGGAACCCGAGATGGAAATCCCAGAACAGAACTTGGAAGCCGTTTGTGCACAGGATAGAGAATCAAAGCTCACAGGGACGGGCTTGGTGGTGTAAATGATGTATGAACCCTACATTGGGCACGGTCCCTGACAGCGCTCCTTCTACCACCGTGGTGCTAAGGTCGTAAATAATCCCAGGGATCCCACGCCGTGCACCTGCGTGCCTACCACTGGCCAAGAGTTGGGGAAGGTCATTTTCCTGGCAGCCTCTGCAATTCCACTTGGAGGCTATCCTGACAGCCTCCTGTCTTGATGACTTATCCGGGCCGTTATCAATAGGCAGAGAGACCTGAGCTTCTCCAGAAGTGATTAGCTCAAGAGTCAGCAAACAGTCCTGGGCAATGACACCAAAAATAAAAGGCTGGAGAGATGTACACGATTAAATAAATTTGGGAAATGCTGCATACCAGTAACCTTCTCTAGGAAAGTCACAGTACATTAGCATTTTAAAAGCTCTGAGAAGTCCTGCAGTAAATAATCTGTTTAGCTTTTCTAACCCACTATTTCCCAAGCTGCTTTGGTTAAGAGACATTTTCATGGATACCTAGGAATATTCTGCAGAATCCTCTTTGAAAAAATGTTTCTTGGCACAGCTAAGATCTTTGACCGCGGGTAAGAGAGGAGGGCTGGAGCCTGATTCCACGCAGGACCTCAGTGACCTGATCAGAGAGGAGATGCTGAAGCCTGCTGTGTTCACGTGAGTAGCTCACATTTGCTGGGCACTTACTTTGAGCTCATGGATTTCTGGGTGGAAACTGAGGTGTCGAGGAATCAGAGTGATGTGTGCAGTGATCTGTCTATAGGAAGTTGTCAAGCCAGGATTGGACGTTGGCCTTCCTGATGCGTATGCCGCATAAACCCTCTGGGCTTGAATTTCCTTTTTTATAATATGAGAGAAAAGACCGTTGTATCTACCCTTATAAAGTTGAGATGAGGATTAAATGAGGTAATAAAGGGCTTAATGTAGGGCTTAGCACTTCGTAAGCTCTTAAGAACTGCTATCAGCACAACAGACCCCATACAAGGCCACACTTACCCTCTCTGGGGACAGGGAGCTCATTACCTTACAAAGCTCTTGACATTTTCGGGCAGCTCTAGGTATCAGAACAGTCACCTGTTACTGAGCCAAAAACCTGTCTCCCCTTCCCCTATGTCCTGACTCTGCCCTGGAAGCAGCTCCAACCCTCCTCCCCTTGCAGCTCTGAGACCCCAGACCAGGATGGCATCCTGAGTCCACTCACCTTCCCTCTCCCACCCCCACCCCCAGGACACTGAGCTTGGATGACAAGGCACTTTGCCCTCAGGTTAGGACCTCTGAGCTTTTCTCCCTCACCCCTCCTTTGGGCAAGATCCCTGGTTTCTCTATCTGCAGAGGCCAGCCTCTGCCTCAGAGCACTCAGCCCTTGGAAGCTGAGGAACAGCAAGCAAGCACACCCTGCCAGCCAGCCCAACTCACCTGGGTGGTCAGGACGGGGCGGGGGCGGCAGCCTCACTCCTTACTCAGCTCCCCCAGGAGAACGGATGTTGGCCAGGCCTCCCTGTGCACTTCTTTCCAAGCTGACTGAGAACAACTAACCATTGTCGAGGGCCCCAGGGAAGGTCCAGCCTGCCTGCTGGACCCGGCGCCGGTGGGCACAGGCTCGGGGACGGTAAAGGCAGGACACGACGCACACTCCTAGCAGCATCCTGAAGTGAGGAGTCCCAGGGAGGCACAGACGGCGCGATCAGCACTGTGCGGCACATACCAGCCCTGTTCTGCGTGCTTTATCTCTCCATTAACTCACTTATCCTCCCGAGATCCTACCTGCTCCCATTTGAGAAATGAACAAACCAAGCCAAAGAGAGGTTAAGTAACTTGCCCAAGACCACACAGCAAAGAAGCAGCAGCGGGTGTTTGAACCCAGGCTCTAGAGCCTGCGCGCTTCGTCTCCGAGCGACACTGTCTTCCCAGCACCGCACATCTGGAACAGTCTGGGGAAGAAAGAAACAGAGGAAGGGAGGCTAGAACAGAGACTACAGGGTGTGGAGAATTCAAAAATTTAGAGACAGAGAAAGGCCGTTGTCGGGGGTGGACAGCAGGGGGATGGCAGGGGGACAGGCCCAGCACAAGCAGGGGGCAGACAGGCTGACAGCTGGCCGAAGCAGAGGCCATGGGTGGAGAAAGGGTGATTTCACCCTCACAGAGGAGAAGGGCAGGGGGGATGGGCAGCAGGGTCCTCACCACCCCAAGCAGCTCACAGTCTTGTAAGCAAAGGCCACTGCAGAGGCCATAGCAATAGGACAGGCTTGAGAGGGCCTAGCCTCTCGCCAGGAAAGGAGTCTGCTTGCTGCTCAGCTTACATCCATAAAGCAAGTCAGACTCTAGTGGGAAAGCTTCTGGAGTCCCATTAGCGCCACCACGGCCCCAGGCCGCCCCCTCCACCCTCGCCACGAATTAACTCCATGGCGGAGACAGAGGAGATGCCAGCTTCCCCCCTCGTATTCCCTAACCTTGGGACAAATTAAATCAAATTCCACTGCACGGCCCGAAGGCATAAACTTCGTTAGCGGCACCAATATATTCCGCCAGGCAGGCAGGCTCCCAGGTACTAATTACTTTATTCAGCAAGTTAAACAAATGATATGATATCTAAATCCCCAAGAGTTATGGAGCACATACCACTGGGACTTGCCGATGAACAAAGCAAAACAGAATTGCTAAACCAACAGCTCGAAGTATTCATCTGTGTATCCTTCAAGGTTGAGTTCAAGGCCTCTGCTCACCCCTCCTTCCTGAGGCCATCTCCATGAGCCTTTCCTCCCCAGGAGGCTGTGTGGTCTGCTGGTTAGAGCACAGCCCTGGTCTCGGCCCGAGAAGCGTCTCCCGTGGACTCGCTGTGTGACTTGTCTCATCCACGTCACTCTGAGCTCTCGGGTCCTTAACTGTCACATGGGGAGACCAACAGCTCCCACCTCCCAAGGTTGTTGCCAGGGTTTCTAGGTAATCTGTGCAAGGATGTTAGCACAAAGCACAGTCTTCGGAGATGGGAACTATTTCTGTTTTTATCCTCGTTGTTGTTATGGCTACTTAGGTCATTAGTAGCCATCGCAATGTGGGGTCTCCAAAGGGTCCCCAGTAAGAAACAGCCCTCTTGGCTTAGTCTTGAAAATAAATTTTAGATTAAACAAGTAGATGGAGATCAAAATATTGACATTACGACTGACAGAGGTTGAGTTGGGAAATGTAGCTTCATGTGCGAGAGGGAATCCTGGGTTGTAAGTTATGGCAGTGCTGAGCAGGGCAGATTTCTGTGCTGGAGGGAGGGGGCCCCAGCAAGACGTGTAGCAGAGCCGAGCCCTCAAGTACTCTTCTGGGCCAGATCCCTCCCAGGAGGGAGGAAGTATCCCCATTATTCTTCCTAAATTTACCAATTGGAAAGACATCACTCCGTCTCCCCAGGGTAGCAAAAATAAATGGGGTGGAAAGGGACCCGGAGCTACACTGATTGAACTCCCTTTACAGGAAAAATCTTCTAGAGTTGGGGGAAAGCCTTTCCCAATACACATAGGAGACAATGAGAGGAGGTGGCTTTGGAGTCCAACAGGATGGTTTTGAATCCATTCTTCCCTCACTTATACATTATGTGATTTGTGGAAAGAACCGTTATCTCTTTGATTAAGGCCCCAGTAAAATCTGGCTTCAGTAGCACACAAATAATTCACAAAAAGTTGCCTGCATTTCCCTGAGCTTGATCCTTAGTCCTTTATTCCCAGAATCCAGAAACTTCTATGACACCTGAGCCCGGCATCTTCCTCCGCTCACTTCCTCATTGCGGACTCTGCTGTCCTCTTCTAGAGCTTCTAGAGCAGAGACAAAGCTCACACGTACCCAGGCAGAGCCACCCCACAAAGATGGCTACCTTTCATGGTTGACCATGGCAGCATTCATTGTAGGACATGACTTCACCTTCCTGGTTATGATTGATTGGATAGCAGTGAGGGCGTGACTCAACCTGAGCCAATCCGGTTCTCCTCCCAGTAATGGGCAGAATTCGTAATTCACGCTGCTAGGGAAGTTGGAAGCTGTGGGGCAACCATCTGATGCCATGTGTCAAAAGCATAGATAAAACTGAACGAGAGGGAGAGAGAGGGGGAGGGAGAGAGAGAGAGAGAGAGAGAAAGTTTGAAAAGTGAAGCACAATCCCAGAGAAATGCAAAGATGAAAGATTCTCCGGCTCCAGAGAGAGCAAAACACATGGACAGGTGACTGCTGTGGTTCTCGCACCTTCCTAGTCAATGACCTCTGCATTACTGAAAAAAAAAAAATCACTATTTTTGTTTAAGGCAAGCTGGTCTCTGATACTTGCAAATTAACGAATCTTAATTAAGATACTCAGAATGGTCGAGAGTCAAGCCATTGAGCCTAGAGTGCACATCACACCCTCTAACTGCACATTGGCTCTCTCGGCTGGCTATGAGGAAGGGTCTGGTGGGACCTGGGCCCTTCCCCAGAGGGAGGAATAAAGTCTGGAAGCAGAGCTGGTGAGGACATGTGCTGACTCAAAGCCTACTCCCCGTGTCCCAGACCTATTAGAATCTGGAATCCCCAACCAGGGGACAATCCTCATTCAGGGACTCCTATTATGGTGGTTCTTCACTAGGGAAGATGGTGATTCCCAGCTCTACTGGGGGATTTTCCTCTAACTAGTTTTGTTTGAGTTTTACCACTAGAGACATGATTCTGACAGGCCAGCACTCTTATTTGCCCATGCTGTTGGATCCGAAGACCTTCTCATTAATGTACCAGAAAAAGAGAAATTCACCTTTTCCTTGACTGAATTTGACATCAACCCACTGGCAGTCTGGGTGCTTCCAGTGCGAAGGCAATGGGGCCATTGGGTCACCTGCTCCCCGGGAGTGTACAGCAAGGGGTGGATGTTGGGGGGGCTGTACTCAGAGTTATCTGTGGGGGCAAGTCAGAGGCCATGGGAGGGTTCTGCACTGCACCTCGGCAGGGGACCCAGGATTCCTGATCAGGTCCTGACACTTGTTTCTCAGTACATGTCTGATCAATACTTAAATCCAGTCAGTCACTCTGGCCTCATCCCCCATCAGCCCAGTCCCAGCCCCACCCACTGCCTTGCTGTCCTTCAGATGTGGTCTCGCCTCCATCCGACCTGCCACCACCCTTGATGAGATAAAACCTGAATCCTCCTACCAGAGACGAGCAAAAATCATGCTCTGGACTCCCTGTTCACCCCCTCACTCTGCCCTGATCTAGCTTCCACAAGAGGGGCTGCCCAGTGGTCTTCCTCAAAGAGCCCTAATGCTCCTCAGGTTAGTAGGAGTTCCCACCAAGGACCCCTGGGACCTGCCCCCGGCTAGCTCTGAAGCCCCATCTCTTACCCTCCCACTTGCACCGGAGGGTGTCAACCCCACGTTGCTCCTTCGAGGCTCCATGCCCTTGCGCAGGCAGCTTCCTCACGTGCAGCACCAAATCTCCCACCCTACCCCTGCCAGTCCAGCTGCTAACTCCTACGTCGCCTTCGAGACTCACCCCTGCACACGTCAGACCCCGCTCCCCTGTCCCCACCCGTGAGCCCCTCTCCAGCACGGCTCACGTCCTAAGGTAACTGACGGCTTTCCTGCCCGCGTCCACCATGCAACTGTGAGGACCCGGAGTGCAAAGACGCATCCCACGCCTTTTTGGTACCAAGAAGAAACAATGATTGCTCTTCGCAATCAGAACTGACGATAGCTGCTTTTACATCCTAGAGGAACAGCAAAATTTTGATCAGAGGAGATGGCTTTTTATTTAGGAACATACAGGGAGGCACCTGTTCAGAGTTAAAAGTGAGCTTCCCCAAGGCATGGTCTAGAAGGAGCAAGTACATCAAAGTGGGCGGTGAACTGCATAACAAGGTAAAGAAACTAGAGCTCCAGGGACTGTCCAGGAGAGAAAGCAGCAGCTCTTGGGAAAACAGAGGGAAGTGCGGAGTGTGGGCCCTGTGCGGAGCCCCGATCGGATGGGGGGCCACCAAACGTGGGGCGCTCCGATTGTGTGGAGGCCGGTGGCATGGGTGGTGATAGAATTCACCTAAGGCAGACCAAAGGAGCTGGGAGATTATTGAATACACCACAAGGGAGCAGCGGGCAGGCCAGCAGAGGAGAGACCGCCACGAGGTGGTAGTGCGGGCCCACAGCTCCAGGGCGGAGTGGGGGAGCCTGGGATGTATGGAATTCCCCCTCCTCTTATTTTTTAAGATCGATTTGTTAATTTCAGAGAGAGGGAGAGACAGCAGGAGTGGGAGGGGCAGAGGGAGAGGGAGAGAGAATCTCAGGTCGACTCTGCCTGACATCAGGTCCTGAGCCAAAACCAAGGGTCAGACGCTTAAGGGACTGCACCACCCAGGCGCGCCATGGAATTTTCCCTTCTTTGGGAATCTTAGGAACTGTGTCTGGTTATCATTGGTCAGTTAGGGGCTATGGTTATTTCGAGGTGGGCTGCTTCATGAGCCTGCTTGTATTCAGCTCGGTGGTCACTGTGGGCCCTTGAACCTTGCTCAAGTTTGCGTGGCTCAAGCCTGTTCCCTAAAAGTGGCTCCTACAGCCCACAGCAAGTTGGCTGAGGGCCTGAAGAGGAGAGATGGACAGTGGCCTTCTCTCGGGCCCTGTGGGCTAAGGCACCTGGAGACCCAAGATGTGGAATATGGAGGTTTAAAGTCTTTCTGACACTGTGCTGTCCTGTGCCGTCACCCCTCACCCCCCATCATCCCCAACCTTCAGGAAAAGTCCAACGGAGAACAGCAGCCCTGTGGTGATGGTGCTTTGAGAGGGGGAAGGGAAAGAGACCTTGTCCGGCCTTGGGAAGAGGCCCACGCACAGAGGGGCAGCTGTGGAGGGGAGCTGGCGAGTGTGTGAGGGGGTCGGGGGAAGCACCGGGTCAGAATTAAAAGGTAAACTTGACAACAAAAACCACCTGGAGAGTTTGTGAAAACCTTGGGGAAGGCATTGAAAGAGTGGGCCAGCCATTTTCTTTAGATTAAAGGTTCACTGCTCAATAGCCTCTCCAATGAAATGAAACTCTGGCCACTCTGGGGGCCTCTGAGACTGGCCTGTGTGCATTTGGGGACAGCTCTCTTCCATGACACATGGGAGAGAAGGGGAACGTCCAAAATGCTTCGCCAAGACTGTTTCACACATTGTAATGAGGGTGGAAGAGGTGGGAAGCTTTTGAGAGTGCTGAGCACTGACGGGGTCTTCTTTGGAAGGGCTGGTGGGAACAGACGAGGAGACACAATCTTCCAATGCCTGAGCAAGAGGGAACCTTAGGGAACACGTGGTCCTCAAATGGTTAACGGAGCCCAACATAAGTGCCAACTCTGCTGGACTGGTGGTGGCTGTTAACAGCACTGCCCTAGGAAGAATTCGAAGGCTCTGTCTGAAGTCAGCAAGAAAGAATTCATTAATCAGTGAACACTGTCTGCCACGGGTACAGGAAGGGGAATGAGAGCACGTGTGCCATCTCTAACCTAGCCCAACTTCTTATAGATGGAAACAAAGAGAAACTTCCCCAAAGGCACATAGTTGGTGGCTAGAGTCAAGTGTGTGTCGAATTCCGGGCTCTTCTCTGCACGGCACTGAAACAGGGAGACTGAAGGGACCCCATGAAGGACTGCTCTTTGCTCCTTCTCCTGCTCCTGTTCTTGCACTGCCTTCCACACCTTATGGATAATGTATGTCCCCTTTATAAAGGTCAAGGAGTTCATGATTTCTCTGGAGGCTTCCAGCACCATAGTTAATGTCTAAGGAGTGACCAGGTAGGGTCATCATGTATGTTTTCCAGACGGCTCACTCAACAGGACCCTGGCTCCAGGGCATAAGGGACTTACGGAAGACACCTAAACACCTGTCTTTGTTTTAACTATTTCCTGGATGCCTGAGAAGACACGTATACTAGACCACAATCCTCAGTAAAAACCCCAGACCCCAAACAAAGATGAGGCTTAGTCTCCTTTCCTTTCCAAGTCTCCTGGATGCTCTGTCTGTGTCTGCCCTCTCTCTCTGTCTTCAATAAATTCTGCTCTCACCTCTTCTCTGCTCACATTTCATTTCTATCCTGCACGAAGCCAAGGACCCTCTTGGCTGGTCCTGCAGGACCCCCTTGGCTGGTCCTGCAGGACCCCCTCTAGGTCCCTGGACTCAGCCAGTCTACATCAGTACTCCTTCCTTATACACATAACACAAGGCAGGGAAGTAGGAAGATTCATATCTTGGCTATCTGGTCAACCTAACCAGGGCAGAAACAGACTGTGCCAAAGGAAGGGGGAAAGGGAAACTATATTTGATTGCTATCAAGAACAGGTTTGGGCCCAATCTCTGCTCGCTTTGAAGACATACAGTGACAGGATGCATCAGAAAAGCTACCATTTGGGTGAAACAGCAGTGTGACCAGGACTCAAGCTCAAGGTATAGGGATAGAAATCCTTGTGGCAGAAAAAAGACAGCTTGACCTCGGTCATCCTGGTCAGTGTCTTCTTTACAGTCTTACTCATTTACTCAACAAACTCTTTTTTTGAGCACTTGGAGCAAATTAGTAACCTAGGATCCAGAGCTGCAGTTCTTAAGGCATTTACATCAAGGAGAGGGCGGAGACAAGCATGCAACAGCTCATTATGCAATTAGTTATTTAATTATAAATGGAGATGAGTGCCATGAAGAGGTGAAGGGAGCTCTGACAGCAAACAGCCCAGGGATCTGATGTAATCTGGAGAAGGAGGGAAAGCTTTCCTGAAGAAGTGACATTTCAGCTGAGACTGGAAGAATTAAACCAGGACTTCATGATGGATGGGGGGGAGGGGTAGAGAGAGGCCACAAAGGAAGACAGACAGAAGACAGAGGGCAGAGGAAAGAACCTGTTCAAAGGGCCTGAAGAGTGAAGAAATATGACATGTTTGAGGAATCGAAAGACCAAAAGGCCAGAAGGGCTGAAACACAAGATACGCACGGGTTTTATTTTTCAGAGTAGGAACCAACAAAGGTTGAAGCTGTGACAATGGGACTGGGCAGAAATGGCCACCCCTCCCCCACCCCCACCTGCAACCCAGGGGCAGTCTTGGAGTGAGATTTTAGAAGGCACCCTTTCTGGACCGACAGCTTGGGCACACAGCCAAGTGAATGGAGCCCAGGCTGGCTTTCAGCCCCTGCCTGTCCCCTCAGCCAGGCACCTTTGTGCAGTGCACAGTCTGCACAACCACACTGCAGAGCGTGCCCACCTTCCCAGCCCCCAGCAAGTAGACTAGAGCAATGGCTCAAAGGAATCCCCTGGAGAGCCTGTTAAAATGCAGATTCTCATTCTGGATTTGGTCGCCTGGGGCCTGAGGTTTTGCATTTCTACTGCACTCCCTGTGGCTGTGGCTGGTGATCTTGACACCACAATTTGAATAGCAAAGAACTGGCAGATAAACTGCTGAGCCCTGGGTCTTGACCTCCGAAGGTAAGCTGACCTCCATCGGTAAAGAAACCCATGGAAAGTGATTCTGTCTGATTGAATGGAATCCTTTTGGGTTATTTCCCACTGTGTGCCAGTCCTTTTCATGCTGGAGACTGACAAACATGGTGCAGCCCTTGTCCACGGGAGAAGGTGCCCAGAACCTGGTGGGATAGTGGAGCAAGCCCGCCACACCCAGGCAAGAGCTAATCACCTCCATAAAGGGCCCCAGAGTCCAGAAGGAATGACTAGAGCTAATTAAGCAAATCAGGGAGGACTTCTTGGGAGAAGTGACGTTTGTGGAATGAACAGTATTTCCACAGGTAGAAGGCCAGGAAAGCTAAGCATAGGAACCAAGAGATACCTCAACTGATCAACCACTGCATATGTAAATAGATGGGCATTTTAAAGATAAAAAGAATAAATAAGAAGAACAGAAATAGGAAACAGCATGAAGATCCCAAGCATACAGACCATAGATTCATGAAGAGGGAGGGTGAGTGGGAGGCAGAGCATTCTGGGCCTTGAATGCCAGGCTCAGAGAAGAGAAATTGACCAAAACGAAATTGACCAAAAATGAAAAAGTGAAACCTCATCAGGCAGAGGCCAACCTCGTGAGCTCCAGTTCTGGGGGGTCCCCGTCAGGGTGCCCCCGCCTGACGGGCCCCATGCAGCTTGCGGAACCTGGGAAGGATCAGCACAGAACAGCTTTCCCGGGTCTGGGCTGGTGGCATCTACCGGAGAAGGTCAAGGTTGGGACAGCAATGCCAGAGGGGAAACATCTAACTCCACCTGGGGGAAAGCAGGCCAGGGAAGCCCTGGAGACAGAAGGTGTTCAGCCACAGAGGAGACGTGTGTAAAGGCCTCACTGAGGAGATACACTAGATAAAGCCCAAGCCGCTCAGAAAGAAAGCCGTCAAGTTGCCTTTGCGGGATTGAAGCATGAAGAGGAGTGTGTGGTTGGAGAGGGAGGAGCGTTAGAAAGCTCTTTTTAAGACCTTGCAGGAAACAAAGGAACTAGCCCAGGAGCCAAACCCCCTCCCCAAAGCTCCCTGCATCTCAGAACCTCCACCTCACCCCAGCCCGGCCAGAGCTGAGGTCACGTGGTCCATACCTGCACAACAGCCAGACCGGGACCCCAAGTAAATACTGTTCTCCATCAAAAGAAACCAAAGTTATTTTTAAAATGGCCATCCCGGGCACCTGGGTGGCTCAGTTTTCAAGCATCTGCCTTTGGCTCGGGTCATGATCTCAGGGTCCTGGGATCAAGCCCCGAGTTGGGCTCCCTGCTCGGGGCGGGCGGGGGTCTGCTTCTCCCTCTGCCTTCCCCACTGCTTATGCTCACTCTCTCTCTCTCAAATAAATACATGGAACCTTTTTAAAAATTATTTAAAAAAAAAAAATGACCATCCCAGGACTGGGCAGGGAAAACACAAGCTGAGTCTAGAACACCTTGTCTTTCCCCTGGTTATTCCCTCTTCCTGATTGTCCTCCCCGCCCTCCTGTGACACCCCATCAGATGAACTTTAGTGCACCCCACCTGCCAGGCTCAGTCTTATGTTGCTGATCAAGGACGTGTTGTGCAAGTGCCAGGAGCCAGCACGTCCCCTTCGAAAATCCAGGGGACCTCATGCAAACCCGGGCTCTGTCTGATTACTAAACCTAGCTGAGCCTCAGTTTCTTCATAAAAAGGGGGTACTGATACCTGCCTCACATGGAGATCCAAGCTGAGTCACTAGGCTGAGTGCTTACCCGGCAAATACTAAATGGCAGTATTATTCATAGTGATGCGTTCCCCTGCCCTGGGAGACCCTGAGCTCTGCCTCATTTGCTCTTTCCACCCCCCCAACACCCAGCACTGTGCCTGGAACCCCCAAGAGTGACCAGGCTGTGTCCTCTGGATTGTGTACTTGAATTGCTAGCCGATATTTACTGACCGAACCCTTATTAATGGGAATGTACAGACTGGGGCCATCCCGCTGGCACTTGGTGTGTAACCACGCTGACTGACTGAGCTTTCCCTACCAACGCCCACTGACCGACACCTACCTGGGGCTGACCCTCTCAGCATCTGCCAGGGCCTCCAACCTTCTGCATAAAAGGAAGAAAAGCTCTCTCCCTCTGCTTGCCTCTATTTCACGTTCTCCCTGACACACCCATTTCTCTGCAACTCTATCCCACCTCATTCTCCGCCCCGTTCCTTGTCAGCATCGCCACGCCTGGTTTTCTCCGTGTCTCTGGGACCCTGTTCTGTTGCTGGGTCTCTGCCTGCCTTCATGGGCCCTGCCCTGTGGCTTTTGTCCCTGCCCCCATCTTTCCCTCCCACAGAAAATTCATCTCCTCCACCCGCAAGCCGATGACCCTCATTGTCCAGACGCAAGGACATAGCGCTCAGTATCACAGGTGCATATTTACTCTTACGTCTTTATTGTTCTCCTGGTGACAGACCATCTTTTCTTCTCTATCCTTCAGGGATTAGATCCAGATGGTTTTCTTTATCTGCTCCATCTGGGACACCTGCTCTCCCCATCCCACCCACTTTCCCCAATCCTAGAACCCCCAGCAGAGGCATCATCTAGAAATGTCAGAAGCGGCCTGCACATGTGGGGAGGGAAGGATGTGGTGGCATGTGCCACACACACGGTAAGACACGCTCAAGGAGGAGAAACACGTGGTCAGACTCCAACGTGATCATAGACGGTTCATACATCATGTGTCAAGGCCACTCATTTGAGGGCTCAATGGGCCCAGCCTGTGCAAGACCTATACAGGGGCTAGATGTGTTGGAGGACATGGTGCTTAAGGGTGCAGATGTGAATGTTGGGGGGCAATGGGGCATATGCATAGAATTCGGTCCTTTGTTCTGATGAAACCATGGGACGTGCGCCACACCCGAACAAAAGCTTGTGGTGCGATCACACCACCCTGCCTTTGCTTTTTTCCTCCGTCCTGAGAACCACAAGCCAGAATTCTGCTGCCAGAATGAAGAAAACAGGCTGAGCAGAGACACGGCACGTGAACGGCAGGTGTTAGGTAAAGGGAAGGGAACATAAATCCACGTCGTTTAGGAACCACTGAAGTGACAGGGCTGTTGGTTACTGCAGCACAACCTAAAACAAACTGAGGGAAACATCTCCTAGAGTCCCGTGGCCTTAAATACTGTTCATATCTGGGGGCTCTTGTGTGTCCATCACCAGACAGGCCCTCTTCTCTGAGCTTCAGATCGGTATGTGAACAGCGTATTCTAGTCTCCGCTTGGGTATCCAACCGGCATATCAAACATAACAGCCACGATGTACCCAAACAAAACTGTGGGAGCACCTGCTCTTCTGCTCGCTGCCATATCCAGCAAGCCCGGTGCCATCTACTTAAAACGCACTACGTGGCATTATAGATGTCCGTTGTCAACTTGGTATCACCCCCCCCCCATATATCACGCTGCACGCAGTTGTATCAAAGCGGACCTATCTTTTCTTTTTTTTTTTTTTTTTCAGGTTTTTTTCTGGGATGCTTTTCAAATTACAAGAGTAATACACTGAACAATTGAAATGTACAATGGAACAGTTGAAAGGTACAACAGAAAGGTTACAAGTTACAGCTTTCTCAGTCCCCACATCACAACTATTCTTCTAATGTAACCAATGTTAACAGCCCATAATGTAACCTTCGAGTGGACGTTTGTTATGACCAACTTCAGCTGTCCCGAGCATCACTGATGCAAAAATCTTCCCTCTGTAATGACAGTCGGTATGAGCAAGGCAAAGTATGAAAATACATTCCTTGTTTTCATCCACAAGTTAATGAATCTCCAGATGTTGCCTGGGTCTCCGGCAAGGAAGAGCACCAGAGCCAGCTGGTGTTGTGCATTTTAAGTGGACCAGCAAATGGCAGACCCTGCTCCTAAGAGGGACACCCACAGTTAGTGTGGGGGCTCGAGTTGTAGGATGGAGCAAGCTTTGCATGCGTGAGCTTGTGAGCAGATGTACCTGGATGTCCAGACTATGTTCAGAAATGGTGCTCTGGTGACCAAGATCGTGCACCAGGCACACCTGCGTCTAAATCCCGCTCAGCCATTTTCCATGTGCACTTGGGCAATTCACCTCTATGAACCTCAGCCTACTCACCTGAAAAAACAGAAATAAACAACACTTCGGGGTTAGTCAGGGTCCAATCAAAAACAGAGAAGCCACTCTGTATATTCCAATAATGAAGGGAATTAGAGGTTCCCACAGCTGATGGAAGGGCTCGGTAAACAACAGCTGGGGAAGCCACATTGAGGACCATAGCTGCAACCCGCCAATAGCTATTTCCCTGGACATCTCCCCGTGACCTTCTCAGGATGCAGGAATGAAGCATGTGAATTTCAGGGAGCTTAGGGGGAAGATGCTTCAAATCTCATGTCTATCTATCTGCCTGCAACTCCTTCACCGTCTTCTCCACTTCCCAAATCTCCCATGAGCATCTGGCGTGGCCAACTCGAACCAGAAACCATATGGGGAAGGGCTCTGTGGGAACTGTAGGTCCCAGCTTCCCCCTCTGCAATGCAAAAGACACCTAATGACAGGTGGTGGTAATGCCAGGTGGACGACAGACAACCCAGCACAATCTGCTGCCTAACATTCTTATGAGATTAAGTGGAATAATGCAGATAAACTCTTAGTAGAGTGCTTGGTACATGGGTAATGCATAATAAGTTGCAGTTATTATAATTGTTCTTATAATTTTGATCTTGGAACTGGTGGCTTTCCACCCAGCCCAGCACACCCACTGCATTTCATGTTACAGAAAACCCTAGGCATTTGGGTTCCTGTCAAAAGATACATTCTCCATCTCCTCACATCACTCAGCAGGTTCTATTATTCCTTTTTCAGATCCGATTATAGTGGCAACATTTGTAAATTGCTGATCCTTTAATTCCCCATAAGCACACATTCTGGCTAAATGTATTCAAATCAATTACACTGACAGACATGAACTAAATTCTCTACTTCTGTGTCTCCCGGTTTTGTATTCCACGGCAATTGTACCCAAAATCACCACCAAAAAAAAAGAGAGAGAGAGAGAGAGAGAGCTTTATGCTACAGGTGTGACTTCTCTATCATCCATCCATCGAGGCATGAAAATATCCAATAATAACCCCATTTACAAACAAGCAGTTCTAGCCTCACCATTGTTCTCACCAAACAAACACGTTTCAGAATAATGAAATGTTTCCAATCAAAATTAATTTTAAAAACCCAAACCGCATGCAAACTTACTTCCATGAAACTTAAATTCAAACCATTCCACGGGTAACAAAATTATACTTATAAAGAACTCAGAGTGATTGGATCTCAAAATTCAAAATTCAATTCTAGAAAATAAAATCTGTTATAAACCACAAGAGCCTTTGCCAAGCCATCCCCTGCTCTGAAGCACAATCCAAACATCACATGGTCACAGGTCAGGGATTCCTGCAAAGAAATCCATTTTACAAACAAACCTAGGGTAATAGCACCCAGATCTGTAATGCATTTTCCTGATTAATGATAGGCCCACACACTCTCACGTCCATGGTGACCAAGAGCAAAGCTAACATTCTTAGGAGCAGCATTACCCTTAAAATTGCAATAATCTCCAGGGAAAATGACCCAATTTAAACTTATTCTCTCTTTAGCTCGGATTTGCTTAGCTCTTTTGAACTTGTTCTATGCTCTCACCTGTGTCCTTCAGAGACATGCCCCTGTGATTCTCCATAACTCCCCCTTCAATCACATGTCTCCAATGATTTTCAGTTTATTATTATTATAACTTTCAGTAATCTCTACACCCAACATGGGGCTCAAACTCATGACCCCGAGATCAAGAGTCGCATGCTCTCCCGACTGAGCCAGCCAGGCGCCCTAAAATCTGTAATGATTTGAAAAGCAATTTACCCCCCAGTTTACCAGGACACCGTTAAAGGGCAACTCAGTGGCACGGGCTAATGCATCTCAGGAATTCAACTTTCAACTGGCTTTTTTTTAAAACCCTAAACTCATATGCACAAATATCCATTCAGTCTGTCAATTGATGCCTAGGTGCTGGGGTGAATGAGTCAGGAAAAGTCCCTGACCTCAGGGAGCTTACATTCTAACCAGGAGAGACAGATAAATGAGTCAACAAACAAGATCCCTTCAGAACGTGTAAGTACGGATCTGCAAGTTTCCTCGCTTCACCGGTCTGGGCTAAGGTGAGACCAAATCCATGGAGAGCCAGGGAAAGACAGCTCTTGGCAGTGGTTATAGCAAGTGCAAAGGCCCTGTGGCTGGGAAGAGTTTGCCAGGCTTGGGAGCTAGAAATACACTGCCAAACAGAAACACACAGATAACACACCAACACATACCAAAGACTTTCTAAAATGTTTTATCGAACTGAGTTGATATGAAAGATATTTATAAAATATGCCTACCATGTAAAGAATAACAATAAAAGGATCACTCGCGTATCCCACTATCCAATTTAATATATGAAACACGACCATTGAATTTGAAATCCCTGTGTGTTTCTCTTTGAGCCCATTCTCTTTCCACTTACCCAGAGGAACATCAATCTGGATTCTGCGTTTATTTCTCTCATGTTCTTTTCTTTATGCGTTTACTAGTCTAAATATTCCAACAATACATTAATATATGTTTGATCTTTAAAACTAGAATCATGCAGTTATTTGTGTTTCAATGGCTTCCTTTTCCTTTATAGCCAAGTCAAAACTATAATAAGTTTTTTTTTTTTAATTTGGGGGTAGGAGTTACATTTTTTATTGGAATTTTTATCGAAACAACTGTAAATTCACATACAGTTGTAAGAAAAAACACAGATTCTGTGTACCCACCCTTCACCCGGTTTCCCCTTGGTGGTAACAGTTTCAAAACTGTAACACATTATCCCGTGCCGGATATCAACATGATGCAACTCAGCAATCTGACGCAGACTTCCCCGGTCAAACTGAACATCCTATGCGTGTGGATATTTAATTCTATAATTGTACCACATGTGCTGTTGTGAATGCTGCCCCTCTGTCAAAGTACTGGACGATTTTCATTACCACGAGGACCCCTTGTTGTTCTTTGATAACCACACCAGTCTCCCTGCCATCCCATCCCATCCCTAAGCCCCAGGAACCATGAATCTGATCTCCATTTCTAATATTTTTGTCATTTCAATGTGACACGCATGGACCCATATAGTGTGTAACCTATTGACTTTTCTCACTTATAATAATTCACTACAGATTAATCTAAGTTGTGCGTCTCAGTAGCTTGGTCCTTTTCACTGCTGGGTAGTGTTCCACAGCATGGGTACACCCGGTTGTTTAAGCATTCACCTGCTGAAGGGTATCTGGGCTGACTCCAGTCTTTGACGACTATGACAATTAAGCTGCTGTGAATAGCCGGCTGTTACCAATAGAGTTTCTCAGGCTTTTGTGTGGACATAAGTTTTTATTTCTCTGGGATAATGGCCTGAGAGTATAATTGCAGAGTCATAGGCGTGCTTAGCGTGATAAGAAACTTCTAGACTAGCTCCAACATTTTATAGCCCATCAGCAATTTATGAGTGAGCCAATTCCTCCACATCCTTGCCAACAGTGGTCACTTTTTTTTTTTTAATTTTAGCAATTCTGATCAATGTAGTGCTATATCATCGTGACTTAAATTTGCATTTCGCTAAGGGCTACTGGTATTGAATGTATTTTCAACGTGCTGATTTGCCATCTGAATAGCCTCTTCAGCAAAATACCTGTTCATGTCTTTGCTCATTGTCTGGGCTTTTACCATTGTTTTGGGACGTTCTTACACTAGTTCTTTGTCGGATTTGTGGTTGGAAAGTACTTTCTCTCACTCTGTCACTTATCTTATGTCCTACTTTCTTTTTTTTTTTTTTTAAGATTTTTTATTTATTTATGTGACAGAGAGACAACCAGCGAGAGAGGGAACAGAGTAGGGGAGTGGGAGAGGAAGAAGCAGGCTCCCAGCGGAGGAGCCCGATGTGGGACTCGATCCCGGCACGCCGGGATCACGCCCTCAGCCGAAGGCAGACGCTTAACGACTGCGCTACCCAGGCGCCCCTTATGTCCTACTTTCTTACTCAGAATTATTGTCCTCAGCTTCACCCACGCTGCTGGATTTTTATTTTCATTGCTGTATCGTATTTCATTGGATCATTTGCTCAAATGTATTCCTCCATTCTACTGTTGACGGACATTATTCACTGTTTCGTTCTCACAAGCAGTGCTACTGTGGGCTTGTCTTGAAGTGTCCCCTGGTGCACCTGTACCAGTTTCTCTCAGGGACAGACCTCAAAGTACAATGTCTGGGTCATTGGAGGTATGCATCATGATCTTTATAAGACAACGCAAAATGTATTCCAAAGAGATTGGATCACACAACCCTCCCACCAGCAGCTTAGAACTTCTTGCTCCTCCACGCCTTGCCAACACTTGATGTGATCAGATGTTTTTTTTCGTTTTTGGCAATCTGGTAGATGTATTATCTTGTTTTATTTGCACTTTTTTGATCACCAGTGAGACTGAGCATTCAGTCTGGACATTTGGGTTTCATTTTTGATTAAATACCTATTTAATTTCTTTTGCCCATTTTTCTATTGGGTTGTTTGTCATTTTCTGATGGATTCGTAGGAGTACTTTTCATATATTCTCAATACCAATTTTTTGCCACATACGTGCGTTGCAGATGGTTTCTTCTGGTTTGTAGCTTATCTTTTTACACCTGTTAGGGTATCTTTTGACAAGCAACAGTTCTGAATTTAAATGTAGTCAAATATTTCAATCTTTTTGTTATGGTTGCAAATGTAGGGTTTTAAGAAATCCTTCCCTACCCTGAAGTCATAAAGACATTTCCTATGCTGCCTCTGTAGCTACAGTGTTTAAGTACACGGACTCTGAAGCCAAACTGCCTTGATTTAAATCCTAGTAATGAAACCCTGAGCAAATTCCTTAATCTCTTTGTGCCTCTATATACTCATCTGGAAAATGGAAATTGTCTTAGTACCTACATCACATAGTTCTTCTGTGGACTAAATAAGTTCATATTCACAAAGCAGTTAGACACTGTCTGGTACATGATAAGTATTATATGCCAACTATCACCATCATCACCACAATCATCATCACCATCATCACTGCCACCATCATCATCATCATCACCGTCATCATCATCATCACCATCATCGCCATCATCATCACCACCATCATCACCATCATCACCATCACCACCATCATCATCACCATCATCACCATCATCATTGCCACCACCGTCATCACCATCATCATTGCCACCATCATCATCACCATCATCGCCATCACCATCATCACCATCATCATCACCATCATCACCATCATCATCACCACCATCGCCATCACCATCACCATCATCACCACCAACATCACCACCACCATCATCACCATCATCATTGCCACCACCATCATCACCATCATCACCATCATCATTGCCACCATCATCACCATCATCACCAAAAAGTTTTTTAATATTGTCTTTAACAATTAAATCTGTAATCAACCTGAAATTTTTATATAGATTGTGAGTTATCAGTCCAAATTTTTATATGAATAATCAATTTACCCAGCAAAAATTTTTAATTGACTCTTTCCTTAGTGAACTGTAATATCAATGGTGTCATAAATCAAGTTTCCATTTGTGTGTGGGGTCTGTTCTGGGATTTCTATTCTCTTCCATTGGTCTGTCTGTTCCTAACCCAGTGCCACTCTGTCTTAATTACCACGGTGATATAATGATATTTCATACGTCTACTTCTCCACCTTATTCTTCTTTAGCAGTATTTTGGCTATTCTTGAGTCTTCTTTATACACTTTAGAATCCGTTCATTAGGATCCTTGAAAAAGAAACCTATTGGATTTGTATTGAAATTGCATTGACTCTATAGATCGATTTGAGAGAAATGTTATTTTTTCCTTTTTGTCTCCCAATCCATGAATGTGCACTCTCTCGCACTCTCAAAAAAAAAAAAAAAAAAAGGTGAAACTTTGAAAGCATGCCCTTAAGAAACAAGACAAGAGTGCCAGCTATCACCACAACTCTTCAATGGCATACCAAAGGCCCTAGCCAATGAAACAAGGCCAAAAAAAGATTTTAAAAAATAATAATAAGACATAAAGATTGGGGGCGCCTGGGTGGCACAGCGGTTAAGCGTCTGCCTTCGGCTCAGGGCGCGATCCTGCCTTTATGGAATCGAGCCCCACATTAGGCTCTTCCGCTATGAGCCTGCTTCTTCCTCTCCCACTCCCCCTGCTTGTGTTCCCTGTCTCACTGGCTGTCTCTATCTCTGACAAATAAATAAATAAAATCTTTAAAAAAAAAAAAAAGACATAAAGATTGGGAAGAAAAATCATGCTTATTATTTTGAGATGATATAATTATAAACATAGAAACCCCCCCCAAAGAATATGCAAATACAATATTGGAATAAATAAGAGTTTATCAAGGTCACTGGATATAAAAGTAGTACAAAAAGTTAATTGTATTTCCTGCAACAACAATAAACAGTAAATATTGGGGAGGCAGAGGGAGTGGGAGAGAATCTTAAGCGGACTCTGTGCTGAGCATGGAGCCTGACGCAGGGCTTGACCTCACGACCCTGAGATCACGACCTGAGCAGAAATCAAGAGTCGAACACTTAACAGCACCCCAGGTGCCCAATCAATGTTTCACATTTAGATATGATATTTGGTGTAGGTTTTTGTAGATTCCCTTTATCAAGTGAGGACATTTCATTCTATTTCTGGTTTGCAAAGACTTTTTTTACAAAAATCATAAACGGATGTTGGAATTTATTAAATTTTCACGTCTATTAAAATGATTATCCTACTTCTCTTCTTTATTTTGTTAATGTAGGGAATCACATTAATTTTTTATGCCTTGATGTTTACCCAGTCTTACATACCTTGAGTAAACTAGGTCATGGCATATTATCATTTTTCTACATTGCAGGATTTACTTACCCATATTTGGTTTAGAGTTCTGTATCTGTGTTCTTGAGTGAGATTAGCCTATAATTTCTTTTCTCATACTGCCCTTGTCAAGATGGAGTAGAGTGTCAAGATTATGCTAACTTTATAAAATGGGTTGGGGCATATTTCCTCTTTTTCTACATTATGGAATAGTTTGTAAATGATTGGAAATACCTATTTCTTGAATGTTTGGTAGAACTCAACAGTAAAACCATTTGGGAGATATTGGTGTTTCCTTTAGGGTATATTTTGTATATATATATATATATATTTTTTAAGATTTTATTTATTTATTCGACAGAGATAGAGACAGCCAGCGAGAGAGGGAACACACGCAGGGGGAGTGGGAGAGGAAGAAGCAGGCTCATAGAGGAGGAGCCCGATGCGGGGCTCGATCCCACAACGCCGGGACCATGCCCTGAGCCGAAGGCAGATGCTTAACCGCTGTGCCACCCAGGCGCCCCATGTATATTTTTAAACTAATAATTCAGTTTATTTAATAATTATAGTACTGTTCAAGTTTTATATTTTTTCTTGAGTTAGTTCTTACAGTTTATATTTCTGTAGACATTTTGCCATTTCATCTAAGTTTTCCAAAGTACTAGCATACAGTTGCTCACTACACCTTCTCATCTTTAACGTCTCTGCTGCATCTATAAACATGTTCCCTTTTTCACTCCTTCCATTGCTTTATCTGTCTTCTCTCTTTTTTCTTTCATCAGTCTCACTAGAGATTTTTCCATTTTATTGGTTTTCTCAAAGAAACGACTTTTGGCTGCGTTGGGCCTTTCTACTGTACATTTCCTTTCCATTTCATAAATGCTTGCTCTTGTTATTAGTATTTCCTAGCTTGTACTTTTTTTGGATAATTTTGATATTATTCACCTTTTTTTTTTTTTTAATTTTAGAGAGAGCATGAGCAGGGGAAAGGGAGAGGGAGAGAGAGAATCTCAAGCAGACTCCATGCCCAGTGCGGAGCCCCATGTGGGGCTTGATCTCACGACCCTGAGACCATGACCTGAGCCAAAATCAGGAGTCAGACACTCAACTAACTGAGCCACCCAGGCACTCCTATCATTCTCCTTTGAATGCCTAGGTTGGATATTTAGTTCAGGGCTTCTCAACCAGGGACAATTTTGCCCCATAGGGAACGTTTAACAATATCTGGAGACTTCTTTTGGTATCACAACTTGGCGGAAGATGGTATTGACATCCAGAAGGTAGCATCCAGGGATGCTGGCAAACATCTTACAATACACAGAGCAGCCCCGCACAACAACAAATTTCCAGCTCCAAATGGCAGTACTGATGAGGTTGAGAAAGCCCGTTCTAGCACATTAATCTTCAGATTTTCTTCCTATCTCATAAGAGCACCTAATGTTAAAATCTTCCTGCCAGGTATGGCATTAACTGTGTCACATTAATATTTTTTTAATCTAAATAGAGCGAGATCGACTTTCTCTTCAGCGTACAGCTCTCTGAGCTCCCGCAAGTGTAGAGATTTGCGTAACGACCACCACAATCGGGATACAAGACAGTTTCATCACCCCAGAAAATGCCTTCCCACAGCCCCTTCATAGTCCAGCTCTCCTCCTACCATTGGCAACCACTGACCCACCCTCTGTACGTGTAGTTTTCCAGAATGTCATATAAATAGAAGCATGCAGTCTATAGCTTTCTGAAATGGCTTCTTTCACCCAGCCTCATGCCTTTGAGATTCATCCATACTATGGCATGAATCAGTAGTTCATTCATGTTTACTGCTGAGTAATATTCTATTGTCTGGATGTGCTAAATCTATCCACTCACACAATAAAGAACTTTTGTGTTGTTTCCATTCTTTTGACGATAACGAGTAGAGCTGCTATTTGTGTGCCGATTTCTGTTTTCCATAAGTTTCTCCCATAAGTTTTCCTTTCTCTAAATAGCCAAGAATGGGATAGCTGGATCATACAGTAAGTGCATGTTTAATTTTTTAAGAAACGACCAAACTGATTTCTATGATTGGCTCTACCATTTTCATTCCTATCAGCAATGTATGAGAATTCCAGTTGCTCCACATACTCACCAGCATTTGGTGTTGTCAGGTTTGGTGTTTTGTTTTTGTCTTAGCCATTCTAATAGGTGTGTAGTAATTTTGGTTTTAATTTGCATTTCCTTAAGGGTTAATTATGTTGAGGGTCTTTTCTTGTGTTTATACGCCATTTATATAGCTTCTACAGTGACCTGTTTGTTCTTTTTTTTTTTTTTAAGATTTTATTTATTTATTCGACAGAGATAGAGACAGCCAGCGAGAGAGGGAACACAAGCAGGGGGAGTGGGAGAGGAAGAAGCAGGCTCCCAGCGGAGGAGCCTGATGCGGGGCTCGATCCCATAACGCCGGGATCACGCCCTGAGCCGAGGGCAGACGCTTAACCGCTGTGCCACCCAGGCGCCCCTGACCTGTTTGTTCTAATCTTTGTCCATTCTTTATTAAATATTTTGTTTCCTTGCTGTTGAGTTTCTCAGCAATTTTATTCAGATCTAACTGACATGCACTAAATTGCAGATATTTAAAAAGTATACTTTGGTAAGTTTTGACCTGTATATACACTCATGAAACTATTCTCAAAACCAATAGGGTGAACAAAGCCATTTTTCCCCAACATTTCTTTGGAATGTCTCTTCTTCCCTCCTCCAAATCCCCAGAAAACCACTGATATGCTTTCCGTCACCGCAGATAAGCTTGCATTCTCTTGAACTTTATAAAAATGAATTCATGTGCTATGCAATCATTTTCTTTGGTTTCCCTCATTTAGCAAAATTATTTCTGATATTCATCCAGGTAGCGTGTAGAGTTCGTTCCCTTTTATTGCTTAGCATTATCCCCTTGTATGGCTTTACCACCATTTACTTATCCCTTCACTAGTTGATGGACAGGTGGGTTTTTCTAGTTTGGGACTATTATTTAAAAACAAAAGCTGCTAGCTGGCATGAATATTCACGTACAAATATTTGTACGAAGATATACTTTCTTTTCTCTTTTGGTAAATACCTAGAAGTAAAATGCAAGATCATATGGTAGATGCATGTTTCATGTTAAGAAACGGCCAACCAGGGGCGCCTGGGTGGCACAGCGGTTGAGCGTCTGCCTTCGGCTCAGGGCGTGATCCCGGCGTTCTGGGATCGAGCCCCACGTCAGGCTCCTCCGCTGGGAGCCTGCTTCTTCCTCTCCCACTCCCCCTGCTTGTGTTCCCTCTCTTGCTGGCTGTCTCTATCTCTGTCGAATAAATAAATAAAGTCTTAAAAAAAAAGGAAAAAAGAAACTGCCAAACTGTTTTCCAAAGTGGTTTACCATTTTCCATTGCCACGCAACATCCAGGACACTTCCAATTCCTTCGCATCCTGGCCACACGTCGTATGGAGGGTCTTTTTCATTTTAGAAGCGGTATCTCATTGTGGTTTTAATTTATATTTTCCTAATGATTAAGGATGTTTTGTGCCATTCATGTGTTTAATTACATTTCCTATAGCTTCTTTGGTGAAGTGTCTGTTTAAATCTGTAGCCCATTTTTAATTGGGTTATTTGTTTTCTTATTATTGGGTTTAGAGAGTTCTTTATATCTTCTGGACACAATCCCTTATCAGATATATGCTGTGCAAACATTTTCTCCCAGTTTGTGACTTGTCTTTTCATTCACTCAACGGAATCTCTGGGAGAGCAGAAGTTTTTAATTTTGACGAGTCCAGTTTATCAATTTGTTCTTTTGTAAATGTGCTTTTGATGTCTTCTCTAGATATCTTTGCTAATCCAAGGGCACAAAAATTTTCTCTTGTTTTCTTCTGGAAATGCGATAGCTTGGGGGATTTTATATCTCCTTCAATGATCAATCTTGAGGAAAACTTTTATATGGTGTGAGATATGGATCAAAGTTGTTTTGTTTGCAGACGGATGATCGAAGAATAACCTTTCTCCATTTGAGCTGTAACCTTCTTGCTTATAAAATGACAGTATGAACCCTTGTTTCTTCCCACCTCACATGGTTTAGGTGAGGATGAAATGTTGTCCATGGTGGTCAGGAGATCAAAAGCTCTCTAGGGGAACATCGGAGGCACACTGCCCAGTGGTTAGATGTATGAACCCTTGAGTGGGTTGCACCTGCTTCAAACTCTGGCTTCAGAGTCACTCTGCCTGAGTCTTTCCTTACTCCACCGTCGGCTCATGCTATCTAATTGCATTCTCAGATCTTGGGGAAGTTGTTACCTCTTTCTGTACCTCAGGTTCCTCAACTGAAAAACGGGTCGAATAGAGTCTTCCTTGCGTGAGTTGTCGGAAGATCGAATGTGATAACGTATGTAGAAAGCCCGATGGTGTCTGGGTATGCAAACTATAAATAAGAGCATCCGCGTTAGTTTTTCACTGCTGTACCCTCATTGCTTAGCATAGCTCTCGGTAAATAAGATTTAAATAATAAAACCTATCTATGAAAGCATTTGTAACAGGTAACACCCTCCCTGTCCAAAGCCAGGAGTGTCATTACTATTCTGTTGCTATGTTTATGCTATAACCTCTCCCATGACCCTCACACCTGTGCTCCCACTTTCATGCTACTTGTCATCTGTCGGGGGCTGAACTATTTATAATCTCCCTTCTCCCTCTAGTATGAACGCCTTTTTTTTTTTAAAGACTTTATTTATTTATTTTTGAGAGAGAGAGAGTACGAGTGGGGGGGGGTAGGGGCAGAGGGAGAAGCAGACTCCCTACGGAGCAGGGAGCCTGCTGCGGGATTCAATCCCAGGACCCTGGGATCATGACCCGAATGGAAGGCAGATGCTTAACAGACTGAGCCATCCAGGTGCCCAGTATGAACTCCTTAAGGCAGAGGACCTGCTGTGCCTTGTTCATCTCTGTAACCTCCACCTCCAGCACAATTCCTGACACCTAGTAGCCCTCAAAACATGTTGAAATGAAGGACTAAGTCTGGGAGGAAGGAGAGGGGAAAGGATTCTAATTTTTTGCCAAATGCCTAAGCCAATATAAAGCCATTTTCCAAGCCCAGGCCAAGTGAAACATAGGAAATTTTAAAGCTCTAATCATTCCATGAGGTCTAATTTTTACCTCCGTTCTTCTGTTCACATTTATCTGCAGGGCAACCCTGCCAGGCCAGGCACACAGCAGCACTTCGGAGCGACAGGACTCTGCCAATCTTTGAACCTGACACCTAGTGGATAAAGTAGGGAATGCAGGCTCCGTTTTAAAAGCTCTCCAAGGCCGGTGCCTGGGTAGCTCAGTGGGTTAAGCATCTGCCTTCTGCTCAGGCCTTCCGCTCAGGTCATGGTCCCAGGGTGTAGGGATCAGCAGGGCGTCTGCTTCTCTCTCTGCCCCTCCCTGCTAACTCACTCTCTCTCTCTCTCAAAAAGAAATTAAGATCTTTAAAAGCTCTCTAGGGCAAAGGGTCTCAAAATATTTTCCCATATCCTCTTAGCTGAAGCAAGAGACCCACCACGAACCTCCCAACCCATCACCACTTTCCAGAGGGGGAGGCAGTTTGGGAAGCACTATGATATAAAAAAATGGAGAAAAATAGTGGTTTTTGATATGTGTGAGTATACTAGAAACCATCGCATAGCACACTTTAGGTGGGTAAGTTGTGTGGTATGTGCATTATATCTCCATGAAGCTTTAGAAAAAAAATTTTTTTAAGTAAAAGGACCAAGAAGTTTACAGGGCTCCATCACCTAGTAAGTAAATAAATAAATAATTTTTTAAAATAATGATTTTGGTCACCTTTCACAACTCGTTCAGTAAGTAAAGCTCAATGCTACACAAAAACCAAAGTCTATAGGCTTTTGCGCAGTAATCGCCTCTTTTTTAAAAAAGGCAAAATAAAACACAAAACAAGGTGTTCGATTTCTAGAGCAGTCCGCAGCCTCTCAGGAGACCCTGTGCGGGCCTCGGGGACCACCCCTGGGGAATTCTCAGTCTCAGCCCCTGGAGAGATGCTGTGTCTCTAAGTACATAAAAAGAGTTTGGGTGTCTAAGTGTGTAGGAAGAATTTGAATGTCCCACAGCGAAACATGATCCCAGGTCCAGCTTCTCATCTCGAGAAGATCGCTCAGAGAAAATAAGGAGAGTCGCTATTAATCTTTATTTAATGTCTCCTACTGGTCAGGAAGGACAAGCCAAGGATGGAGTCACTCATGACACCATCACGTCCCGGACATTACTATTATTTGCTCTTTCCCGGCAAGGAAACTGAGGCTTGGAAAGGCTTGTGGGCCCAGAGGCGTGCAGGCGGTGGTGGCGCCGGTGAGATGTGACCCTCCTCGGCACCACGCTGCCTCCCGGCACATCCATTTTATACCCACTATATGGTGTATTTGAGTTTTTTTGCTTCACTCGCGCTTTATTGCACATGAGGGTCTGTTGTATAATTAATGTACGCGTGCTCATTTTCTAGAACTCAGCACTTGTTTTCTCGTTTTAAAATGATTGTTGAAGTTTATGGTTATTGCATCTTTACTTTATGTGCTGGGCTTGGTTATATCTGTGATTATCCAATGGTCCCACGGAGGAGACCGCTTCTCTTTAAAGACAGCTCGTCGCAGAAGCGGCTTCAGCTAATGAGAACAAGCATCAGGGAAAGGGGTGAGCACGCTCGACTCTGCCAGGGGACGAGGGACACTTGGGAAAGCTGGGGCTTGGAACAACTGGAATGCAGCCAGGAGGGTGCGGGCCGACCCGGGCCGGAGAGGGAAGGCTTTCTGTCCCCGGCCCAAGAGTCAGTACTTTACAGGCGAGGTTGTTTTCATAGAGGGAGTGCCATCATCAGATCTGTGTTTAAAAGCCCCCTATTTCGTTCTGGACAGGCCAGGAGCCACCTCAAGGAGGGGCCCCTCTGGGTGCTGGGGGGTCTGCCAGGATAAAATACGGCGATAGGCAGGCTTTGATGTGGCTGAGGAAAGTGCCTCTGGCCTAACACTGCCCCGGGTCTCCTCCCTCCTGCTTCTGTCCTGCTTCTCCAGCTGACCGTCCTCTGTCTCCATGAGCCGGCCCAGACAGAGCCTGGGCATGAATCCTGGCCGTGACGCTCACCAGCTGTGCACCTGTGGTCCAGTTTCTTCCCTGCCTCAATGTCCCCATCCGTAAAAAGGGATAGCAATAGAAGTCACCTCGTGTGATCGTTGTGAGGATGAAAATGAGCAAACATGCATGAAGCCCTTAGAAGGGCCGCCGGCACAAAGCGAGGTTATGTAAGCCTTTGCTCTGATCCCTATCGCTCAGACGGAACAGCCTTGACTCAGGCCTCATACAAATTCTCAGGCTCTCTACCAACTCTTGATCAAAGGTTGGACTTTCAGAGGAAGCCTGCACCCGTGGTATTTCTGTAGCCCTATCTCCTTTTTTCTTCCCGCTCCTGAAAGGTGTTCATGTAAATGCCAGGGCTGTGCTTCTGCTCAGAATTCTGTGCTTGAATCCGCACAGCTGTCTGGAAACTCTTGGGGGTACCTTTGTCTGACTTCCTCTCTCTTTATGCTACAGAGGAGAGGACTTGGAAGACTTCTGAGCTCTTCATGGAGAGAGAGCAACTTTCTTTCTAACCAAGGGGCTTCTCAGAAGCCAGCCATTCCAGGCTGTTTCCCTGGGATCTGTAATCCCTCCCAAGACCGTGGCAGGTTGATAAAAAGAAGGAAAAAGCCTGTCCCTCCATAGCTTCACCGGGTGGCTGCTTTTTAACTGTTTCCTGCCCACTGGTGGGTGAGTCACACAGGCCTTCCCAGGGCTCCCTTCTCTGTGCTCAGGCTCCTTCCAATAGGAAGACGGTTGCCAAGGGAACCGCAGGTACTAGTCTTCCGCCACCACCCCCCCCAATCAAGGCCTAATCTACGTTTTTGAAAGAAATTTCCATCCCAGAGCTCAGCAGATTTCAACATTTTACAACCTGCTTAAACTCTTGGTTACAGTCACTTCTTCCTTACAGGGGCCCGGCCTTCCTCCTGGGTAGTTAAAGCCCGTTCTTTTGCCTGAAATGTTCATGGGGCTCCTGAGATTTGCTTCGAGGATTAATTTGGTTAAGTGATCCCTTCTGAGCTGGGAATGATACAGTCGAAAGACAATAAACCCGTTCGTCAGAGTTGTCGCAGGGACTGAATGAGGTCATGCAGGTAAAGTAGTTATCACAGCATAGGGACTCCAGAAAAAAGCTGTTCTGAGGGTGAGTGACCACAGTTCTTTGAAGGTACGGCTAATGTGGGGAAGATGGAGGGGAGCAGAGGAGGTGTCTGGGAACTCCGCCTGGGGAGGCCTCCCTGCAGGAGGGGGCCTCCGATCCCCTGACCCTTCTTCAGAGTTCGGACTGTCTACAATGAACTGGTCTAGATTCCGGGAAAAGAAACCGGTCACCTAATTGCAGGTGTCTTTTTAGAACCCTCAGCTGGACATGGTGTGGCGTCTAATTTGTACATGGATTCAGCAAGGCTGTCAACAGGGTCCCCCAGGCTACCGCCAGCCCCAGGCTCTTTCCCGCTACTGATGAGGGAACAGAAGGCAAGCTGAGGACAAAGCAGAAACTGACACCCCACGACACCCCCCCCCATGGGATGTACGAGACATTCCTCAGGCACTCCTGGCTGCCCTACAGGACAAAGAACCAGTTAACCTATAGAGACCACAGTCCTGCAAGACTTGAGTCTCCCTCGGTTTACAAATGGCTTAGCGTCTACAAGAACGAAGCATTTCTATCAGTAACCGAGCTTCCCCCGGAAGGGAATGGAGATACAATTAAATGTCCTTATACCCTGCAGCCTCCAGGAAGTTCCCAACTATCTTCATGTTAATGCCTTGCTAGAGGGGTAAACAACCTTAACTTGACAATGGCAAGGCCTCCGGTATCCTGGGAGTCTTCTTTAACATATGTCCTTTTGGCCTGGGTGGCTCAGTCGTTAAGCATTGGCCTTCGGCTCAGGTCATGATCCCAGCGTTTTGGGATCAAGCCCTGCATTGGGCTCCCTGCTCTGCTGGGAGCCTGCTTCTCCCTCTCCCACTCCCCCTGCTTGTGTTCCCTTTCTCGCTGCCTCTCTCTCTGTCAAATAAATAAGTAAAATCTTTAAAAAAAAAAAAAAAAGAAAGAAAGAAAGAAAGAAAGAAAGAAAGAAAGAAAAGAAAAAATCCTTTTGAAACCTCCCTTTTTCCTTATCCCGCCCCCCGACCCCACAGTATATAATCTGCCACCCCTCACAACCCGGGGCAGCAGCAGACCCACGGGTCTTGTCCCTGTGCTGTAATAAACCACCATTTTGCACCAAAGACGTCTCAAGAATTCTTTCTTGGTGGTTGGCTCCGGACTCCACCCCACCGAACCTCACCTATATCCCACAACCTCCTCATTTTCAATAAGCTTCTATCTCCTTGGTTCCGGCTTCGGTGAATTCTATCACCACCTGCCAACCACCAGTCTTCACCCGACTGGGTCACCCCACACACAGCTTAGCCTCCGAAGTCACACGGCGTCGCTTCCGCTCTCCTCTTATTTGTCTAAGCTCTCACAGAAGCTACCCAGTCTCAAGGGCAGGGGACACAGACCACACCTGTAAATGACAGTGTTGTGAAGGTAAGCTGTATTAGTTTCCCGGGGGCTCCGTAACAACATACCACAGACTGGGGGGCTCGAATAGCATGATGGTGCTTCTAACCCAACCTAGAAGCTGAAGTCCAAGATCAAGGGGTCACCGGGGTGGGTTGGTTCCGGGGGCAGGGAGGGAGAATCCGTCCTGGCCTCTGTCCCAGCTTCCGGGGCTTTACCAGCAATCCGCAAGGCCCCGCAGCTCGATAGCAGTGCTGCCCAGTCTCTCCCTTCTCTTTCTCTGTCCAGTGTCCCCTTTTATAAGGACATCGGTCATCCTGGAGTAGGGGACCACCCTGCCACCGGATACCCTCAACGCCACTAACTGCGTCTGCAGCAAACTATTTCCAAAGAAGGTCACACTCCGGGGTACTGGGGGTTATGGCTTCAGCATAACAATTTGGGGACACATTTAAAACCATACCGGTGGCATTATAAGAAGACCATGTGGGATGGGAGATCCTGTCGCCATATTTGGGAAATACAACATGCCACAGGCATCCACCCCAACAGCCGACGAACTTGCACGCCTCGCAGGAAATCTCTGATCATTACACAGAGAAGTCATAGCAAATGGTAGGAGTTTCCTGACAGCTTTCCTACAGTCTTAGCATTCTCTTTAATTACACGGAGCTGTCAGGACCGCTCCCTCTCTAAGACCTGCCCAGTCTGCATCATCAGCATGCTAATTTGAGACACATTTGAGTGGATACGCTTGTAGGCATTTTTAAATAATGAGATGAAATCCAAATCAGTCATTTGCAGAACTCCCGAGGCACCTGCTGAATGACTTGGACACCACAGATGGGATCCGATAGGATACACAGAAAGACCTGTGCAGCCACACAGACCTTGGTCAGGAGCAGACGTCAAGCCCAGCCCCCGGAGAGTCACTATGGTCCCATCTCCTCTCAATCCTGCTACCAAAGCGTGGGGTTAAAGATTGGGGTATTGTAGGGCTCCCCTTATATCAGGGACCTCGAATAGACAAGTTCCTAGAGACAGAGAGTAGAGGAGTTGTTACGCAATAGCGGGGCTGGGGAGCGGGGTGGGGAAGCAGGGAGCTCATGTTTCATGGGCACAGAGTTTCTCTTTGGGATGATAAAAAAGTTCCAGAAACAGATCACGGTGTTGCTTGTACCCCATTTTGAATGGACTCAATGCCACTGAATTGTACACTTAAAGAGGTTTACAATGAAAAATTCCATGTTCTGGGTATTTTACCGCAATTTTTCTAAGATCTCACTTAAGACGGGTGGTGAGCTATGAAATTCCAAGACAAAGAATCAAAATTTTTAGGGTCCATCATTGACCAAAGCACTTTTGTAGCCCTTCACTTATGGAATCCTTTTTTTAAACCCTAGAAATGAGGCGGAAATGTTGCCATCCCACAGAGGAGAAAATAGAGGTCCAGGGAGGTGAACTGCTCAAGGTCACAGGCTGGGTTCATGGCAGGACCAGGTCTGTCTCTAAAATGCAGGCAGAGGAGTCTCTGTAGGTGGCCAGCCCTTTAAGGAAGGGGAGTGTTTGCACTTCACAGACTCACCGGACAGCAGAAGTGGAGGGACTCAGAGGTCTGGTTTAAGGGCTGCCGAGAGGAGACATGGGCAGCCCTGGCTGGTCTATTCTTAGACCCTGGCCAGAGGCTCTGGTCTCTCCGTCTCCCCTCTTGCACGATTGACCTTGAGTATGTCACTTGACTTCTCCATACCACACCCACTGGATGGGCACAAACAAGACCTGCGTGAAAAGGACTGACAGATGGGAGGGCGAGGCCATGTGAATAACCAGCACAGAGCAGCTTGCTGCTGTCATTCACCCGGGATGGACACCGAGCCAGCCCTGCTCTGTAATGCCCAGCTGCAAACAGAATAGTGGGCCAGTAAGTGCCAGCTCTAGAGACAAAGTGCCGGCTGGGGTTTTATTATTATTATTATTCACACTTTATTGAGGCATAATTGACATATAAAAAACTGCACGTTTGAAGTGCTCCATTGATAGACACAGACATATGTATGCACCTTTGAAACCATCCCCACAGTCAGGGTAATGAACATCTCCAACCCCCCCCGCCCCGCCCCCGCAGCATTTCCTCGTGTCCCTTGCAATCCCGCCTCCAGGCCCTCCCTATTCCCCATCCCCCCATCTCCAGGCAGCCCCTGAACTGATTCCTGTCACTATAGATTAGCTTGTATTTTCCAGAATTGTATATAAATGGAATCATGCAGTACGTATCCTTTTATATCTGGCTTCTTTCACTCAGCATAATTGTTTTGAGATACGTCTGTATGGCTGTACATAGCAATGGTTCATTTCTTTCCATTGCTTTGTATTATTTCATTGTATGGATTTGCCAGTATTTGTTATCAATTCACCTGTTGATTGACGTTTAGGTTATTTCCAGCTGTTACAAATAAAGCAGCTAGGAGCATTCATGTACAAGTCTTTGTGGGGATGTATGCTTTCTTTTCTCTTGGGTAGATACCTAGGAGTGGAATGGCAGTTCCTATGACAGGTGTACGTTTAACTTTTTAAGAAAATGCTCAATTGTTTTTAGAGTGGTTGCATCATTTTACATGGTAGGAAGAGTTCCGGTCCCGCTATATCCTTGCCAACCCTTGCCATGGTCAGCTCTTTTCAGGCTAGCCATCCTGGGGGGTATGCAGTGGTATCTCATAGTGGCTTTAACTTGCATTTCCCTGATGACTAATAACACTGAGCATCTTTTCGTGTGCCAATTTGTCATCCATCTCTTCTTCAGTGAAACGTCTGTTCAAATCTCATCCGTGCCCCTTACCAACTACATAACTTCAAGCAAGCGACTTCGCTTCTCTGTGCCTCTGATTCTGTAAAACAGAAGATAGTGACAGTCCGCACCTCATGGGGTTGTTGTGAGAGTCTCTCCAACCCCGTGCCCCATCTGCCGGTCCCCACCCCTACTCCGTGGAGCCGTACACCAGGCAGGGAGCTCTACTTCTGCTCCCCAGCTTCCTCCCTTACTGAAGGCACCTCTCTCGGCTTCAGCACACACTCACACATCATACAATTCTGCTCCCCTTCCAGTGGTAGAGACGAGAGACAGGCATCAAGAGCAGAGGCATATTGGTCTAGGTATCCAAGGACTGCATTTGACAGTCTGTCTCTCGGGCCCTTTAAACCACTACCAAAAGACACTTGATATATGAAGATGTTTTTCTGTCTGCTTAGAATTCCAACCTGTCTATCTCCCAGGTAAAGGCTGTCTATGCGAGGCAAGGGGAGCGGACGAGCCACTGAGCTGCTGCACAGGCCACCGGAATCCCTGAGTCGGGGCACCCCCGAGCCCCCCCCAGGTCCCCCCCAGCTCTTAGAAGGACGGAACAGGTGAAGCAGCGTCCTCCGTCCCCTTCGGCCACAGGACCCTGCTTCGCTTGCCCTCCAGCCCATCAGGTCAGCAGCACTGATGTAACCCAAGCCACAGACCATGTGAATATTCCCGCAAGGAAGAGGGGAGAGCGCCCAGACCAGATCAAGCCAGACCCAGACAGGGCTGGGGAGCTGGCCAGGGTGACAAGACCAGCCATCTAGAATGCAGTCTGCGAGGATGACAAATGGAGTCTTATGTAGCCTGAATATTTGGCTGCAGAAGGATCACAGAGCCGAGCACACCATGGGACCTGGGGACGACGGCCAGTTTATCGAGCAACTTAGATCAGCCCAGCACAGTGCTTTTCCACTGTGGTCCTCGGAGCAGCTACCCTGGTTATCGGAACACTAGTTAAAAATGCAAATTCCCAGGCTCCCCTTGGAGACCCTGGGGGTAAGGCCCAGGAAGCTGCTTTAACAAGCTTCCAGGTGACTGATGCAGCTCAGGGGTAAGATTCCCCCAGCCTTGCAGAAGGGGGTTCTAGGCCAAAGGACGGATCTAAGAACCCTTCAGTCTTGTCTAAGGACAAAGGAAGAAGCCACTGTGGTCATGAGCCGAGCCGGGGTGAGAGAGAGAGATGAACCCTGGTTCACACCCCAGCTCTGCCACTTCCTAGACGCACGACCTAGAGCCTTTCTAAGCCTTGCGTCCTCCTCCATAAAGAGTAGACAAGGCTGGCTTTACAGGGTTGTTTGAGGATTTCAAGAGGTGACATGCACGGAGGGCAGGACATGTATTAAGTACCCAAAAAAGAGCAGCTGTGTAGACATGCCCCGAGCCCAGGTGGCGGCTCTGGGCATATTAGACCAAGTACTCCCTTCCTCAAGCATCTTTACGGCTGTCTGCGGGCAAAGGGTCATACTACCTTGTCCAATGTAAGAGACCAGCTTGGAGAAGGGCACCTACCTGCGTAAAGCCCGCCCTGGAGATGTGCAAAATATAACCCTAAGTGGCCTCAGCCGTGTTTATTATTAAGAAGTGCATGCCCTCAAGATGCGGAAGTGGGGTACACGGCCCTGGCAGGACAGGACACAGCACCACCCGCTGGAGCCAGTTCCCCAGAAGGTAATGCATGGTGTCTTCTGGAACATTCTTTCCTCTCTTAGCCACAAAACTAACCTCTGCCTCCAACCCAGCCATCTGGGGGAAGAACAGGCTTCTCTCCAATAATTCCTACCATTTTCAGAGGTGGTTTTGCTCCCCTGCTCTCCACTCAGTCCTCGGGCTGTAACCGGGGCGCAAGACCCCCATGCATGTGGGCCCTGGGGGTTCCAAACAGACCAGGCTCGGCCACTCACCACGAACCCAGGGGCAGAGAGGGCAGTGGTGATGAAACCGCAAAGGAACTCAGTTCCGTGAGGGCAGCACCAGGTAGACAGCAGAACTAGTGTCTCAAAGTCGTCCAAGTGCTGAATAGACTTCCAGGGTTACAGGAGAATGTGGGACAGAGGTCAGGGGTGTGTGCAGGTGGCAGGGAAGCTCGGGTCATGGTCTTAGGATCGATCGCAGGGAGGTCTGGTTGGCCTCGGGGCCGTCCCTATGGCTTGAGGGGGTAGTTTCCGTTCCCGTTGGGATGCTTTGCCCACCAGGTCTTTTGCCTGAGCTAAGAAATAAGCTGAAAAGAAGAACTTAGTCAGAAAGTACAGTCTGAGGCCAAAATGGAGGTATTTAAGGTAACAACTGGGTCTTCTTTATTTATTTTTATTTAAATTCAATTAATTAACATACAGTGTATTATTAGTTTCAGAGGTAGAGTTCAGCGATTCATCAGTTTTATATAACACCCAGTGCTCATTCCATCACGTGCCCTCCGTCATGCCCATCCCCCAGTTACCCCAGCCCCCCACCCCCCTGCCCTCCAGCAACCCTCAGTTGTTTCCAATGGTTAAATGCCTCTTACGGTTTGTCTCCCTCTCTGATTTCGTCTTTTACTTTTCCCTCCCTTCCCCTCTTTCAAAGCTCCTGCCATCTCCCACTTCCCAGCCCCGCTGTCCTGTTCCCTCCGCTCCTCAGGAAGCGGGTCCCTCTACCTTCCTGCCCTAAGACAAATCTAACCCGAGCCTGTGGGCTTTCCTGAGAGTGAGGGACATTACGAAACAGCTAACTGCAAACATGCCAGATGGAATCTTGATCTTGTCAGCGTCCCTAGCCCAGCACAGGGAATTCGTCAATGCCCTTCTGGGGCCAGAGCCCGCTGCTCCTTTGAGGGCACTACTGATTGCCCCATCGTGAATTTTCTTTAAGCTTCTCTTTTCCCTGGGGACTGCAAGATGCTGGAAACTCCCTGTCTTGCAAGCTGCCCACTGCTCCAGGGGACAGTTTCTTATTCCTACTATTTTGCTTTGTTGGACAATCTCCGCGTCGGTAAAGCCCCCCTCCTTCTGGACTATGCGAGAGGGGGGCAGGGAGGGAGCCTGCCTTTGAATAATAAAAAAACCTATTTATAGTGTTTTCTTAAATAAAAATGCAGCCTTCCTTCCGGCAGGCACCCCCTCACCCCCACCTGGAGTGTAAAAGCGGCTGTCGGCATTTCTGTTTTTAAAGAGCAATTTTTTCCCTGGCTGTTACACGGAAGCCATGCACAGAAACCCCTGGAAATTCCTCAAGTTTTTATTAAAAATTCCAGATGGCACAGCAGAGATTTCCGACACTATAGCTTCTGTTAACAACAGGAAATTAATAACCAAAGTGACTTGCGGTCATCATTGTCTTGACTGGTGACAATATGTGGAAAAAAGGGAGCAGGGCAACACAGCGTTTGGCACAAGTCCTGTGGTTGGCCAGGCCTGGGTGTGAACTCTGGCTTTCCCATTTATCGCCTGAAAAGTTCGTTGGGGCATCCCCTAACCACTCCGTGCCTCAGTTTCCTCATGTGCAAAATGGAGAAATAAGGGTACTGTCAGTTCTGCTGTCATGCTCTATCTGCTTTCCTGAGAAACACCACAGTGCAATGAGCGGTAAAATACAAAATACATTTGATCTCGGTCCCAGGTTCCGGCCCCCGAGCTCCTGGAAACACGTGGAATTTCCTGAGTGACAGGGGCATCTTCTGTTATTCATAAGAATCCCCTTTGAGTCACACCTGGGCTTATGCTAATGAGGTGACTTAGGATGGGGTCCCTAGATTCTTTCTGGAAGGGGTTGGTCACCAGAAAGACCAAGTAATTAGAGGGTTGGAACTTTCAGCCCCACCACGGGACCTCAGGGGAGGGGAAGGGAGCTGGAGATGCAGCTTTAGAGAAATTCTTGAACAGCTACATTGGAGAAGCCGCCAGGCTAGTGAACACATCCAAATGCCGAGAGAGGGTTGCTCCCGGAGAGCACAACAGCTCCATGCCCACCCCCCGCCCCCACCCCGCACCTGCCATGTGCCCTTCTTACATTTGGCGGTTCCTGAACTGCACCCTTTACATTACACAGGTAAGGGTAAGTCAAGTACCTTCCTGAGTTCTGAGAGCCATTCTAGCAAATTATCTAACTTTAAGAAGGGGTCATGGGCACCTCCAATTCATAGCCAAGCCAGTCAGAAGTATGGGAGGCCTTGGACTTGCCACTGACATCTGCGGGCTTGTGGGACTGAGCCCTTAAGCACTGAATTGAATTGTTGGCCACCCGCGTGGTGTCCAGCGAATCGGAGAACTGGTTGCTAGTGTTGGAAAATACTCCAGACTGGATAATCGAAATATGGTTTATACATATAACAAAATATCATGCAGCCTTAAAAAAGGAAGGAAATTCTGACACAGGCTGCAGCGTGGATGAACCTGGGGCACTTCCCGTGAAGTGAAATAAGCCAGTCGCCAAAGAACAAACACTGTATGATCCCACGCCCACGAGGTCCCCGGAGCAGCCAAATTCCTAGAGACGCAAAGTAGACAGGTGGTTGCCAGGGACTGGGGGGAGGAGGGAGTGGGGCGTTTCCGTTTAATGGGTACACAGTATGCCTTTGCAAGACGGAAAGAGTCCTGTGGATAGAGGGTGGTGATGGTAGTTGAGACAGGGAAACTGAAGGGACCCCATGAAAATCAGCTTTTTTCACTTCTTTTCCTGCTTCTATTCTTGCTAGGACCTGCGCCCCCGCCCTACACATGTCTTATGGTACAGATAATGTATGTCCTCATTGTAAAAGCCAAGGAGTTAATGATTTCTTTGGAGCCTTCCAGGGCCATAGGTAGCCACTAAGAAGTGACCAGGAGGGGTCTTCATGAATGTTTTCCAAGACCACTGACTCACCACGACCCCTGGCTCCGGGCATAAGGGACTTACAAGGACACCTTAACACTCTTTGTATTAACCGGTTCCTGGATGCCTGAGAAGACGTGTGCACCAGACCACACTCCAGACCACACTCCAGACCACAGTCCTCAGTAAAAGCTCCAGGCCCCAGGCAAAGACAGGACTCCGTCTTCTTCCCTTTCCGAATCTCCCAGATGCTCTGTCTGTGTCTATCCTCTCTCCCTGTCTTCAACAAACTCTGCTCTCACCTCCTCCCTGCTCACGTTTGATTTCGATCCTGCACGAGAAGCCAAGGACCCTCTTGGCTGGTCCTGCAGGAGCCCCTCTGGGTCCCTGGGCCCCGCCAGCCTGCATTAGTAACACAACAACGTGAATACATGCAATACGGAGAACTGGACAGTAACAAATGATTAAGATGGTGAGTTTTATGCAATGTGTGTTTTATCATAATTTTTTAAATTAAATATGAAATAAATCGCCACTTGGCAAAACCCACAGGGCCAATGGAACAGTGGAGTTAAGACACAGCACTCAAGAAGTTCATCAGAGACATACGAAAAAAAGAAAAAGCAACCTAATAAGACAGTGGCACAGTTTAACACAGGTGGCGTGGCTAAGACATACGCAGATACCACAAAAAGCACAGCACTTGACCTTCAAAAACATCTTTCGTGTGCTTGTGGAAGTGGATGTGGGAAGGGGGACAGCTTGAGTTACTGTGATGTGGTGTAAGGAGAGCTATCCGAAATCAGACAAAGTTATTAGCACCAGATGTGTGGCTCCTTGCACGCACACCACACAGGGAATGCGGCAAGCTCGAGATGTTTGAGCTGTGTGCGTGCGTGCGTGTGGCTTATTCCCGCGAGGCTCGGTTCAGCCACAGGGAGCGACAGTGGGCTCATTAGGGCTTCTCACACGAAATCACACAAAAGCAAGTGTAAAGTTCATGCTATGCTCAAATCAGCCCCTAGCACATCTACGACATTGCGGCACATTTGCTTTTCAGAGCAAGCACAGTAGAGGAACCAGCTTAGAGAGCTGAGGGAATTTATTACAAGGATTATGTGACGAAATGCGTATGAAGTTTTCCATAGTGCCTAACATCTCGTAACGGCTCAAAAGGACCATAGGTGACGGTGGTCGTTGGGATCATGGCAGCGGGCGTTGGGGTGCCACGGCTATTGTTCGTACTGTTACTACAAAAAGAGTCACCCAGAGGTGGACCAATGGATGCTACATGACCATTTTACAGAATGCAGGACCAAGGCCCAAAGAAGCTCGGAAATCTCTCAAGATCACACAAAAATCTGGTACAAGACTGTTAATATATATATGTGTGTGTGTGTGTGTACTGATCCAGAACTGGTGCCTGGTGATTAATGACTTTGCCCAGGTCAACAGAGTTGTGAGGAAATGCTCCCCAACTTCAGGGAATTGCAGCCTTTCTAAAAGGCAAAGGAAATGGGTAAAACTTTCAGTTCTGTCTGAAAAAGCAAGACTCATTTTTCTGGTGGTTCCTATTGACTTGGAAAGCGAAGACCTGCCCATCAAATGGCATTTTACCAGCTGATCAATTTGGTGTCATTCTCATTGAATTAAACCAAATTGAAATGTAATTCTCTTCCCGGAACAAATGCCCTTGCAGGGACTTGCTGTGCAGAAGTGTTTGACCTTGTGCTGGCTGCCTAGAGGGGCTTTCCAGAAAGCTAGGGGCACAGGCAGGGCCTGCAGAGCTCACATCTTGCCAGGCATCACCTTCTTGGCTGACCCTGGGCTTGACCACTCCATGCTCCTAGGTCAACAGAGATGCCCAGAGAGCTTTCGTTGACCCCTGCTAGGGTCAAGTACCTGAATGTGGGCTTTCACCTCAGAAAGTGAGCTGGCATATATATAAAGGAGCAAGGAACAGTCACACTGGAGAGCTCCTAGCACACAGCGATGCTTTGTATGAATTAGGAGAAGAGTCCCCTCCAGGTGGTGGAATTACAAAGTGATACCACCTGACGGTAGGGAGCAGGGGCTCCTTCCTCCAGGCTATATCAGCCACAATCCAAGGTGCAAGGGTAAGTGAGTGATAAGTAGGCTGAATGTCAGTCTCTTTCATTCCCAGACTTGATTTCCCCAACCACAGCCAGCAGTGCTAGTCAACTCCCCACTGGAGCCACCATAGAGGGCTCAGCTCTGAGAGATCCTTAGAGCAAAGGCTCAGCTCTGGCAGAGCACGGTATCTGGGGGCTATTGGCTGAACCAGCTACAACTGTCCCCACCAAGTCCTGGGAGACCCTAAGAACACCCTGTAAAGCATTCTCTCCCTGGAGTTGCCCCATGGACCCAGAGATTGTACTTGACCCATAGTCCTCCTGCCCCTTAACTACCCTTCCATTCCCTGCCTTGGGAACCAGAAGACCTGGCATGAAGTCTTGGCTCTACCAACTAGATGACCAGGGACCAGAGACTTGATCTCTCTGAGCTTTAGCAAAACAGTAAGAATACTTGTCAGCAGCACACGGAGGTGAGTATGGAAACTAGAAACAAGGGTGCCCTCTGAGAGTCAGGCTAGTAAATCCACACAGAAGGAAGAGGTATGCCATCTGTTGGCATGACCCAAGAGGTGGCCTGAAAATGTGACTGAAGAGTTCGGGAAGACCCCAGATGCCAATCATGGTGGCCTGGTTATGGTCACAGGGAGACAAGATTGAGGAGTGATGGGGCGCCTGGGTGGCACAGCGGTTAAGCGTCTGCCTTCAGCTCAGGGCGTGATCCCGGCGTTCTGGGATCGAGCCCCACATCAGGCTCCTCCGCTATGAGCCTGCTTCTTCCTCTCCCACTCCCCCTGCTTGTGTTCCTTCTCTCACTGGCTGTCTCTATCTCTGTCAAATAAATAAATAAAATCTTTAGAAAAAAAAAAAAGATTGAGGAGTGGTGGCAATTGAGTAAGCAGAAACCTAATTAACTAAATCAGCTGGCAAAAGACCGTGTGAGCAGAGAAAGCATGCCTAGCCTGGACCAGAGAGAGGGGAGCCCAAGGAGCCAAAAGCTGGCCATATTTATTCTGCGATAAATTCACATAGTTGGTGCCAGGCTCCGAGGTGTCCTAGCAGCCAACCACTCAGCCGTCTCAGAGACATCCGACCTCTCGTCAACCCTTTTCAAGCCACAACAATCCTTAGTCCCAGGTTTGTTACCAGGATTAAAGAGGCAAGTGCCCAGCACACAGCAGGTGGCAAATAAGCTAACACCCCCTCTCACTCTGCTCCCTTTTTTCCTGCAACAAGAACCAATGTCGAGTCTTCCCAGCTACACAGCATTTCCTTCTAGATCTTCCTGGCATTCCTGCTCTTCCCTCCTCTGGTGTAACTATCCTCCCCCCAGTTTCACATCCATCATATTCCTTTCCTCTCTGCCCAGTGGAGCCATGTTTATTGTCAAGAATGGCTCTTTGTTCTAAACCTAGTGGGGAAGGCAAAATTAATAAAATAACCCCACAAATATCAACTTGCCACTGCCAAGCGCTATGAAGGAAAGGTGACAACACACGTGGTGGCTTCTGTGGCCTGTCCCCAGTCCCCCCCTTCAGGACCGATGCCCTTATCCTCCCAAGTGCCCAGAGTGCTGGATGCAGACGGCAACCACCTGGGTCTTCCCGGGGAATTGCCCTCAGCCTTCAAGAGCCATCCTGACAGAGGTCACGCCCCTTCCCTGGGGGCAAGCCACCTCCAGTGACTCCAGGAACGCACCTCACACAACATACCAAAGGAGGATTGGTCTAGTTGGGGGGGGGGGTGGCAGGGAGGGGGCTGTGAGGTCACAGAAAGGTTTCCTAACAAAGGTACATTCGAGCCAAGTCTGAAGAGTAAGGAGTTGTCTGGAGGAAGCATGTTCTAAGCAGTGGAAACAGAACTCGCGGACCCTGAGGAAAGAAGGAAGTTTAAGGCCAATGTGGCTGAGGTACTGAGAGTATGAAATACCAGGGAAAGAACAGAAGGTAGGATGGGAACGCAGGTTAGCGCCAAGTCAAGCAGGACCTTATAGGCCAAGTTAGGTTAAGGTCTAACCCAAGAGAAAACTTGCTGATCCATGGTTTGCTATGGCCGCCATAACAAGATACCACAGTGTACCACAGGCTGGGCGGCTTAAACGATAGAATGTACTTTCCCGAAGTACTAGAGGCTGGAGGTCCGAATTCACGGTGCCGGCGGGGTTGGCTTCCTCTGGGGTCTCTCTCCTTGGCTTGTAGAGGGCCCCCCTCTTGCTGCCTCTTCCCGTGGTCATCCCTCTGTGCACGGGAGCCCCGAGTGTCTCTCCTTTTTGTCCAAATTTCCTTTTCTCACCAGGACACCTGTCAGATAATCAGGGCCCACCCTAAGGTCCTCATTTTAACTTAATCACCTCTTTAAAAGCCCTTTCTGCAAATACAGCCACGTTCTGAGGTACGGGGGGCACAAGAGTTAGAGTTTCAACATACGGACTTGGGGAGGACACAACTCAGGCCATAACAGTGCTGTTTTCCGTATGCAAGGTCCTACGAATGTACAAACCCTAAGTCTCAATAAATAAATAATTTAAGTAACCACCTTTGCCGAAAATAAACAATAGCATTATAACGGACCAGCCCCAGAAAAAGCAAATTATGCAGTTGGAATATATATGTGCACATATACATATGTCTATGGAAGTCATTTCCAGGCATCCTTACCAGCACCCCCCGCTGTCCCCAGTCCCCACTTGTGATTCACGGGTCCTTCCTTCCTCTCTGCTTCCGTCCCAGGCCGGCCGTCTGCCAAGTACGGCTGGAGAAAACCAATAACAGCTCTGCTCCATTACAGATTGCCCGTCTCCCAAGTTCTGCCGGGCTGTCGCTGCCCTGCCTTCCTCCTGCTCACCCCCGGCGGCTCAGCGGCTGTGCCAACCCTTCCCATCCTCCGCTGCTCCCCTCGGCTCACCCCTACCCCTCCCTCTCAGGACTCCCTCTGCCCTACCCCCAGGCTGTTGCCCAGTTCCTTTCCTTACTTCCTCCAGTCTTTCCAGAGCTAGCTAGAGGAAGGCACACGCGGGGTAAGAAGGAAAAGGAGGTCTGGCTCCAGACAGACAGTTCCCCCACGTAAGACCTTTCTTCCCAGGCAAGTTAACTTTACCTCCCTGCAGCTCAGTCCCTTTATCTGTGGGAGAATGGTCATCCCTTCGAGATGGCATCCTATCCCACATCGGATGAAAGCCAAACTCCTTACCATAGCCAGCAAGGGTGGCCCAGTGTGACCTGGCCCTGTCAACTCTGACCCCATCTGCTATCCCTCTCTCCCTGGCGGAGCTACTCCAGCCACGTTGCCTCTCACTGTTCCCAGGACACAAGCTGGTCCCCACCTCAGGGCCTTTGCACATGCTGTTCTCTCTGCAGGATCTCGGTGTGATTGAGGACCCCACAGGCTGTTCTCCTCAGAAACGCCTTCCCCAATTACTGCATCTAAACTAGCACCCACCCCCATCTTTTCTAATCTCTTTATTTTTCTGGGTTTCGTTTTTCACTCAACACTCCCCAAAATTATAGTCCTTTGTTTACTTATTTATCGCCTGTCTCCCTCACAGAATCGTAAGCTCCAGGAGAGCAGGGAGTGTGTTTTGGTTGTAGTCACTCACAGCAGTAAGACAACGCCTGGCATGTAGCTGGTGTTCATCAAATTTTGTTAAATGAGTAACAGAAAACATCTAAGATGTTTTCCAATGACCTTCTTGTGCTACCAACACCACCACTCCTCTGAGACACCATGACACCCCCCGCCAACCCGCACATCTCGGTTCTTACATTTGGTGAAGTGGAAGCTGCCAGCACCTTCCAACATGACCCTCCCCTTGGCCACAATGACAGATCAGGAATTAGGAACGTGCCTTGGTCTGAACCAATGAGAGTCCTTCCCTGGGATATTCCAAACTACACCCAGGAAAAGAGCAAATTTTCCCCTGAGAGACATAATGGTGAGGCCGGGAGCAGCTGGTGGCCTTTTCCTACAAGGCATGAGAAAGAGAAGTCTCACGCCCTGTCCACACAGCCCTTCCTGTAATTCGGACCCCTCCTGTAATTTGGGCACCTGAGCCAGTAAGCATCTCTCTGCCTAAGCCGGTTTGCATTATGATTCTGTCGCTTGCGACCAAACGCGTTCTGTCGTCCTGATAAATGAGTGGGTAGAAGCCAAACGCCGGGAGCAGCGCCTGGGTCAAAGCAGCGCCTAATAATTGTTGGCTCCCCTCCTGCTGCTCCTATAAATTCAACCTTCTTTGCCTCCCCCTTCCCATCTCAGAAGAGGGTGTCCCTCCTCCCGTGCAAGGACACCTCCAGCCCCCTCTACTCAGAGCCTCGCTCCTTCGCCTCGTCGGCCAGAGAAGGTGGCGGTCGTGCCATCTTGCAGGGGAAGAGGAGCTCCTACGAGACAAGGGCTGTGCTGCCCCATCTCTCCCCCTTCGGGGCCCAGCAGCGAGACGTGCCCAAAATGCCTGTCTCAGTGGCAGAGTCAGAGCTGAACAGAATGAAGCCTCAGGCTCCTTATAAACTGCAGAGGGCTCCATAAAATGTATAAAAAGGGAAGGGCTGTCTGTATGTAAGGGATTGTGATTGCTGTTTTATTAGCCAAATAGATAACTCTCATCATGAAAGGAGGCTTTCTGGAGTGATGGATGGCTCAGAGGCCCCGGAGGGACATGGGTATTTCTCAAGGCCGCCAGTCAAACGCATTAACTGCATAACATTTCTCTCTCCATGGCAACCGGCTGGGCCTCCGCACTGGCCCAGCACCTGTGTTCTGAGAACCCCTCAGCCTTCATGGCCGCTGGCTCCCGAACCCCGCCATCAGTGGGGCACACTCATTTGCGCCCCCCCCCCACCCAACCCCATCCACAGGAGGAAAAGGACCAGCTTGGGGAGCAGCATGAGTGGGAATCCGGGTCCAGAAATGGGCCAGGCCATGGGCCGCTGCCTCCTCTGCCTCTGAACCCCTGCCACATTCTGATTGGCAGCACCTGGCCTCTGTCGTCTGCTAGCAGGTCCCGGGGAGTGGGTCCCCAGTGAGACTGATGGGGGGAGCCTCCTAGGTACCAGGTACCGAGCACATGCATGAACGCAGGGACCCAGAGACAGGGCATCTCGTTCCTGTTGTGGAGTTGAGAAAACCAAGAGGGTCGATAGGGGGAAGGGACCAAGGCAAGGTCACGATTTAGCAAGTGGCAGAGTCCCCCCCCCTCCCCCGCCCAGCATGTCTGATGCCCCAGCCCATGTTCTTTCCTCTTTGTGGTCCTGCCTTCTTCCTGGCTCCCCATATCATCAGGGAGAATAGAGTGGTGGGGGGCAGGGCACTCCTCGGTAGTACCCCCCACTCCCCGCCACTGCTCACAGTCTCCATCAGGAGAATGGCCATCGGTGCCTGGGAAGACAAACACCCTCACCCCCTTGGGTGTCAACACAGGGAGGCAGTGGAGACAGCGAGTGTAGACAAGTCCTTCAAGAAACTCCTTCATCTGGCAGTGAAAGAAGAGAGCGAGGTTGTGTAGGAGACAGGCAAGTGCCCTGGACCAGAGAGAAAGCAGTCCATGGAGATGGCCGGGTGGAAGACACCGAGAGAGACACAGAGAGAGAGAGCACACGCACATTCACAGCATGAGTTCTTGAGGGTGGGGATGGGCAGGAAGGCGTGGGATCCAGACCAGGGATCTGCAAACTTTTTCTGCAAAAGGTCAGAGAGTGAATATTTTCAGCTCTGTGGACTACACAGTCTCTGTCACAACTTCTCCACTGCCACTGTGATGCAAAGGCCGCACAATGTGTGTTCCACATTGTGTTCCATTTATTGTGTTCCAATAAAACTTTATTTACAAAAACAGATGGCCGGCCAGATTTGGCCCTGGGCCATAGTTTACCCACCTCTGATCTAGAGTACAGGGCGCAGCTGGTGCTGTGGCAATAAACTCGGAGAGAAGGGAGACCTATTGGCACAGCACCGTCCACAGGGTAGCACATAACAGGTGCGCATGGAGTGTTGACGTGAAACACTGGACTCTGCCGCAGGAAGAAGAAAGCACTGGGTAAATTTACAGAGACATACTGAGATGGGGAGCTCAAGTGTGATGGTCTTCATCCTCTAACGAGAGAAAAGAGAGTAAATCCGGTGGTGTAGCGTCAGTGGCTTCACAAAAGTGGGAAAGGCTAGCAGAGCAGGCAGACATCAAGTTCCAGCAGCTCCCATAGCTGTGCTCGATGGGCTCCATCAACGCCCACCCTCACCCCCCACGCGGGAGAGAGATCTCTAGCAGGGCCTGGAATACAGAGGTGGGAGGCAGCTGGGAAATGTGCTGATAACACAGCCAACTGTGATTAGGTACAAACTGGTACAACAGGCTGGAGATCTGGGCCAACAGACAGAGGCCAGCTGGTTCACGAGCCAACACTTTCAAATCACTGAACAGGCAGAAGCGATGATTAAGCACGCGCTGCTGCCCGGAGAGCACACGCAGGGCTGCTCTGTACCCCCATCAAGGGTCCGGGCTGGAAGTTTCCAGGCTGCTGTCTACCTGCGGCCTGGTGAGACTGCGCCGTTTTCTTGGCTCTTCTGAGGTCCACGGGGAGAGGGGGGCAGCTCTCGTTTCTCATAACGTCCAGGAGCCCCTAATATACTTTTCAAAGAGGGGGAGGAGGTAGGAGATGGGGGGAGACACGACCCAAGGGGACCCTTGGAGAGAAGTGGACTGAGGAGGCTGACGGCCACGGGAACACAGGGACAGAGCTGTCACCACTGTGGTATCTTCTCCTACGACCTGAACATCCGTATCTATGGGGAGCACTGCCTTCGGACACCCCTGTCCCTCAGCACGGTTTCCGTGCCCCTGGGACTGAAGACGCAGCTCTGGGATAGTCGTTGTGCTTACTGTTTCTTTGCACTTTGTTATTCCCTCTGCTCCCACCAGCGTCCGGCTGGTCTTCCAGCGGAGGCCATCACGGGTGGCCACACAGGCTGCACGGCTCCATCGGGCGCCAACCAAGAGTGGCAACAGACACAACCTTCGTCCTAAGCCTGCCTGCCGGATGCAAGAGGAGCGCAAGGCACCGGGAGGGCCCGTGAGAGCTGAGCACTTCGGCTCTAGAGCGAGCACTGCTCCGCATCACACCCGGATGCTGAGCTCCGCTGCCTGCCCAAGCCCGGCCCGGGGGGGTAAGCGGTGGAGAGGATGTCCACCCAGACAGATTCACTAGCGGTCTACACATCGTTACCACGTGCACAAAGCTGGGAATGTGGGCCTCAGCCTGCCGATCTTCCAACTTTTCATGAGAAGCCGGGTCCAGAGTTTTAAGTGAAATCTCCTGAGTTTTGGAAACTGACCCAAATTTTTGAAAAATACTATAAGGCCAAACAAAACACATTTGCTGGATAAATCCAGCCCACTGGTCAGCAGTCTGTCCCCACTGCCCCCACCGTATCTGCTATTTCGACTTCGTCTCCTTACACTCAAGGCTGACCCCCACCAGGCAAGCACTGGTCACCCCCATTTATAAAGAAGGACACCGAGACTCAGGGAGGGGACTTTCCCACTGTCACATAGCTGATTAGCAGCCAATCTGGAGTCTGTGCTTTCTGCCGGGCCCTGAATTACTCCCTCCAGGCCAGGCTGCTCCCCCCAATGGTGAAAGCCTGGGGGGGAAGGGATTCCCCTATCCATGGTGTCTCCCACTCCCGGCTGCATGTGGGGTGTGGGCTGATGCTCTGGTGTGACTCCCAGAGGGCCTACTCCCCAGCTGGGTCCCTGCCACCTCGGATTTCACTCCTGCTTAGGCTCAGCTGGGGTTGTCAGCCATTTCCCCAGGGCGGTCCCTGACAGATGGGGGAGACAGCAACCCCAAAAAGCCCTCAGCCTGGGTCACACTGAGAAAGCGGTGGGTAGACCAGGTGGCCAAGTGCCCCAGTTAAAACAGAAACAATGGGAGCCTGATTCTCCATCCAGAACCTGGGCTTCTGCTTCTAAGGATGGTTCCCCTTGACTGAGCCTGGATGTTGAGACCATCTGGCCCAACTTTGTTTTATGAACTTTATTATAGGGATGGAACTTTATTCTACAAGAGGATGCCAGCTGAATGTTGCTTCAGTTAGGGGAATTTGTAACTTGCTAACCCCCGTGAGTGCTGACCAAGCCTGGAAGAAGGTCTCTGGTGGCCGGCCACAGAGTTCTGGCCTCAACTTTGACCTGCACATTTTTATTAATGACTTCGTTGAAAACATAAAAAGCCTGTTTATCAAATTTGTAGTTGATTAAAAAAAAAAAAAAGAATGAGCAGATTGCAGAAACATCGACAGGATCCAGATGGCTCTAGACAGGCTGGACTGATGGACTGAATCTAATAAGATAAAATAAAACAGAGATAAATGTCAGGTCCTGAGCTTGGCTTCCAAACAATCACTCCTCAAGGATGGGATTGTGGTGGGAGGGACAGTAACGGGATTTCGCAGCAGCAGGTTTTAAGGAAAGTTGGAGCTTTGGTCCACACAGCATAGCTAGGACCCTAACAGAACCACCCAGGATGTCCCACACAGCATTGCTTACAATAGCATAACACTGGAAACGATCTCGTTGTCTGATGTATGTGGTGCAGCTGCACGACCGACAGCTATATACCCATTAAAATCCATGGCATAAGAATATATTAATGACTTCTTACTATAAAAATAGTGTTAAATGAAAAACAGCAGGTTACAAAGCAATCTGTGCAGTCTGAGTCAATTTTTTTTTTTAGTGAAAAAAAATCTGCAGAACGATACCCCAATGTGAACTTGGCAATTACTAGGTGGCATTAGGGGTGACTTGGGTATGGAGGGGTGGAGGCTAGGTCTTAGTAAGGGTGTACAGTTTGTTAAGGTTTTAGAAAGTTAATGCAATCCTCACACATGTAGAATTCCAGTGTCTAAAAACTGGGAAGGACGCCTGGGTGGCTCAGTTGGTTAAGCGTCTGCCTTCAGCTCAGGTCATGATCCCGGGTCCTGGGATCAAGTCCGGCATCGGGCTCCTTGCTCAGAGGGGAGCCTGCTTCTTCCTCTGCCTGCCTCTCCCCCTGTTTGTGCTCTCTCCACCCCCCGACAAATAAATAAATAAATAAATCTTTAAAAACTCGGAGAATAAAGTTCTGCTGGCCTTTGGCACAACCGAACCTGGGGTCCGGAGTGTAGTTCCAAGTGCTTCCCTTTAACGAAAGACGCGTTGGTGAGTGATAGACCGTGGGAGCAAACAAGCTCAGTGCTGACAGTGCGCCTGGACGCGCGCTAAGTTCTTGTAATCAGTTATCCCATTCAGCGGTTTCACCCCTGCTTGCTCCATTTTACGGACAAGGTTCAGGAGAGGCCAAGAAACTTGTCCGAAGTCACACGGTTACAGAAGAGCAGCGCCAGGATTTGCGTTTCGAAAAGGAAACTGCAAAGAGACAGACCCCTTCCCTACAAACACGGCCGATGCTTCCAAGCACAAGGCTTCGCCTGCAGACATGCCCGGGAACCCCCAGCATCAGGACTGGCCACCTGGGGTTCTAAATGACTCCGGGTCCCCCCATCGCAGGAGACACTGGGAAGGTGCCATGGGGACTGACTGTTGGGGCCATCGGGACTGAATGTCAGAACTCCAGACTCTGTCATTAAGACACTGTCTCATAAAAGGTAAAGAAATTTCGACTGTCAGATTTGGGGAAATTAAAGAACATGAAATATGGGTTGGGGAGAAAACTAGGAAAGTTAGCACAGGAAGATGTCAAAAAACTAGTCACATCCTCCCACCTCAACCCAGCCCAGCCTCTAGGGACTGGGTTTCAGCTCCTTCTCTTCAAGAACTGAACAGCCCAGAAGATCTGTAACTCCTTGGGGGCCGGCCCATAACAGGTCAGCCAAAGGGTCTCTGCCACCTCGGGAAAATTTCCTTTGAGGGCATAAAAGCCGTGGCTGTGGGCCCAGAGAACAGATCCGCAGAGCAGGGCCATCAGCAGTGCTGGGAGAGGGGAGGCAGCTCTCTCTGCACATACCTTTCCTCCTGGGTGTGGGCCAGCATGCTGGGATCAGGGCTTTTAGCTCCCCTCTCCCATCTTGAAAACATGCGGGTTTGTCTGGAGGAGGGAGAGACCCGTGCAGTGTGAAGCCGGAGGCTAGAGCAAGAGAGGCACGTTCCAGCTCCCTGCCAGCGGCGTCCTGCACTCAGGTAGCACTGACCTCCAAAGCGGGGGTCTCTTGGTGGCGGGCATTTAGCAGGCGCTGGGCGGTCACTGGCTGTCAGACACAGCAGAGAAGACATTTGTGTCCTCAACTTCGAAGGTCGTGAGGGTCAGGACTTTGGGTTGTTCAGCATTATTTCCCCAGGTTCTTAGCACATTACCTGGATGATGGTAGATGCTCAAAAAAAATTATATGTTGAATTAACTAACAAATGAGGGAGAGGAAGGGTTAGACCAGGTTACCACCCAGGGTCCTGCAGGAGCTCCGAGTCTATGACCCTATGGAATTTAAAATCCATGTCTCTGAGGTCCTGAGCGGGTTCATCAGGACTCATTTCTCCCACTGTCTGTGCCCTCACTTGCCACAACAGCCCAGAGGGCACCTCCCTCTGTACGTCTTTCAGGCCATGCCCCGTCCCCCTCGCTGCTTCCCCCGGAAGCCCCATGTGGCGCCATGACGCCACCGTGCCACGAGGCCACCCACCAAGGCCCAGAAGCCGCACACTGACTTACTGCCAGTATTTTACATTTCCGACGTAGGCAGCGACAAGCACGGGGTTGCGAACAAACGCTGGTTTGTTTGCCTTCTCAGTTATTTCCTTGGCTTCTGCTTTGCAAAAGGGAAGTGCTGGGGGGGTGCCTGGGTGGCACAGCGGTTAAGCGTCTGCCTTCGGCTCAGGGCGTGATCCCGGCGTTATGGGCGTGATCCCGGCGTTATGGGATCGAGCCCCACATCAGGCTCCTCCGCTATGAGCCTGCTTCTTCCTCTCCCACTCCCCCTGCTTGTGTTCCCTCTCTCGCTGGCTGTCTCTGTCTCTGTCGAATAAATAAATAAAATCTTAAAAAAGGGAAGTGCTGGATGTCATCACCCAATTGGTGACTGGCTTTTCTGGCAGCTTTGGAGGCTTAAACTTGAGTTCTTCCAGCTGCTGTGCGCTGTAATGACTTCCCAGTCCCACAGCAAGCAGACAATAAGACCGAGAAACTTCTTGCTCAGACGCTTAGTTGTACTGGATCGCCCCAGACAACTGAGGACGTGCGAGCCAGAGGACCACTCTTCAATTTAGTCCTATCATCCCTGAGTTACAGAAGCCAGGATCGATGTCCTCCGCCTTCACACACCCTTTCCTGAAGCTCTTCCAGAACAATACCACAGTCTGGGAGATGGGTCCCCGGAGGATGTCTCCTGGCACAAAACGGTTCTCCTGAAATTCATTGTGTATTTCCTTTCTTCTTACCGCTGGGGTGGGAGGCGGTGGGGAGGACTGCAGGACAAGACAGCAGGCATCTGCCCCTCTGCAAGAGTGCTCACTTCAGATGGCAAGGTTTATAGGCCTCGGACACGTCGTCATGAAAGGGAAGCAGAAAGTCATGTCTGGGATTCCTAATCCAGCGCAAACAGTCACAGCTGCCTCTGCCCAGCAGAGTCAACTGGCCCAAAATGTAAACGGTTCCCTGGCACTTCGAAGCCCTCCAGCGGCACAGGCCAATTTCCAGGACCACCAGCAGAGCGCAAATGCGTGTGCCTCCTTCCGCACCGCCCCAAAGTCAGCTCTTAGTATGGCCATCCTTCCGTGCTAGTTTAACGGCCGCGTATTAGGACCCGCAGGTGCTGGGAGGTGCTGTGCGGGCGTCGGCCTACTGATGGATTGCATGCATTTCCCAGCAGAGGGAAGCATCACACACGGGGACTGATTCCCCCCACGCTGAGGCGGTAAGCCCGGGGTGCTGCCCGTCCCCCTGCGTTCCCCATTAGGATACCTTCCCCGGGTGTTTGCTTCATTACAATTTGTCGTGCAAAGGATTTTCTTGCAGTATATTCTAGGCTAATTTTAGAAATTTGTTTTCACCTTCCGACATGGATTCCTGGGGCAGCTTGCAAGCCGCCTGGAATGAGAAATCAATGGTGACAGCTGCGGAGTGGGCTTGGGTTCATTAACCTGGAGCCGCAAGCGGCCCCAGCCCTATATCTTCCCTCAGGGCTAACCCTGGGCAAAAATGGGCAGCCGGGTAGTTTTTCTTTGGTACCCTGGGCCTTTCTATTCTGAGCCCTTTCTGCCTGCTTGTTCCCCCCTTCTTTTACCAAAACTCACTCTCCACCAAGCATGGAGAACGGGATGCGGGAGAAGTAAGATCCAGGGAGCGCCTGCACGTATGCCAGGCACGAGGCTAGGCTGTTTACATGCACTGTCCCGTGTAAGTCTGCCAGTAATTCTGAGATTGGTATAGCCCCCATTTCACAGAATAGGAAACTGAGGCACAAAGAGATCAGAAACAAGCCCAGTGTCACACAGTTAGTAAGGTGGAACTGGATGAAGCCTATCTGACTGCAAAGCCCGAGGTCTCACCCTTACACTCCGTCACACCGAAACCAGCACAGCACCGAAGCTCAAGAGCAGGGGTTTGGGGGAGCAGCATCCCCCAGGGACGCAGGAAGTGTGCTTTTGCCCTGCACCCGGCTGCCCCTGCTCTGCTGAGTTCTACACCCAGGGACTGGCCCTAATGAAGTCTCCGGGGACATCACGCTGAGCTCCTGAGTCCCGGCTCCACCCACGGGAGGCAGTAGAATGGGCCAAGGAATTTCTAATTGAGACTTCACAGATCCCCACAGCAGCACTGCAGCCCTCCGGCCAGAGGTCATCTGCAAGATGTGCAGAACGGAAAGTGGATGCTGGAGGTCTCTGAAAACGAGTTAAAGAAAGCAGAGAGTGAGGCAGTGAATTCCAGAACGGAGAAGGAGGTGACGCGAGAGAAAGTCTAGGTCAGCCCTGCTCAGTAGAAATATGATGTGAGCTACATAACTAATGTTAAATTTTAGCCACATTTTAAGAAGTAAAAAGGAACAGGTGAAATTAATATTGATAACGTGTTTAACTCAGTATCTCTCAAATGTTATTTCAACATATAATCAATATAAAAACTTGTTAATGAGACTTTACATTTCTTGTACGACGTCTTTAAAATGCCACGTGTGTTTTACACTACGGTCCATCTCAGGCTGGAAGGGCTGATTTCAGGTGCTCAGCAGCTGCCTATGGCTAATAGCTACCACATTGTACGGCACAGGGCTAGAGCCATGATTTTTTAATTATGTTCCATGATTTAAACTCTAAGCCACGCTCAGGAGTGTTCCAGGGATTCCCGAAATGCTTGGCTTTATTTTCACTTTTAATGGGTTTAAACTCTTTAAATTAGCAATATTTAAAAATTCACACATATAGATGCCCCATCCCAGATTTTAACACATTGAAGACAATCGATAGAAAAACATGTTCACGTTGGAGAGGAAATATTAATTCATCCTCTTACGGAAGAAGTTGGTACTGTAAAACATCTCTTACTGTTTTAAGTATTAGTAATTGATCTTAGATTTCGGTTAAGTGGTAACAATACGACCAACACGTGTCCCATATTGGGCCGTGCACTTCATGGACGTCACCTCCTCAAATCCTCACAACACATCTTTGAGGTGGGTGATATTGTTCTCTTCATTTGCAGAGGAAGGTGCTGAGACTGGGGGTTCAACAACCTGCCCCAGGTGGCAGGCCCAGCCCCGGCCGTCTAACTTCTAAACTAAAGTCCCATAAGCACCAGACTCCAATTAAAAACAGAACCGCCCACCATGCCATCTAAATTCCGAGTCCTCTCAAACTTCAGTTACCTTATGCTGACTTCCCCCTTGCACCCTGGCTAGGTCCGCACCCTCTCGTGGGGCCCTTCCCCACATGCATGCACACCACACAGCATTCTTTCTTGTTCAACCAACACTGATGGGCACCACAATGGGTCAGTATTAGCTGTGATCCCTTTGTAGCCGAGATAAAGCTTCCATATCCTGTTTAGCCCCCAACCATCTGGGAAGAGGTTGGATCTTATCCTGTAAATGATATGAAGCCAGTGAAGGATTTAAGCAAAGGGGGTGACAACAAAGTCCAGATATGCGTTTTCGAAAGCTCCTTCTGCCAGCTGCAGTGAGGGTAGATTGGAGGGTGCTGGGCTGGAGAAAGGAAACCAATGAGTAGCTGTTTTGGTGGTGACAGTAGATAAGAGAGAGGACCATAGTGGATAGAAGCACTGGGTCTCAGTGTTTGAGTAATCATTGAGTGGGGACAATAGAGAAAAAGTAGAGGATGATTCTGGTTTCTGGTTTAAGTAGTGGGCTAACGGTGGGAACACTAACTAAAATGCGAAACACAGGAGGAAGGTCTGGGTTGAAACAAATGAGTAGATGTGATGAGTTTAGATTTTAAAATTGAGGTTGACATTGTAACTGATTGTCTAACATCCATTCAACCCCTCTGCCATCTGTCACAGAAAAGTAGTCCGAGGAATTCACTCTGATCCAGGGTGGACCCTAACTCACCCAATCCCAATAAGCCATTCCCATAATAATCCCCTGTGCCACGACTGGTACAGGGCATAGGTCTAAACCAATGAGCACATAGCATTTCCATTGAGACTTTATTGTTGTAGAAGTTATAAACTGACTCATCTGGACCACAGGAAAGCATCCTTCCTCAACAGTCTTGGGAGAGGAGCTCCCTCCTGACGAGAACAAGAAAACAAGTAGTCCCGATTGCTACTGACAGCACTCCAACTCAGGAGGCTTGGAAAAAGGCAATCCTGGGAGAAAAGTATAATGGAGAGAGAGAAAACCCTGGACCCTGTATAACTCATTGAACCAATGGATCAAGCCACCCAGAAGTTCAAACTATTCTATGTGAACCAGTACATTTCTTTTTTGCTTTAGTCACTTTGGGTTGGGATTTCTGCTGCATACAGCCTCAAGCTTCCTAACTGATATGGATATGGTGAGTCAAGGAGACCCGTACGTGGAGTCCCCTGGAGCTGGGCAACGTAGCATGCCCAAGGTGGCCTATAGGACACAAAAGAAGTGGTGCCCATCAGGCAGATAGATGGCGCTTCAATCTGAAGCTGAGGGAAGAGGTCAAGCTGCAGGTACATTTCTGGTGTCATCAGATGGGCTGTAAACTGAGAGAAAGTAGCCAAGACAGACCAAGGAAAGCATATAGAATGTGGAGAGGGGAGAAGAGCAGGGTCAAGGGCAGAATCCTGGGAAACACTAGCCCCAGGAGGACTCTAAAGAAAACAAAGGAGTAAAAGAAAGTGAAGAAGTTCTCAATGTGGGGAGGAGACTGAAAAAGTATTCACCATAGAAGTGGGGAGAGGAGAAAAATAAAAAAAAATGAGAGGGGAGGGATGGGATAACCACTGAATGGTGAAGAACACTGTGGAAAGAGACAGACACGGATAGAAGGGGAATCCTAATTAAGGTGCGGGCCAAGCTGCTATAACAATGAGACTCATAAATACAGTGACTTAAGTAAAATGGAAGCTCCTTTCTTTCCCATATGACAGTCCAGAAGGAGAGATGGTCCAGAGCAGTAGTCGGTTCTTTTCCACAAGGTCTCAAGGGACCCAGGTTCCTCTGACTGGTTGCCTGGCCATCCATAGGGTCTTGTCTTTGTCCATGTAGCCACAGCTTGCTTCATACTTTCCAAGTTCCAGCCCATGAAAAAATGTTTCCCTTTCCATGTTTGGCGCAAACAGCTTCCATATATGGATGCAATCTGGATGGAAGTTGCACACATCCTTTTGGCAAGAACTGAGTCCATGGCTACACCCAACTGCAAGGGAGGTTGGGAGAGAAGGGACATTTGGGGACACTTACCAAGCTCTGGCACTAGGTTCTAGAAAGTTGTGGTAGGTGTTATATAGGCAACAACCCCCTCTACTCCTCAAGTGTATCATCTAGGCTTACCTACATTAATACCCAATCTTACCAGTAAGATCTTACGAGTAAGGTCTGAGGATCTAATGTGTAGCATGGTGACTGTAGTTGATAATACTGTATTGCATAACTGAAGTTTGCTGACAGTAAATCTTAAACCTTCTCACCAAGAAAAAGGGGGGGGGGACTATGTGAGGTGATGGATGTGTTAATTAACTCGACTGTGGGAACTCTTTCACGATGTGTATGTATATCAAATCATCACATTGCACACTTTAAATATATTACCATTTCATTTGTCAATTACACCTCAAGAAAGCTGGGGAAAAAACTTAGAAGGGACAAGAAGAAAAAATCGAAAAACTTTAACACATGGAAGAACATGGATAATCCTAGGAAACCCTGAAGAATTTCAGGCTCTCCAATCACATTTCAGCTGCCACCCCCTTGCCCACTCCGGAGATGGCCTTCCAGCCCAGTTAAGGCTGCATGACCTACTGGTGGTGTCCAAACCCTTTCCTCCCTGCCTCCTGGCCCATCACCTTAGCTCAGAACCAGGCAGAAAGAAGAAATCATCACATTCAGGTGCTCTGCACTATGTAGGTCATGATTCTCTTTTTTTGCTTCTAATCTCCTCCTAACCATTGACTCTCTCCTCAAAACTCCTTCCCCTGGCCTGGCAGCTACTTAAAGCTATCCCTTGATTTCTATCCTTCTCTTCACCAATACAACCACCAACTTACTCCCAAACGCCCTGCAATCTGGCATCTGCCCCATCACTTGGCTGAAACTGTCACTTGGGTCATTAAATTTAATGGTCTTTCCTTGGCCTTCTTCCTCCTCCACCTGGCTGGGTCTTGTTAGACACAATCGGCCATCCCTTCCTTGAAATTCTACCTGTCTTGGCTGCTGTGATGTGCCACTCCACACAGCTGCCTTCCCTCTCCATCTCCTCGTCTTGCCCTATGTCTTTCTTTCTGTGACTCCTCAGAAGACAGACAAAGGCTGACACAACTTCTATATGGGGCAGTCATCCCGCTATAGTGAAAAAGACATCACCTGGGCTCAAACCACAGATTTGCCCTGTGTTTGCTGTGTCACCTTGACCAATTACTTAGCACCTCGGAGTCCATTTCCTCCCTGGGAAAACAGGGACACAAATACCCTTCTCTAAGGTTTTGTATTATCAGGCAAGGCAACTGATTAATAAACAACCCCCCAAAATTCAGGGGTTTAACAAACAATAATGTTGTAGTCCAGTGACTGAGCAGAGGCCAGGGGCTACTACAGAAGATTACACAGGAATTGGATCCAGTGGTTCTACCACCCCCTAAGGCTCAGGGTCCTCCACTGGACTTTCTGTTTCAGCAGACCACGAGAAAAAAGACCAAGCAAGAGCATGTATAAGATTGTGCATGATATTTTTAGGGGACGGACAGAGAGGTGGCATATATTACCCCTACTCACATTCCATTGGCCAGAACTTAGTCACATGACTTGATCTGTTAGCAAGGGATGCTGGGAAATGTAGTTCCAGGGAAAAAGAAAGGGGATCCGATGAACTGGTAGTATCCATCTATCTATGGGTTGCTGTGAAGATGGAAATCACAGAAGTGGATCTTGTGACCTTTCTGGAATATAGTAGATGTTATATGAATAGTAGCCTTTAGTAGCCATTTTTTTACCGTTTGCCGACTTTCCCCAGTGTTTAGTCTGTGTCAACAAAGGCTGAGATAAATAAGGAGACCGAGGGAGCAGACAGAGACTAAAGGGGAAACCACTCTTGTAGACAGAAACGGAAGTACAGGCCAGGTTTGGGGTGTGGGTAGAAGTAGAGCAGGCAGTGTGGGCAGGGGGCTCACAGGGAACAGAGAGCCAGTGGCACTGAGGACAACCTTTGATCTTCCCACTAGCCCTGGCTCCCACCTGAGCCAGAGGGGTTTAGAAAGATCTGAGTTTCCTTGGAAACCATTTCTCTGGCCCTCTCTGCACGTTATCAGCGAAGTTGGTTGTAATCAAACCCCCACGGGGCAGAGAATGAGCTCTCAAACTGCCGTCCTGGGGTTCCATCCAAATTACTTGCATTCCCTATTTAAATTGGTAATTTCCCCACAAGTGCACTCCCTGCCCATCCCAAGATTTGTTGGGAAGGGGCAGATCTAGGCATGCACCCAGACACAGCCCAGGGTCCTCGGGAGTACCTCCAAGCAGCCACACCAGGCCAGGACCCTTACCCTCACGCCCCTCTGGCCCACCATGAGAACAGCCCGGACATGAGCAAAGGAGAAGGACCTACATGGCTACCGTGAGTGACTCGAGAATGATGGGCTCCATTATCCAGACTGGATTTCAGGGGTACTGACTGATTTACCTTTTGCAGGTACACACTTTTGGAAGGAAAAGGAAAGAGGCTGGGCCAGGACACCAGATAATCTTGAAGTACTCAGAGCCAAGGCCACAGGACTAGGTGACAGCTAGGGAAATCCCAGAGTGTGAGGCAGAGAGATTCCAGGAGCTTCTGAGTCCATCCATCTCCACTCCTGGTCACAAGCCAGCCCCGTCCCCATGGGACTACAGAAAGTGGGAGTGGACCCCTGTCCCCTTTCCTTCCAGAATGGGAAAGGCCCATCTAAAACAAGGACAAACACCCACAGACACACGCTTAGATAGCCATATACACACATGTATGTACGCGTGAGTACATACGAATTGGAGAGAGCTGTACGTGTGTACAGACAGACACATACGCATGTACCTAGACGTCGTGCGTCCTGACCCCCCTCACCAGGCACACCGGGCATGTTCATGTTCCTGCCGTACCCAGGGTCAGGCTGCAGGACGTGGCGTACAACCACACACGACAGCCTCAGTGCACGTGCATCCATGCACATGCCACAGTCCCGCCAGCCATCACGGCGCGGTCCATGACTGACACATGTACTCTGACGCACATGCCACCGAGGAAGGGAGAGCTGGCCAGGGGAGAGAGCCTGCTTCACAAGTGGCTAAGCGGGGGACAGTGTGGATTCCAGAGCCCTAGACAGATCCAAGGAGCTGTGGCAAATTGAGTCTCATCCACAGGGGCCCCTGAGAGTCTAACCTGAACATGAACGCGGAGGCGGGGTGTGGAGCAGCCGAGTGGGCGGGGCAGGGCCTTCCTGGGTGAAACAGGTTCCCAGACTGCCGCGGGAACTGCAGGGACCAGCAACCGCCCCCAAAGGCCTTACTCCCAAAGATGAAGCTGGATGTTAGGGCCTTCTCCCAGAAAGGAATATGTAAAAACCAGGAACCCGCCACTGGCCTGAGCACCTGCAGTGAGGGGAGCAACCGGGCTTGTGGACTTGAGTGCCCGGGGCCCCGCAGCTCTCAGATCTTGTGTCCAGGGCAGCATAGCTGGTACCACGCCCACCCACTGCTGTGTTGGACCCGGAGTCGGACCGGGTCAGGGTAAGCTCAGGGAGTTAATCCTCTAACGGTATCTACAGCTGAGGAGACGGGGAAGACAGCCCCCCAACTTCTGAGCCAGCCAAGCCTAAACTCGGTTATTCCCTTTGCCAAGAAGACAACTGGATGACTCCTCCACTGCCCCCAGAACCTGCCCCCGGGCCCTAGTTCCGCCTCAGCTCTGAGGATCTTGGTCGCGCTTGCTCCCCGGCCTCTTCTCACCGCAAGGAAGCTGGGAGCCAAGCCACACACTTGAGAGGGATGGGGAACAGGTGTGGGATTCAATGCCCAGCGTGGTTGTCCCTACCATTTCTCCCCAGGAGAATCCCACAGAGCTTCACAGCCTGCCTGCTCCTTTCTAAACGGACAGGTGTGAGAGAAGGAAGAGAATTCCAGCAGGGAGGGCACAGCCAGCTGTTCACAGCTGGGACTCTCCGCGTCTTCTGGCAGAGGCCGCTGTGGGGAGGAGAGACAGGCAGGTGAAATTTCAGAACGCTCAGTGTCTCCCTACTACCCAGACTGACTCTCTCTCTCTCTCTGTCTCTCTCTGCCTTCATATATGCTACTGCTTAGAATATCCTTCCACCTCCCTATCTCCTGGAAAACTCTTATTTAACCTTCAAAACCCTGCTCAGGTCTCCCCTCTTCTGTGAAACCTTTCCCTACCCCAGCACTCCCCCTGCATGATGAATGACTCATTCCCTCCTCCGGGCTACCATCTATCCATGTGGGGATGTCTGTCTTCCCCACGTGACTGCAAGCTCCTGGAGGGCAGGAGCCGTGTGGCACCTGTCTCCGAACGCCAGGGTCTGCCAGAATATGTCCAGGAGAAGCAGTGAGTGACACCCCGCAGTTGAGACAGTGACCGCTGGAGTAAGCCCCGCCCGAGTCTGAGTCCCAACCCTGCGTCTTCTAGCTGTGGGACTCAGGCAAGCTGTTTCAACTCTCCAAGCCTCAAACGGCCCCAGTGTGAAACAGGAAGAATACAATGAGAAGTAAAAGATAAAATGAAAATGCAGAGGTTAGCCCAGAACCGGGCACATTAATTACTTTTGTGATGGTTCCATGAGCAATTACGCTGTGGATTCTTTGCTGAAAAGTCCTGATGACCCCCACGCAGTCCTTTCCCCGAGAAATCTCACCAGTAAATGACTACAGTGAAGTGTGGTGGGCCCCATGCCAGCCCAGGGAAGGAACCGCTTACTTGAGCCGCCATATTTCTAGTGGTTACGTTCATTGGCTTGGGGGTTAGAAAGGCCCAAGTTCAAATCCCAATTCAGACAGTAACTAGCTGTGTGAACTCAGGGAAGTTATTAAAACACTCAGAAACTCTGAGATATACTGGAATATTAACAATACAAATAAGGATATACACGTACAAATAATACAATATAAAACTTGTGGGACGCCTGGGTGGCTCAGTCGGTTAAGCTTCTGCCTTCGGCTCAGGTCACGATCCCAGGGTCCTGGGATCAAGTCCTGTATCCAGTTCCCTGCTCAGTGGGGGGCCTGCTTCTCCCTCTGCCGCTCCTCCTGCTTGTGTTCCCTCTCTCGCTCCCTCTCTCTAACAAATAAATAAATAAATTCTTTAAAAAAAAACAAAACTTGTTAGAGAGTAAGCAAGGAAGATTTCCAGAGAAGGCAATATTGGGCTTTCGCAAATGAGTAGTTTTGCAGGTAGAGAGGGGAAGCGAGGGTATTTCCAGCAGAAAGAACATCGGTTTCAATGGCCAGTGAATCCAAAGGAAAATGAGAAGTGTGGTGATTCTGGATCACAGTGTGTCAAGGGGAAATGGCAGAAGAGGACCTAGAAGGAAAGGCCGGGCCCAACCACACTTATGCTAAGTGGTTCCCGGCACACACCTCTGATGACAACAGTCCCTTTTCTGGAATGTGCCTGGCACCTCTTTTAGAAGCTCAATAACTATTTGTGGGAAAAACAAATGAATGAGCTAGTGGCCCCGAGAGCCTGACCCACAACCCTTTCTCTGCTGGAATTCCAGTTCTTCCGTGAATTAGCTGCCAGGGCCTGGGTATGTCATATAATCGCTCTGGGCCCTGTTTCTTCATCTGAACTTGGAAACGGGCTGGACAGAGTCACCATGACTTCACCGGGGAATGTCTGAGCGGTAAACGAGAACACACCATTGGTGCTTGCTGCTAGGTGTTACCCTCACTCTGAGAATAACCCTTTTGAAAGCAATGACATAGTCCGTTACAAACATCTTCACACCAAACCCCGTTCTAGATACATTAGCTCATTCGGTCTTCTGAGCATGCCCATTAGGAAAACTTGACCATCTCATTTTACAGATAACGCGCTCAGAGAGTGTGCCCAGGGTGCCAGAGTCACACAGCCAGTCGGAGTCTGACCCAGGACCCAAACCCCAGTCTTCCTCACTCCGAAGGCTTGCCACCACATTGAGGATTGTTTTAAGGCAATAAAAACTCTTCCTTTTATTTTAAGATTACATTTATTTATTTGACGGAAAAAGAGAGGGAGAGCAAGGGGAGGGGCAGAGGGAGAGGGAGAAGCAGGCTCTCCCTGAGCAGCTGAGCAGGGAGCCTGACGCGGGGCCCGATCCCAGGACCCCAAAATCATGACCCGAGCCGAAGTCAGACATTTAACCAACTGAGCCACCCACGTGCCCCAACTCCTTTTTTTAATGAAATAGGACATTGATGGGAACCCCAATCTATAAAACAATTACAAGCAGGGCTTCTCCTGTGGAAGCAGGGGTAGAGGGAGCAGCGTCCCCTGCTCACCCCGCCTTGCTTTCACTCACCCACCCAGCCACTCACCTCCCCGGCCCCTGGGCTCCATGGAGCACAGGCCCACTGCACTTCACTCCCTCCCAGACAAGCCCCACGGCCGAGAAACTTGCACGGAAGTTAGACCCACCAATGGGCCTGACATCAGAACAATTCCCGTGCCCTGCAGCTCATAGAATAAAACCGTATTCCTTCTGATCCCTATCCAGCCTCCCGGTAAGCCAACCCTGCCATGTCTTCATATTCTTCCTGCTAAGGTGCCTGAAGGTCCCTCAGATGTCTGGTTCCAGCCCGCTAGTCTTTGAACTTGAGACATTCTAAGCACCCAGTAGTTGACTTAATAATTCGGGAGACTTGAAAGGCAGTCCAGGCAGCGGTCAGCCAGCTCTCCTCCGCAGAAAATCTGGATGGGCTGGACTCTCTCCCTAAGGGCTCCTCTCTGGGGATGGCTGCTTGAATCAAAGAGTTAGGGATCGTGGCAAATTCATTTGCAGACACAACAGTTTCGTGTTAGCAGGCTGTCCTGGGGATGGGGAAGGGGGCAGCTCCCCTATGTCTCTATCAGAGGCTGTGTCCTTGGACATGTAATAATCAGCTCTGCTTGGCTTGGCATCATCAGGGGCTGGAATTGGGTTCTATCTCAAGGCCCCATGGCCTCAAAACCATGTCAGAGACAGGCCGATTCCGCTGCCCTCTGGCTGAGGATAAACCCCTGCTTCGAGCTTCGTGAGTCCCTACCGCCCCTATGGCCCTGCAGTGACCCAGATTCCCTTCCTGAAAAGATGGAGGTGCCACAGGAGGGCTTACCTTCCCCCTTCTCAACAATTCCACACATCCTCCACCCCATCTCAGAAGGCGAAGTCTCCCTCCTTCCGTCCAAGAACAGCCTTGCCACCAAGTTTCCAACTCTGCACACCTCCCCTGCACCCGAAACCTCTCCCTTGCCCTTCGGCAACAAACAGCCTCAAGGACCCCCCCACCACCACCCCATGCTAAAGGTGGCCTTCCCAGGTGGCCCTAGCTCTGGAGGACAGCTATGGATTCAAGTTCAAGCTCTGTCACTTACCAGCTGCACAACCTTGAGCCAGTCATTCCATCTCTGCATCTCAGTTCCCACATCTGCAAAGTGGGAATAACAGCTGTCCTCTCAGAGAAAGGACTGCTGTGAAGTGAGATAGTGGTGCTTGGAAGGGCTCAGCACGGTGCTTGTCCTTTCCCTACTCAAGCAAGCTTGTTAGACCTGCAGAATCCCAGGCCCCCTTGCAGTATGCTCAGTCGGAATCTGCTTTAATACCTTTAAAAAGCAACTCAGGTGTTTCCTATGTAAGCAGAACCACAGCACCATTTGAACCTTCAGATCGATCTCATCTTCCTTCAGGAGAGAAATAATTTGACACGAATGGGTGGGGGAGGTCCCCTGCATCTTCCATTTCCTTCCTGTCGCCTTCTCCGGGAGCCCAACATCCACAAGGTGACCACTGGTGTCCTCCCGTCGTAACTTACTCCATCCACTGAGCCAGTTCCCTCCACTCATTCTTCCAACACACACCACTGGTGCAGAACCCTTTTGAATGGCACGTTGCAAGTTTGTTGGGGGATTGGAAAGGAAGTTTGTAATACACCTAAAAGAATACTTGACACATGGAAGATACCTACTGCGGGTAGGTATTATTATTACCAGCTGTGTGACCTTGACATCCCTGAGCGCACAAGAGCCTCAGTCTTACCACTAGCACCCGACGCACAGCACTGGGTAAGGCAGGGTGGGTCTTACGGTGTGAGTTCAATCTGACTCTCAATTCGGATGAGATTCTCAACTCAGGATCGGCCTAGGATCGGCCAATGAAGAGGGGAGAGTACAGATGGAGCTGAGCCCAGGTTTAAGAGCAGGTAGACCCAGGGCACGTGTGAGGTCTCCTCGTTAGGAGACCGGCTTGGCCGGAACAGGAGACATGGAGAGGAGACACGGGTGATACAGACAGAAGGACACTGGTGGCTAGCAGAGGACCTGGAAGGTCACACTAAGAAGTTTGGGTTTATCCGGGAGACACGAGGGAACCACTGAGGGCTGCAGATCAGCAAGCAGGGTGCCATGAGCACAGAGGGAGACCGATCTAGGGCAGGCTGTAGTGGCAAGGAGGGGGAACGGCTTCAAGAGATACTGCTGGGGTGGAATGTATAGGACGTGTTGACCAACGGGATGTAAGGAGGGGAAGATGGAGAGTCCGTCTGACAACCATGCTGATGACATCAGTGACAGACCGGGCGGCGCGCAGACACGGAACTGTTTCCAAGTGGAAAGTGGTGAGTTTTGTTTCAGAACTCCCTCCCTCCCTCCAATCAGAAGGCTAAGCACTGTGTGGGGTTCTGAGTATATCACGGCGTGCCAAACCGTTCCTGCCCACACGGGGCAGGAAATGGGAGGTACAGCCTGGTGATAGGATGACGCCGAGGTGCCTATGGGACCCCCAGCTAGAGACGTCCAGGGGGCAATTCAGAGAGGTGTGAGGGCTGGAGAAGGTTTTGGTTCTCCCAACGGCCCTGGACATACATTGTGGAAAGCACCAAGAGCTGGAGAAATCATTGGAGCTTTCTTCAAGTCCTGGACTTCAACCCTGCATTTCTCTTAGTACCCAGCCAAAGCCACTGCCCCCTCCCGTTGCCCTCTGCAGGGCACTTCCCAAGGTAAGCGTGGCAGAGGCAGCCCCCGGGGAGGTGCGTAGCACGCCCAATGGGCAGGGGCTCTGGCCTCTTGATTACTGGCTGGTGAGGAGTCTCAGGATTGCAGTCATCTGATTAGCAATTCATGCTCTCATGAGCTGAGCAGAGACACGGGCCAAAGAATCTGGGCTGGACAGAGTAGTCTTGGCCTCATTGTATGTAGGTGAGGTTCTTCTTCAGCACTGCCTTCCCTTCACCCCACACGTCTTTCCTTCCACTGTACATTCTGTTCCCTGCATTTCTCCAGAATTCCCATTGTGCTAATTGGTCTCCACTTCCTCCACCCTCCTAAACTCAGACTCTTATTTCTCTCTCTACACCTGCTCTGACCCTTGCCTTCCAGCCCCCAGACTTACCACACGCCCTTCTGGCCCCTGTAAACCCAGTTAAGGCAAAAAAATATTCACAGTTAATTAAATACTAAGCACTTAGCATTGGGATAGATCATTTGGAGGTGAACGGATGAATGATACTATGGAATTATATTTTTGTGTGCTCTAATTGTGTGGGTACAACTTATAATTCACTGTAGCTTTTCTGTAGTCAATGAGTAATGGGTATTTTATCTTTTTTATGGAACTCAGAAGCTAATATAACTAATGTAAATGATATAGAAGTTTCCCTCAACTCTATGGTCAACTCATCTTCAACAAAGCAGGAAAGAATAGCCAATGGAAAAAAGACAGTCTCTTCAACAAATAATGTTGGGAAATTGGACAGCCACACGCAGAAGAATGAAACTGGACCATTTCGTTATGCCATAGACCCAAAATGGATAAAAGACCTAAAGGTGAGACAGGAATCCATTAAAATCATAAAGGAGAACACAGGCAGAAACCTCCGTGACCTTGGCCACAGCAACTTCTTGCTAGACACGTCTCCAAAGGCAAGGGGAAAAAAGGCAAAAACGAACTATTGGGATTTCATCAAGATAAAAAGCTTTTGCACAGCAAAGGAAACAGTCGACAAAACCAAAAGACAGCCAACAGAATGGGAGAAGATATTTGCAAATGTTTTATCAGATAAAGGGCTAGTATCCAAAATCAAACTCGACACCCAAAGAACAAATAGTCCAATTAAGAAATGGGCAGAAGACATGAACAGACATGTCTTTCTCCAAAGGAGACATACAAATGGCCAATAGACACATGAAAAAAATGCTCAACATCACTCGGCATCAGGGAAATACAAATCAAAACCACAGTGAGATACCACCTCACACCAGTTAGAATGGCTAACGTTAACAAGTCAGGAAACAACATATGCTGGCGAGGATGAGGATAGAGGGGGACCCTCTTACACTGCTGGTGGGAATGCAAGCAGGTGCAGCCAATCTGGAAAACAGTGTGGAGGTTCCTCAAAAAGTTGAAAATAGAGCTACCCTATGACCCAGCAATTGCACTACTGGGTATTTACCCCAAAGATACAAATGTAGTGATCTGAAGAGGCACCTGCACCCCAATGTTCATAGCAGCAATGTCCACAATTGCCAAACTATGGAAAGAGCCCAGATGTCCATCAACAGATGAATGCATAAAGAAGATGTGGTTCATACATACAATGGAATATTACTCAGCCATCAAAAAGAATGAAATCTTGCCATTTGCAACGATGTGGCTAGAACTAGAGGGTATTACACTAAGTGAAATAAGCCAATCAGAGAAAGACAATTATATGATCTCACTCATATATGGAATTTAAGAAACAATACAGAGGATCATAGGGGAAGAGAGGAAAAAATAAAATAAGACGAAATCAGAGAGGGAGACAAACCGTAAGAGACTCTTAACTGTAGGAAACAAACCGAGGGTTGCTGGAGGGGAAGGGGTGAAGGGATGGGGTAACTGGGTGATGGGCATTAAAGAGGGCATGTGATGTAATGAGCACTGGGTGTTATATAAACCCGATGAATCACTGACCTCTACCTCTGAAACTAATAATACATTCTAAGTTAATTAATTGTATTTAAATAAAATAATAAAATTTTAAAGAAAGAATGAGAGACTATTAAATACTAAACAAAATTCAAGAGGCAAAAATTAAAAAATAAAGGAGTTTCCTACTCAAAAAAAATGATACAGAAGTTTAAGGCCCTATCTCTCTCTTTCTGACACCGGAGAGTTAGAACTACAATCTCCTGACATTCATTCCTGGGGCAGAAAGCAACCCCTTGGTAACGTAGCACTCCAGTGTAAAAAGACGGTCTTCTCTGCTGCCATCTGCTCTGTGATGCAGTTTCCAGGAATACACCAGTGGGGGAGGGGGGGCGGGACTCCCTTTCCTTCAAAACCTACTCCTCCTGTGATTCTGTCAGCCTGGATCAAAAGCCTTAAAAATATACATTTTCTTTGACGCTGTAATTCTACTTCCAGAAACTTATTCTAAGGAAGACGTATGTGCAAGGATGTTTGTGGAGCACTGTTTAAAATAGCTACACATAAAAATGGAAAGAACCTAGATGTAATATACACACCGCGAGATGCTAGGGGAGCTATTAACGTCTCTCAGGCCGAATCACGCTTCCATATTCTGCTCTATTGCTGGTCCCGGGACTGCACGCACTTCACCTCCCAGACCCCAGGACCGGCTGGCTTCCCATTAGGTTCCAGCAGTGGGAGGCACTTGAGAAGATTGGAAGGCAGGGCAAGGGGAGAAGGGACTGAGTTCCTGTTCCTTCCTTTCCCGACAGCCTCACCCCAGCAGCAGCCGTTGGCTCCAGCCTCCCTTTGTTTCTACACTCCCAGACCAGCCTCCTCGGACTCCTCCAAGATACCAACATCTGGTGGCATCCTGTTCTAGGGTCTGAGGGCCAAGAACCCTGCTCTGAGCTCCCAGGTTTTGGTTTCCCCACGTCTTTTCCTTGGTTCCTCTAGCCCTACAGGGATCCCTTCTTGCTCTATCTGCTCCCCAGTGTGTATGTAGCCAATTGCCTCTATTAAATTCCCCCTGGTGAAATACTTTGTGTGCTGTCTGGTTTCCTAACTGGGTCCTGGCTAATACAAGGGCCATTTCACCCCCATCAGATGGAAAAAGGAATTCCAAATGTGACAATACAGAGGGTGAGTTAAGAAGCAAAGGACAGGGGGCGCCTGGGTGGCACAGCGGTTGGGCTTCTGCCTTCTGCTCAGGGCGTGATCTGGGAGTTGTGGGATCGAGCCCCACATCAGGCTCCTCCGCTGTGAGCCTGCTTCTTCCTCTTCCATTCCCCCGGCTTGTGTTCCCTCTCTCGCTGGCTGTCTATCTCTCTGTCAAATAAATAAATAAATAATCTTTAAAAAAAAAAAAAAGGAAGAAGCAAAGGACAGGAATTTTATACATTGCTGATGGGTTCTAACTTTATACACTAGTCTGCTCCTTATCCTTGGTTTCTCTTTCCATGGCTTCAGTTGCCTGAGGCCAACAGGTGTCTGGAAGCAGATGATCCCTCCTTTGGACATATTGTGAGAAGGTCAATATAGCCCAACGCTGTGTCACAATGCCAATGTCATTCCCCTCACTTCATCTCACCATGGAGGCATTTTATCGTCTCATCTCAACACGGGAAGAAGGGTGAGTACATTACAATAAGGTATTTTGAGAGAGAGAGAGAGAGACCACATTCACACAACTTTTATTTCAGTATATTGTTATAATTGCTCTATCACTATTAGTTATTGTTGTTCATCTCTTACTATGTCTAATTTATCAATTACATTTTATCACGGGTATGTATATAGAGGAGAAAACGTAGCATGTGTGGGTTTGGTACTATCTGTGGTTTCAGGCATCCACTGGGGGTCTTGGAACATAGCCTCAGAGAGAAGGGAAACTACTGTACGACCATTTCAGAGAGCAATGTGGCAAGCAGTATCTAGTAAAGCTAAAGACACACACACTTCGACCCTGCAATTCTGGCCCTGGCTATGACTCTAAAGCCATTCTTACAGATTACACAAGAAGATGGCATCAGTCCTTATTTCTACTATCTGCAGGACACGGGTGAGTCAACGGTGGTATACTTATATAATGGAATCCTAGATAGCACTTAAAAATGAATAAGTGAAAGTTACATACAGCAATATGGATAAAACTTAGAAGCATCATTTTGAGTGAAGAAAGCAACCCACAAAGGGATGTGTACAGTCAGATATCATGATNAGAGAGGGAACACAAGCAGGGGGAGTGGGAGAGGAAGAAGCAGGCTCATAGCAGAGGAGCCTGATGTGGGGCTTGATCCCATAACGCCGGGATCACGCCCTGAGCCGAAGGCAGACGCTTAACCACTGTGCCACCCAGGCGCCCCAGTACTATGCATTGTTAATGGGTACGTTTGGCTATAGTAAGGGGAATATATTAGTGCATGGGGGAAATGAGCAGCACTAACGTTAGAACATTGGTTATTGAAGAGGGCAGGAAAGGCAATGGAATCAGGAAAAGGAACACAGAGGATTTGGGGTGTATTTCTTAAGCCGTGGTGGTGGGTACCATTACAAGGGGATCGTGGAAGACAGAAGCTTAAAGAGGGCGATCGTCCATGTCTAGCAGCATCAATATCCACTAAAACAATTTTATATAAACATGATTTATTGACATAAAGCGCTATTAGAACCATATTAAGTAAAAATTAAGTGTACAAAAGAGTATTCTCTCATCACCCTCTTTTTTATAAAATATAATATATATGTGTGAAGGGGGAAAAGGACTGGAAACGGCACTGTTCCTCAGGGTAGGAGGATGATAAATGCCTTTTATTTGTTTCTTTATATTTATCGTATTTTCTCTTGTTTCTAAAACAAATACCAACTTCTTATATAAGAAATTCTTAACGATTTTTCTGAAATCCACTCCAACAGAAATCCACTGCCACGATCTCAACATGCCACCGAGGGGCTTTCCAGAGCATGGATTACAACTTTAGGTGGCTTCATGCAGATTAAGCATTTCTTATATTCATAAGTATGTATCTCTTAACCTATATTACAAAAACAAATTCGTTTCAAAAAATGGTGCTGAAACAACTGGACATTGACATACAAGATCGGTCTAGACGCAGACCTACACCCTTCCCAAAAATTAACTCAAAAGGGATCACAGACCTAAATATGAAATACAAAACTATAAAACCTCTAGAAGATAAGGTAGGAGGAAAAAAAGTTAGCAGATCAAACCCATGATTCGATTGATACTCAATTTTTTTTAAATGGCACGCCTGCCGTGCAGGGGAAAGGGATTATCTTTTCAGGAAATGGTTCTGGGTCTGCAGGATATCTATAGGAAAGAAATGTCATTTAGACCCTTACTTCACTATTCATAAGAATCGGTTCCAGGTATCCTCAATATTAAAGACAAAACACCAAAGCTTCTAGATGGCAAACACAGCAGGACCTCTTCATGACTTTGCAGTGCAAAGATTTCTTAAGCAAAACAAAACATGGCCGATGATGTAAAAAATGATTGATTGAAAAACCAGATTACATTAATTTAGGAACTTCTGATAATCAAAGGAAACCACTGAGAGAATAATAAAAAGAACAAGACTAGAAGATGGTTGTAATACTTACAATCAACAACAGATTCACTTCCAGTATATATAAAGCCCGACAAACCAATCATAAAAAGATAGAACACACAATTGAAAAATGAGCCAAAGACTTAAACAGGCTCTTCACAAAAGAAGATACCCAATTACCTCAGAAACACATGACCGAGGAGAACCGGTCTTCCTTAACCTCAGAGGTCATCAGATGAGTCCATTCGCTTAGATTTTCAATTCATGGAGACGTACACTCAAGCTTGGTGTACTTTCCTGTATCTACATCGTACTTCAACAAAAAGATTAATTAAAAAAGGAAATTTGGGGGGCGCCTGGGTGGCTCAGTTGTTGGGCGTCTGCCTTCGGCTCAGGGTGTGATCCCGGCGTTCTGGGATCGAGCCCCGCATCGGGCTCCTCCGCTGGGAGCCTGCTTCTTCCTCTCCCACTCCCCCTGCTTGTGTTCCCTCTCTCGCTGGCTGTCTCTCTCTCTGTCAAGTAAATAAATAAAATCTTAAAAAAAAAAAAAAGGAAATTTGGGCAAAAAAATAAATAGCATTTTGGTGCTTTTGTTGACCTCAAGACAGTTTAGAAACAGAATAATGTGTTGCATAACTTTCAGAAAGAAACCACAGAAAGACCAGAAATAAGTAAAAAGGACTCCTTTTGAGGGCAAGAGTGAGAATAGGAAGGAAGGCGGGAATAATAAAAATTAGACTTCTCTGCATCTTTTTTAAAAAAATAATCTTAAATCACAATCATTAAATAAACTATTTTTAAGAAACATTAATCAATTTTAAATTAATAATCCAGGTAGTACCTAGATATAGCAAAAAGTATGACATATTAACATGAATGACTGAAGTCATGGTATAGGAGAGATTTCTAGGTGATCGGGCGTGCTGTCACTGCCCATGTCACAACCAGGTCAGACCTTGCTAATCCACCATAGATCTTTCCCACTGAGCCTAGATTGCCCCCCAGAATCCAGCTCAACCCAGCACTCTAGGCAGCACTGACTCAAGTTGTAAGATGCTTGCCATCCTTATGCGATGAGGGCAGGTCTCAAAGAAATAGGTCAAAGCAGTCGCAAGTCCACCTAGGTCTCCTGACCCTTCATGATACCAATGGGAAAACTGAGGCTGAAACAGAAGGGGTGGCTTTCCCAAGGACACACCAGGAGTTTCATTTTCCTTCTGCTACCCCACCATCCAGCCTTAGCATTCCAGCCTGAAGAATGGAGCTCCCTACTCTTCGTCATCCTGTTCACCTGAGCAGAGAAGGCAGCAGAAGCAGTCAGCTGTGACAAGCTCTTCAAAAATTCCCAGGTAGGAGTATCACCGCTCACCCTTGCATTGAGCCTGCTCCTGAATCCAGAGTTCTTCCCTGTCCAGAACAACCAGGCTACTTTCTTCCCAAGCCGCCATCACCGAGACACCTTGCTGAATCACAGCGGCGATCTCGCTATTTCTCTCCTCAGAAATGTACCATGGCTCCCTATTTCCTCAGTCCTGACCCCTGAGCCTGGCATTCTAAATAGCTTGTGATGAGACCCCAAACTGTCTTTCTTTGTTAATATCAGCTTACTGCCCCCTATAAACTCTAGCTTAATCTCACCTCCAGATCTGTGTCCATGCTGTTCCAATCGCCTCGTCCTTTCATTGAGTCCCGGAGAGTGGAACAGGTCTGTTTTAAAGTCTTCCTGCCATGCCGTGGGATGAAGCTGGCCCATGCAGTGTGGCCAAGAGGCTCCGGCTAAAAGGAAAAAGGGTTCCTGGGACTGGAGCCAGGTCAAACAGCAGAAACTTTCTCTTGATCATTCCCAACCTCCTTTAGATAAAGGACCCTTTGAAAATCTGATTAAAACTATGGACCCCATTTCTACTTAAATACATCAAACACGTTTTTCACTTACTATCAAAGGGCAGGGAGAAGAGATCCCAGCTTAGGAATCGTGCCCCATGATGCTATGATGGCAGGCAGTCACCCTTTCTTCTGTGTTTATTATGTGAGCACTACAGGCATCCCCTCATTTAATACCCTCCATACCACCAAGACTGACCCCCACTTTACAAAGAACAAAGGCACAGAGAGATGGTAGCCACAGAATCAGAATTCAAACCCAAGTCTTTCTGACTCCATAGTCCTTGCTCTTAAACAATTCACCAAAGTTTTTGATTCAGTACCAGCTAGGTCAGAACTTCCCTGGCCTGTCATTGAAAAATGCACCTGGATGGCTCAGTTAGTTAAGTGTCTGCCTTCAGCTCAGGTCATGCACGATCCGAGGGTCCTGGGATCAAGTTCCAGGTCAGACTCGCTCCTCAGCGGGGAGTCTGCTTCTCCCTCTGCCTGCTGCTCTTGCTCTCGCTCTCTCTCTCAAACAAATAAATAAAATCTTTTTTTTTTAAATGCAGATTCCGAACCCCACATCAAGTCTAGTAAATCAGGACCTCAGGAAGTTCTGCATTAACAAGACCCCCCGTTGTTTCTCAGGTAAGGTGGAAAATTGCCACACTCCACTAGCCTACCTTCCCCACTAAGTGGTGGCTGAGTGTTCCAGTTATCATAGCTGTGTAACAAATTACCCCAAAATTTCATGACATAAAGCAACCATCATCTTATCTTTTTTTTTCAAGATTTTATTTATTTATTCGACAGATAGAGACAGCCAGCGAGAGAGGGGACACAAGCAGGGGGAGGAAGAAGCAGGCTCATAGCAGAAGAGCCTGATGTGGGGCTCGATCCCATAACACCGGGATCACGCCCTGAGCGTGAAGGCAGACGCTTAACCGCTGTGCCACCCAGGCGCCCCAACCACCATCTTATCTTGCTCCCATATTTGCCCTTCAGGAATTCAGGAAGGGCATCACTTCCACCAGACTCTATTGATCCCCAGCGGGCCCATATTCAAGAGGAAAGGAATTAGACTCTGCCTGTTGATGGGCATAACAAGGTCCCATCGTACACAAGCACATGCAATGGGAGCTGGTGTTGCAGCCATCTTTGAAAAGGGCAATCTGCCACTCGAAGCCTCTGCTCGCCGGCAAAGTCGGATCAGATCAACCAGGCTGCTTCAATGCACAGCCTGGAGAGAACAATGCTTAACATTCATCAAAGTCACTTTTTCAACAGGCTTTCTCATGCTTCATGGTTCACCCTTTCTGCTTCAAGAAGAGCCGCACAGCTGCACCCGCGATGGCTACCCTCGGGAAGTGCCCCCAGTGACAATGCTTCCCCAGCAGCTTGGGATCTCAGGGTCTAACACAACAATATGCGTCCACCCAGCTTTCCTCCTCATTCAGGTGGCCTCCCCTGGGGCAGAGGGTTCAGTCTAATGGGAGACCCAGAATCAAATGAAAAATGTTCACCAAGACGTCATGGATAGAGAGTGTAAATGGGTCAAAACCTCTTTCAAAGGGCAGGTTGGCCACCTGTATCAACATGTAATATGTACATGCTCTTTGACCCAGCATTTCCACATCGAGAATTTAGTCCAAGGAGATAGCGGCCCAAATGCAAGAAGACACGGGCAGAAGCAGGTACACGTGGTGTGGTTCATGATGGCGAGAAATTGGAAACCACCTTCCCTCCCACAAGTTGGCGATAGATTAGGCAAATAAACTGTAGTTCATTAATACTCATTTTCAAAGAACGATGTAGATCTAGATAGACTGATACACAAAAAATCTCCAAAACATATGGTTCAGTGGGGAGAAGAGTATTTGAACAGTACATACCATAAATCACATTTATATAAAACACTTCGTGTGCTTCAGCCCAAAGAGAGATGGCTGGAAGAAGGCCCCCTGGGTGGTAGCCTTTGGGGTGAATTTTGTTTTCTTCCGCATTGTTAAGATATTTAATAATGAGAAGGAGGCTTACATTATGCCTACTGTGTGCTATGGACTGTTGAAACTCCCTTACACACATTAACCCACTTTATCCTCCTAACACCGCTGGGAAATGGATACTGTTATTGTCTTCATTTGAGAAGACAGGAATACTGAGGCACAGAGAGGTCCAACAGTTCGCCCACCATCACCTGGCTAGTAAATGGCAAAGACGGGAGCCAGACCCAGGCAATCAGTCATGCTCTTACCCATTAAGCTATCCTGACACTCTGCAGTGTTCGATATAGCATTTTGACCAAAACAGTAAAGCCCTTTTTTTTTTTTCAAGTCACCAAATTGGGCTTAAGAAGCTTTAAGTTTCCAGAAGGAGCAGCCGTGGGTCCTTATAGACGATTGTCCTGTCCTTTCACCCAGCGGAGTGTACAGACAGAATTCCTCCTGGGAGAAGTTCAAGGGTCATGACAAGGTCTGCCCCAGGACGCCCTGTGGTGCAAACGGGATGTTAGGGAGACCCAATGGAGGTTTTTCCCCTTGGGTGGGAATGTGGGGTCCTTCAAGTCTGTGGGAGGCCAACGGTCAAGAAGGAGACACACCCCCCCCCGAGCCTGCAGACCCAGGCCACAGCTCCTGTCAACCCCCATGCAAGGCCAGAAAAATCTATTATGATAAATATCTACTTCACATGAGTCCTCCATGACTGGGGAGGGAGATCACCAATTGGTGGATCTGTTCACACCCTTGGACTCAGGCATCCCGCGGGGGCGCAAGGCAGCCCCAGCAGGAGCTGCAACGTGAAGGACCAACGGTGTCTCTAGGGAAAACTCATCCAAGGGAAGGGAGAATTGAGGCCCAGAGCTTGGTCCAAAGATGAGGGTGGAGACGATTCTGAGCCCAGCTCCACTGTGTCAGCTCTACTCCAATGCCCCAGAGCAAGCCCAACGGCAGTGCCCATCGACACACACGTTGAAGTCTAAGGAGGTTATTCTCTCCTACGCCCACAGAGTCCAGCACGCAGATGAGTTAGCAGCTGCCCCCCAGGGCCCTCAGGATGCACAGGGACCCAGGAGTGCAGCCCCTTCAGCCCATGGGACACAGCTGACACTGTGGGCTTCCATAGGGACTGGAGGAAAGTGGTGGGTGCTCGTGGTTGCCAAAGGCACACGAGGCATCCCCAAACCACCTGGGAAGGGATCTGCAGTATCAGGAGCTGCCTCAGAGCAGCGAAGGACTAAGCTGCCCTTGGGGAGAGTATAATATGAGAAGCAGAGGTCAAGTGCAAATCCTCGGTGGGACGGGAGAGAAAGAGGGTATGCAAGGAGACTGGATGTGCGATCCTGGGTCCTAGGCCTGCCCTAATGACGAGGGCAATTGGGTTCCCCCCTACCTCGTTGTCCCCTTACCACCGTAGCCTCTACCTTTCCTCCTTCTCCACACTTAACCCCTCTCCCCAGCTCACTTCTAATGCCCCCCCCACACACACACAGTTTTGGAGCCCAGGTCTGTGTCTTCCTTCCGTCAGGGATCCTGAAGAATCAGACGGAGCTGGCAAGCTGGAGGCAGAGGAGATCTTACTCTGGAAACTTTCCTTTTAAAGCAGAGCAAGAAACAAATGGCTCTGCAATCCACCGGGATCGCCTTGGGTTGGAAATTTAAAATGCATTAAGGTTGAGAGACCTATAAACATGTCATAACACGCTCGGCAAGCTGCTGCCTCTGTGACTTGCGGGCACGGGAGCCCCAAAGGGCACAGGCAGGCATGTTCACCGCACACAGATGGGCACACACACCCATACGTACGCATCCCTGGGAAACCCTCCTTCCACATCTGTGCACACATGTGCGTGCACTCTCCCCACTGCCAGACACACAGATCTGTGCACACGGCCCCCCAAACAGATGTCCATAAAAAGAGCCTGCACAAACACTCAGCCCTCATACAGGAAGAGATGCATAACTACGGTCAGCCTTACCCTAGTACGTAAATATACACACCTGCTGCTCCCACACGTGCACACAGATTTACACACACAGTCACTCCACAAACATGCACCCACCTTCATCACACACACACACACACACACACGCACACCCCTCCACATTTATACACGTCTCTCAGAGATAAGCCCAGGCCCAGGCTCACCCTGGATGGGACAGGGACATTCTCAGTCCACACGCGGACACACACAGATGTACACACTCACGCACACTGATTCCACCCACATCTACATGGATGTGTGGGCACGTTCATATGCACTCCTCCAAAATATAGACATTCATACACACACACTCATCCCACACCAACGTATGCATTTACTTCACCCAAAGCAAAGATGTGCACAAACACGAGGGCACACCCACCCGCAGGGAGTGTGTACATATGCAGCCCACAGACATACATAATCAAATAAACATTTAGCATTCCTACCAACTCCAACAACCATCTGGGTGACCGTCCAACAGCCTGGACTCGTGATGGTTTTAAGCTTCTCTTCTCTGAAAATGCCGCCGTTTGCCCAGTGGCTCAACCAAAAGCCTGAACATCACCCTGGATTCTTTTTTTTTTTTTTAAGATTGATTTATTTTAGAAAGAGAGAGAGGGTGTGTGAGCAGGGGGAGGGGGGACGGGGCAGAGAGAGAGAGAAAATCCCAAGCAGGCTCCCCACTGAGCACAGAGCCCAACTCAGGGCTCAGTCCCATGACTCCAAGACCACAACCTGAGCAGAAACTAAGAGTAGGACACCCAACCGACTGAGCCACCCAGGCGCCCCAATCACCCTGGATTCTACCACCTTCCTCACCCTCCACATCCAGGCCATTTGTAAAGGCAACCATTTCTGTCATCTCTGAAGCCATCGCTCTCCTCCAAGGCCCCGTCTCTCACCTGCACCACCGCTACAGCCCCCTCCCCACGGCCCTCACTTCCACCATTCTACCTACAATCCATCCTCCACATGGCAGCCTGGAGAAAGGACCTTTCCATGGCTTCTATGGCACTTCAAATAAAACGCAGACTCCTTCCCCAAGCCTGCAAGTCTGCATGATCAGACCACTGTCTCTCGTGCCTGGACCTCACCTTGCACACTGCTGCCCACTCACTACACTGGCCTCCTTTTCCAGTGGCAAGCACGCCACTCACCTCAGGACCTTTGCACACACCACTCCCTCTCTACGAGGGATGCTCATTCCCGGACTCTTCCTCTGGTCCCCACATACCATCTCCACTGAAATGTCACCTCTGCAGAGATGTCTTCCCTAATTATCTAATCTTAGCAGGATGCTCCCCATTACTTGCGATCCACTGTATTTTGTTTCCTGCATAGCACTCACTGCCATAAGCAATTTCTTTATGCTTATTGTCTGTCTTTCCCTCAAACCTGCACTGCCCAGCAGAGTAGCCACATGTGGCTATTTAAATTTAAATCACCTAAAATGAAATAAAACCCAAAATTCAGCTCCTCAGTCAAACTAGCCACATTTTGAGCGCTCAGTAGCCGCAGGTGGCTAGTCACTCCCTCCTGCACAGGGTGAAGTTTTACATTATCCAGAAAGTTCTCTTGGATGGCGCTGCTCTAGACTGCAACTTACAGCAAGGCAATGTCTTTTCCACTCACCAGCGTGGACTCCTGCCCAGCATGCTGGCTGACCCCCAGGGGGGCTCAGGAAGTATTTACCGAATGAACTCACACATGCGCACACAGTCACCAAAGGAGATCCGCCCTCCCGTATATCAAAGAGCCTATCCAAATGCCACCTTTTGCTTGACGCCTCTCGTCATCTTTCTCCTCCTTTCCCCCAGCCCCAAGCTTGTACCTCTGACACAGAGGGGTCCTTCTCAGCCACAGACTTGAGTTTGCTGCAGGCACTTTGACCCTATGAGAAGAGAGGAGAGAAGGAAGTGTCTGGGGCCATGCCCTCATCAAGGGCCCCTCTGTCCATCTCCTTGGGGGAAGCAGAGTACCGACGTTGCAAGCACAAGCCCCGGACACAGGCAGTCCCAGGTTCGCACCCTGGCTGCGCGTCTTACCAGCTGTGACTGTGGGTAGTTCGTGGCTCCTCTCTGCGTCTTGATCTCATCGCCTGTAGGATGCACCTGTAATGCATGCTGCACGGAATGGCTACAAGGAGTGAAAGAGGTGCTGTGTGTGGACGATGTCACATGGTGTCCCTGGGAGGGTGCGCACCCATTTACACGCAGCCAGCTATATATGGGCAGCTTGTGTGGAAAGCTGACTCTCAATTCATTCCGCGGATGACCGACATTCTTCGGAGGTGGGCGCCGCAGGTCGCCGTGCAGACAGCCTAATGATTAACCAGGCTCGGATGCCGGCCCAGGGGCTGCCGTTGAAGCACAACCATCAATGGTCACATCTCAGTAATTAGTTTACATGCTACTGAAAGGCTGGTGCTCCTACAAATATTTTGTTAAAAGCGAGCCCTGATTACTACTGAACCATCCGTGTGGTCCCGAGATGGGGCGGGTCCGTCACCGCGCTGCCCTGGGTCTTCTGGCTAGAGTTTCTCCAAGCCAGCTGATGGGGAAGTAAGGTCCTGGGGGAAGCAAACGATCAGGCAGGGAGGGGCGCACCCCATGAGGATGCAGCTCGCTCGGGAGGAAAGAGAAGGGGGCATCAGAGGGAATTCAGCCATCAGACAAAATACAGCGTCGTGCGGTGGTGAACTCGTGGGATCTGATGCCAGATGGCCTGGGTCCAGTCCCCAGTCTGCTCCTCACTGGCTGGGTGACCTTGACTGAGTTCCTTGTCCTCTCTATGCCTTTGTCTGTGAAGCAGGGATAACAATCATACCTACTTCAATGGGGTGTTTGGGGGAGTAAACTTGTTCTTATTTAGAAAGCGCTTAGCATGGGGGTGCCTGGGTGGCTCAGTCGGTTGAGCAGCTGGCTCTTGATTTCAGCTCAGGTCACGATCTCAGGGTCCTGGGCTCCATACTCGGCAGGGAGTCTGCTTGAGGATTCTCTCTCCCCCTCCCCCTGCCCCTCCCCTCAGGAAGAGCATGCTCTCACTCTCTCACTCTAAAATATTTAAGTAAATCTTTAAAAAAAAAAGAAAGTACTTAGCACGGAACCTGGCATGAGTTATGCTCTATCCCAGGGTGGGTCGAGTTGGTGGAGAGAGGAGGAGTGCTGAGACTTGGAGAACCTCCCTGACCTTTGCCCTCTCTTTCGTCCTAGTCTCTTCATCAAACCTTCTTCTTTAAAGTCCTCCACACCCAACCATCACCCCTACCCCTGCCCCACTTCTGGGCCAATTCCATCAGAGTGCCAAAGTGGGTCTGAAGGAAATACAGGGGACCAAAAACCTGGGCAAAGATACTCAGCCATTCATCTCATCATCATCCAAGGGTGGGAATCTGGACTGCCTCGGAGATCCCGGAAGGGTCTCACAGAGGACCAAGCTGTGCTCAGAATGCTTCCTGAATGGAGTGCACCCTTTATTCAGTTGGAAATATTAACGCGGCATGTAACTCTCAGCGTAGACTTCACATATCTGTGATTCAAATTTTGTAAATACTGAAATAACACTAGTACACTAGCCAAAACTGACTGCATTTCAGTACTTACCGGCAATGCAGGGGCGCCTGCTGGCTCAGTCGGTAGAGCACGCAACTCTTGATCTCAGGGTTGTAACTTCGAGCCCCACGCTGGGTGTAGAGAGTACTTAAAAATGAAATCTTAAAAAAAAAAAAAAACAATGCAGTGTACCAGAACATCAGAATATTAGATCTTTAGAAGTCTTAGAATCCCTTTATCACTCCCAGATTTCATGGTCAAGGGCTGTTTGGGAAGAGCCAATGTCCACTGAGGCAGCCCCTCGATGTTGTGAAGCCTGGGGCCAGGCTGGGGGGGAGGGACAGACGGGGGAAGGTATGCCAGGAGGGAAGAAGTCAAGAGAGGAAATAAATCATTGAAAAAGACAGGTGGGCATCAGGCAGCATACAGCCCCCAAAGATGTTCACGTTTTAATCCCTAGGGTTTGTAAATGTTACCTTGGAAGGCAAAAAGACTTTGCAGAGATGATGAAGTTAAGGCTCTCTGGGTGGAGAGAGTAGCCTGGATCTTCCAGGTGGATTCAATGTCATCACAAGGATCCTTATAAGAGGGAGGCAGAAGGGCCAGAGTCAGAGAAAAAGAGAGGATCCGATGAGGGAAGCGGAGGTCGGAGCGAAGTAGGGCCACAAGCCAAGGAATGTGGGAAGCCTGGAGAAGCCAGAAAAGGCGAAGCAACAGCATCCCCCCCAAAGCCTCTGGGAGGAATACAGCTGCTGAGGCATTTTAGATTTCTGACCTCAAGGCCCATAAGATGATACACTTGTTGTTTTAAGCCACTAAGTGTGTGGTAATTTGTCACAGCAACAGTAGGAAGCTCACACAGTATCCAAAACAGATATGAGGATAATTATTTCAACAAAGCTTTGTTGAAGGCCTACCGAGCATGCCAGGCACTGTTCTAAGCAGACACTAAGCGAGTAAACAAATAGGATAATTTCAAATAGTTAAAAGAATATGGGAAAAATAAGAAAGGTTGACATGACAGAAAGTTACCAGTTGCAGAAAGGGGCTACCTCAGATGGAGTGATCAGGGAAGACCTCTCTGAGGAGGTGGCCAGAATGATGAGGGGCTAGCCAGGTGAAGACCTGGGAGAAGAGCCTCTTGGACTATATGGTTCAACCTTGACTCCATAACGAACCACCCCAAAACTTCATAGCATAAAACAACCATTTATTTGCCCCCAGTTTTCCATGTTGGTGGAGCGTAGGGCAAACAGCTCACCTCTGCTTCATGTAGCATCAGCTGGCGTGGCCCCAACTGGGGGGTCTACTTTCAATGTGGTTCACCCACACGGTCTAGCGAGTTGGTCGAGCTGTCAGCTGGGAGCTCCCCTGGGGCTGTCGGCTGGGTGTGACAATTAGCCTCCACAGGGCTGCTTGGGCTTCCTCACAGGATGGTAGCTTCCTCAAAAGGAAGGCCTCAGAAGCTGCCGCGTCACGTCTACCACACTTTGTTGGTCAAAACCATGGCAGGCCAGCGCAGGTTCGAGGGGACAGAGAAACAGGCTCCATCTCCCAGTGGGAGAAGGGACAGATCATCTGGGGTCATCGTTCGCCCACCACATACACCAAAGACATTGGATTTGCAAAAACCCTGAGGTAGGAATGAGTTGGTGCACTTGAGGACAGAAGTATGGGTGGAGAAGAGAGCACGCTGGCAAAGACGGGATGGTAGGTGAGGTCAGAGGGGAAGGCAGCTACCGGACGGCACAGGGCCTGGAGGCCACTCTAACGAGTTAAGGTGAGTGAGTGGATACACTTTCCTTTCTTAACCTTAGCTTCCATAAAATGGGGATAATAATATCTGTCCTCTAAAGTTATTGGGAAGATTAAATGAGGCTATTAATTCACTCAACAAATGTATACCGAAGGCATACGGGGAGAAGGACCCCAAAGGACTCAGCCTCTGTGGCACTTACAATCGCATGCAGAGTGATAAAGATATGTAAGTAATTCTGTGCCTGACACACAATACTGCTCAGTAGCTATTTTTAGTGTTGCACTTGAGGGGCCTATGGCACCCCCAGGTGGAGCGTTTCAACAGTCGGTCGGCTATTCAGCCTGGCTACCTCTCTCAGCGGTCAGCTGTCATTTACTGAACACCTACTGTGCGCCAGACACTGTACTAGACCCTCCACATCTGCCACCCCTCTCGTCTTCCCCGTAGTGGAGCTGGTAGGAACTTGGGGCCTCGGGTGCCAGGCTGACTAATTTATATGAGGCACCCAAAAGGCCATATGATCTGGCCCCTGACGAGTCACAGACACACAAGTGGGCAGTTTGTCACCCCTGCTTCTTCTCGAATCAGATGGTAGAGGCACTACCAGCGTGCCAGGCGCGGTTCTAAACTTTCCACGTGCATTATCTCATTACATCTTCATAATAGTCATATGAAATAGGTTCTGTTGTCGTCCCCCTATTACAGATGGGAACACTGAGGCCCAGAGTCACAAAGCAAGTAATTGGCAGACCTGAAATTTGAACCCAAACAGGTTGATTCCAGGGACCACTGTCCTATATGGCCACATGGCCATCCTTCGGAATCCCCAAATCTAAGGACGGCAGGAGACCCTGCAGCCTTCTTTCTCATGCGGGGAGACACATGAGATGTAGCAGGCTTCTCTGGAGAGGGCAGGGTGTTGCAGGAAGAGAATAAGCCTGGGAGTAAGATCCGTCTGGGGGTAAGGCCTGGCACTACCACTCCCTACCTGCAGACCCTAGGGAAGAACCCTATATTCCCTGAGCCTCAGCTCCCTTTCGCTAACACCAAGATTATCATTCATTCATTCATTCATTCGACAAATAATTGCTGAGAGTCTGTTACATGCCAGGAACTGCGGCATGAGTGAGACACACACTGTCCCCTGTCCTCATGAATCTGACATCCGAGCTAGAAGACAGATGACAAAACAAGGGAACAGACAAATAAAATATTTTCCAGCCATAATGAGCGCCGCGAAGGAAATTCGCAAGGGGCTGAGCGAGGGAAGGAGAGGAGGGCACCTGCTTTGGGTAAGAGCAGCCACCCGAAGGGTAAGAAGGAGCCGGCCATGCACAGAGGAGAAGCCCCAGCATCAGGGCAGAGCGAAGGGTGACGCAAGGACCCCAGGAAGTCTGGGAACCACAAGGGCTCAGCATGGCTGGTATGCAGTGAAGGGATCAGAGCCTCTGATGCCCCCGAACTCCCGCTGCCTTGTCCTGAGCAAGAAAGAGGATCGTGCTTGCCAGGCAGAAGGCATGACGCCTGACATGTGCTAGACAATAAATGTGAGTTCTCTCCCCCTCTCCCCAAGCTGGGTGCTCTGGGTCCAGAAAGAGGCTCCTCCTCGGGGCGGGGGGGGCATCTTCAGCCACGAAGCCCTCCTGGCTCCTCGGGGTCCCCGAGCTCCGAGCCTGTTTGCCACCATCGAAGCGCGCACTTTCTCCCTTTGTCTAATTATTCCTAATTGGGAGAAAAATTGTTTGGCAAATCAGCTGGCATCTCCTCAGCTCCGGTGTCCTAGCAACCCAGCTCTCGGGGGTGACACCGGGGAGGCGGCGTTCCGCCGCCTCCGCGCTGCAGGGAGCCCGGGGCAGGGCGGCGCCGCGCCCCCACGGTGGCCTCGCCCGCGCCCGGGCCACCACGCGCACGGCACGCGGGCACACACGGCCACGCGCGCCCTCCGCCGAGGCCACCGGAGGCCACCGGCACTCGCCCGGCCCGCAGCGGAGCCTCAGCCTTTCTGGAAAGCAGAAGGTGTCTCAGAAATAGATTTCTAATTTTCCAGCCACCTGCTCAGCTGAAAGATATTCTGGAGTTTATAATTACTTTTCAGGCACTTAACTAGAGTCTAGTTTCTAGGGCAACTTGATGCATCTCTTAATGTGTTTATGGCGAAATCGCGCCTTGCCGCTCAGCCAGGGCGGCCTGAGAGCGCCTGAGCCAGGCCCAGAGGGGGGCGCTGTCTCCCGGGTTCAGGCTTTTGGAGAAGAGTGATACCCTGGGGAAGGGGAAGGAGCGAGTGAAATGGGGTGGATCGGCCTTCTGGCACCGCAGCGGGAAGGCCCCAGGAATATTTAGCAGCAGTAGTAACGGGTCTGGTGAAAACAGATGGCGTGGCCTCTACTTCGGGGAGCACGCAGGCTCAGGGGCCAGGCCTCAGGGACAGAACCGCCGCCCCCCCATCGTCCGAGAGTTTGGGGGCCCCACCAGGTCTCAAATCCCACCCGTGCCACTTACTGGCTGTGTAATAATAGCAAGTTACTCTCCAGCTCTGTGCCTCAATATCCCGTCCTGGGAAGTAGAGATAATCAGGGTACCCACCTCGGAGGGTTGTGATGGGGCTTAACAGAGTTAATTCGTGGAAAGCGCTTAGCACAGTACCTAGCTCATAGAGTGAGCGCTGAGTAAATATTCCATTACTGTTATTATGGAAAAATCACAGAACAGCTCCGCCAGGGCCAGGGAAGTCCTGTGTGGGCTACAGGAAACAGAGATGGCTTCAGGGAGCTTACAAACTAGAACAGAGGTCTCCCGGAGGAGGAAAAATACATACATATTGTAACTTCTCGTTTGTATTTTTATCGCATCCTTTTTGATTCATATTTAATATATATCTTACGATGTGTATATTTTATAAATAAATAAATATATAGTGAGGGACCTCACTCAAGAAGGTTCTGAGGACAGGGGAATGATTCCAAAAAGGGTAGGACAGAGGGAATAAACAACTTATTTTAAATGAAAGGGGCCCTAGAGGTCATTCAACAAATCCCCACCTACATCTCACACGTGGGGACCCTGAGGGCCAGAAAGAGGGTTGCACTTAACCCAGAGGCACGCCAGAAACAAGGAGCCAAAGCCCCGAGGGAATCCACAGAAAGCCCAAGAAGTTGGCTCTGCAAGACTCCTGGGAAACAAAAGCTCCATGGACAGCACAGCCAGGAAGGCTTCCTGGAGGAAGGGCACAGGAACAGACCTTTGAGTGGAAGAGCAAGGCTCCATCTGGGCAAACCAAGAACAGAGAAGCAGAGCCATTGCTTCTAATGCCCTTCACATTGGGTTTCCCAAGGATTGTAACATGGGTGAACACTCCCACCAGAGCCAAGTTCAGACCTCGGGGGTTTTACAACGGGCAAATTTCCTCAATCCCTACAATCCGGTGCAAGCTGGCACCAGCATGTCCTGGAGGGGCTCTCAGTCCTGGTCAGCTGACCCTGAGGCTTCCTCCCTCTGAATTTTTACTTCCCCCTGGTCCTGCCTTCAGTCTCCTGTTTCTCAGGGGAATAAACTCAGTCCACATTTTTGTTGTTTATCTGTCTTCTTTGGGTCTCTCTCTCTGTATCTGGTCATCCTTTGACCTGCGGTGAGGGGCCAAAGAGGGGTCTCTGTCTCTCCCAGCTCTGCCTCCATACACCTGGGCCTCTCAGCCTCCTTGGCACCTCTGCTTTGGAGCACGCCTATGGGTCTGCTTGACTGTCTGTCACCTCTCTGGGCCTGTTTCTCTCTCCAAGTCTCTCTCTGGCTCTGAATGTGTGTGAATGGGGGCGGTGTGCGTCTGGGTTTCTCTGTCTCCGGTTCCGTCTGTCTGTCTGCCTGCCTGTCTGCCTGACTTCTCTCTGGCCTGCTGTCTAAGTTGGTGATTCTCAAAGCATAGTCCCGGAGGCAGCAGCATTACTTGGGAATTTGGTAGAAATGCATGTTCCTGGCCCCACCCCGGACAGATTCCCTCCTTGACCAAACTCCGCTCAGGCTCCTCTGGGTTCTTTTGCAACTAGGCCTCGATTTCCACAGTCTGTGCATTGTCCGGTTTTAGCAGGAATCCTGCTAAGTCCATTTAGCCAGAACCCCCCCCCCTCCAAACACACACTATCTAATCAGGTTCCTCAGTCTCCGGCACCCCCAGGTGATGATGTCCGGTCACCCTGCCTCCAGCAAGAATCCTAGTAAGTGGTTTGTCCAGAATCTCCCCTGACCCCTGATGTTTCCTCCTGGTAATTTTCCATCCACTGACCCCACCCTGCCCCTTGGCTGTCAGTTCCCACTTGCCCCTGCTGTATTCAGAGTCAAGCCCAATCTCTCTCATTGCAAAATCCCATTGCAGGGGTCCCGACACCTGTCAGGGTAGTCCTCCTGCTCACATAAAGTCTTCCCATCATGCTTTAACGAGCATGATTTAACACCCCAAACAGACTGAATCTGAAACTCTGGGAATGGGGCCCAGCAATCTGTGTTTCTAGAAGCCTCTCCAGGTGGCCAGGGGCTTCTGATGCAGGTCAAGTGTCAGCACCCAGGTAGTCTCTCTTTCTGGCTCTACTAGGAGGGGGGCCCCCTTGCTCTCGGCCTTGTCTGTCCCTGTGTCACTCTGCCTTGTAGGTCCATGTCTGCCCATCACATCCAAGGCCACTGACCAGGAGGTAGCCGATCTCCATGGGCACACGTTGCCTGCTGCCCCCCGGTCCCCAACAGCTTGGTCGCAAACAAAGAACAGACAGCTAAGAAAAAGAAGCCTGCCCAGCTGGAGCTGGAAGCACAAGGCAGCTTGCTGACCCACCACAAAGCCTGGGAAGGCTGCTGGGGATTAACTGGAAAACATCACTGCTTCCTCTGCTGGAGGGGATCACAGGCTGTGGCTACATCCCCTGTTACAGGGGCTCCTTCCCCCTTGTTCCCCACCCCGGCTGCATACACAATCACCTCCCCACGTTTAAAGCATCCTGCATGCTGGGAACTACTCCCAGACGTCCTGACAACGCTCCGCAGACCCTACCACGGAAGCGCCCCAACCCACAAGAGCGAGCCCAGACCACAGGCCCCTCGCAAGACCAAAATTTCTTTGAAGACTATACTTTCTCTTTAAAAGCCAGGTGAGGATGGGGCGCCTGGTGGCGCAGTCGTTAAGCGTCTGCCTTCAGCTCAGGGTGTGATTCCGGCATTCTGGGATCCAGCCTCACATCAGGCTCCTCCGCTGGGAGCCTGCTTCTTCCTCTCCCACTCCCCCTGCTTGTGTTCCCTCTCTCGCTGGCTGTCTATCTCTGTCAAATAAACAAATAAAATCTTTAAAATAAAATAAAATAAAAGCCAGGTGAGGGGCGCCTGGGTGGCTCAGTCCGTTAAGTGTCTGCCTTCGGCTCAGGTCACCATCTCTGGGTCCTGGGATGGAGCCCTGCATCGGGCACCCTGCTCAGTGGGGAGTCTGCTTCTCCCCCTCCCTCCGCTCCTCTCCCATGCTCCTGCACGCTCTCTCTCTAATAAATAAATAAAATCTTAAAAAAAAAAAAAAAGCCAGGTGAACTTTGCATGCTACTCCATAATGTGCCTGGGTTTGTTTCAATAAAAAAATAATGCTTATTGATTGACTTTTGACACGGAACATGTATTATTTTTGTAATGTAAAATATTCAATTAACAAGTAAATACAATGCTTCTCATCCCTTACTTTCAAGTAAAATTGATGATCCTGGAAGATGCTGAGTTTGCTCTGTGGCCTTATGAATTCCCAAACACCTAGGGTGCCCCCAGGGCCTTCCATAATGCATCCATTGTTTCTTTCATTACTCATTCAACAAATACTTTTGGAGTGCCTGCAGTGTCCCAGGCATGGGACTAGAGCCTAGGAATAGAATGATGAGTAACAGAGAAATACTCCCTGTCTTCAGGGAGCTCCGTGTCTACTCAGGGGATCAAGATGTCAAAACACACACACACACACACACACACACACACACACACACAAAAGTATAATGACTTGTAATAAATGTACTGTAGGAAAAGCAAAGGATGTACTGAGCAAGAATAATGGGGGTACTAAAATTGTTTCCAAGGAAGTGACGTTTAAACTGAGACATAAAAGATGAATAGGAATTGGTCAGGTAAAAAGGAGCAGTGGGAGAATGTTCCAGACATCGGTAATAGCCCATGTGAAGAGGGAAAGACGACACACCCAAAGCTTTCTAGAAGCTCAAAGATGAATCCGTCATCACTTGCAGCCAGAGCTCACAGGCCAGAGGCAGGAACAGCCCCCCTTCCCAAGCCCTGGGAAGCAGCCAGATGCTCTGCCAGACCCAGGCCAACTGCAGTCTCTGGGCACAAGGCCACCAGTGATCGCACAGCCAGCGCCCAGCTCAACACCGGCCCTGAAGTAGGACCTGGAGCCAGGTGGGGTAAGGGGGGTGGGACCCACAGACGCAGCGCTGAAAGGGGTAGCATAGGACGGTGGTCAACTTTAGATCCTGGCCAAGCCCAGATGAAGCCTCTAGAGCGTCTCTGATGTCTGGAAATAGCACCTTTGGGGCACCTGGCCAGGAGGGAATGGCTTTGAGGCATGTAGGGCCAGTGGCCCTTCTGAGCCCAGGACCTAGTGCCAAGATCAACACCTCATTTTGTGCCCCGGTTGAGGGTCCCTGGCCCCTGGTCCTGACCTGCACCCCTGACATGCTTCCTGGAATGTCACTCTATGTAGGATTGGGGGATGCTCTTCTCCCATCTAGGCTGGCCCTTCTCCTGAGCCCTCTGCCGCCATGGCAGCGGCGTGCTCATTCTGGGGCCCAGCATCACCCCCTCCACCATGCTCAGCCCAGCTGTTCCCCAGGATGCCTCCCACCATCTGCCTAGAGGCCTGGCTGGTTCCTGGCAGGCGCTGGCCTTCTCCCACCTAGACTAAGACTAGCCCCCCGCTGGACTTTCAGCTTCCATCATCCTTCTTCCTGTAGCCAGAGTGACCTTTCTAAAAACACAGATATGGTGTGGCTTCACTGCTTCCAACATCTCCATGAATTTTCCATTGCCCTTAGGGTAAAGTCCAAGCTCCTTCATAAAAGATGGGCAAGTTCTTCACGCCCACCCCCACCCCCCCTCTCTGCTCTCATCTTCCAGAAAGAAGACTTGTAGAGGAGGAAAGGACACAGGAAGAGACTGGGGGGAAAGTGGGAGGAAGAATGCAGAAGCACAAGCTGGAGCACCCCAAACCTTTTGCCCGAGAGCCCCCCCAAGCCCCTGGCAGAGCTGGAGCCTGCCGCAGGGAAAGCCTCTCCATTCTGATGGCCGCAGCAAGGCCTGGGCAGCTACGGCGAAGCCTGGGCCTCTGCTGCCACCCAGAGGCTGAATGGAGCAGCACAGGCAGGAGAGCTAGTCCCTTAGTCACACGGAGGCGGAGCCGGTCGTCCAGGACTCACCCAATGGTGAGCAAGGTCCAGTCAAGGGTGGGGCCAAAAGCAAAGAACTCAGTCAGCGTGACCGTGTGGGAATCCAGCCTAATGGGTCCTCAACACGCTTCTATTATGCATCTGTCATAACACTTCGTAATTTACCTGTTCCTCTGTCTGGCTCCCCCGCCACACCCTGTAATCTGAGGTCCCTGCTCACAAAGCAATCTACACCATCTGGTCAGCCAGCCTCTCCGGCCTCTCCAGCCTCTGGTCCCCTTACTACTCTCCTCTCCTCTTCCCAAACCGCTTGGGCTTCAGGACATCCCAGGACAAGCAACTTCATACAACAACAGCTTCTCCGTGTACACCCTTTCCATCACCTGCCTGCAGTTCCTGCTTCTCACCCCAACACCACATTTGTTCATTCCTTCCTTCCTTCGTTCACTGATCAAATACTTGCTGAGGGCCTTGTATGGGCCTGGGCCTATGCTAGACAAGCAGACAGACAAGATCCCCCTGTCACGGAGCTGATTTTATTTGGGGTAGACAGACAATCAGATAAATGAACAAGGTAATTTCAGGTAGTGATACACTGACTGATGTGTTAGCACTTGGAGGGTGGCAGTGGGGAGAGAAACTGGCGGTCAGGAAAGGCCTCTCTGAAGCCAGGTGCGAAGCCAGGTTTTAAAATATGTCCACTGCCTTCAAAAAATAGAATCTGCTTTGCCTCCCCGTAAGCCCCTTAAATGCAGGCTGTGCTTAGTCATCTCTAACGAAAAGAATGGGACAGAAACAATGGCACGTTGACTGTGTATGACTTCCAAGAGAGGACACAGAAGGCACTGTGGATTCCTCCCGATGTGCTACTTCTCTTTTGGATCACTCACTCTAGGGGAAGCCAGCTGCCAGGTCGCAAAGACGCTCAAGCTGGCCCGTGGAAAGGCCCACGTGGCTGGGAACTGAGGCCTCCTGCTAAAAGCCATGTGAGCGCACCATCTTGAAAGTGGATGGTCCCAGCTCAGTCGAGCCTTCAGATGACTGCAGCCTGCGCCAACATCCTGACGGCAGCTGCATGACAGACCCCGAGCCAAAGCGACCTGGTTAAGCCACTCAGGGCCAGTTCCTCCACTGGACCCAGTGAGCACACTGCCCAGGTCCCACAATACTTTTACGACCTACAGAAATGTTTTCATTTCTATTAAAATTAAGAGAAAGAAATCTGTCACAAAAATGTGCAGATTAAACAACATACTGTTGAACAGCCAATGTGTCAAAGAGAAAAATCAAAAATACATTGAGACAAATGAGAATGGAAATATAATATACCAAAATGTGTGGTATGCGGCAAAAGCAGTTCTAAAAGGGAAGTTCATAGAGATACATGACTACCTTAAGAACCATGACGTCTCAAATAAACAACCAACCTTTACACCACAAAGAACTAGAAAAAAGAATAAACAAAGCCTAAAGTTAGTAGAAGGAACAAAATAACAAAGATTAGAGCAGAAATAAATGAAGTCGAGAATAAAAAGACAATAGAGCATATCAATGAAACTAAGAGTTCTTGGGAAAAAATAAGCAAAATTGGCAAGCCTTTAGCCAGACTCACCAAGAAAAAAAGAGAGAGGACTCAAATAAATAAAATCAGAAATGAGGGGCACCTGGGTGGCTCAGTCAGTTATGCTCTGACTCTTGATTTCAGCTCAGGTCAAGATCTCAGGGTTGTGAGATCAAGCCCCGTGTTGGGCTCCATGGTGGGCATGGAACCTGCTTAAGATTCTCTCACCCTCTCTCTGCCCCTCCCCCTTCTAAAAAGTCTGAAATGAAAAAGGAAATACTACAACTGGTGCCACAGAAATACAAAGGTCATTAAGAGACTCTTATGAACAATTAGACACCAACGAATTGAACGATCTAACAGAAATGGACGAATTCCTACAACATATAACCTACAAAGATTGAATCGTGATAAAAAAGAAAATCTGAACAGACCAATTACGAGTACAGAGATTGAACCCGTAATCAAAAACCTCCTAACAAAGAAAAGTCCAAAATCAGATAGTTTCACTGCTGAATTCTACCAAACATTCAAAGAAGAATTAATACCGATCACTCTCAAGCTCTACCAAAAAAACAGAAGAGGAGGAAACTCTTCCAAATTTATGAGGCCAGCATTACCTACCCTGATACCAAAACCAGACAAGGACACCACAAAAAAATTACAGGCCGATATCCCTGATGAACATAGATGTAAAAATCCTTGACAAAATATTACCAAACTGAATTCAACAATACATTAAAAAGACCATATACCATAATCAAGGGGGATTTATTTCAAGAATGCAAAGATGGTTCAGGTTCAACGAAGGCAAATTAGTCAATGTGATATACTATGCTAACAAAATGAAGGATAAAAATCATATGACCATTTCAGTAGATGCAGAAAAGCATTTAACAAAATTGAGCGTCCATTTATAATAAAAACTCTCAACAGAGTCAGTATAAAGAGAATGTACCCCAACGTAATAATGGCGACCTTATTGCCATATATGACAAATTCACAGCTAACGTTTGACTCAATGAAAAGCTGAACGCTTCTCTTCTAAGATTGGGAAGAAGACAAGGATGCCCACTCATGCCACTTTTATTCAAAATAGTGTTGAAAGTCCTAGCCAAAGCAGTCAGGCAAGAGAAAGAAATAAAAGGCATCCAAACTGGAAAGAAAGAAGTAAAACTGCCACTATTTGCAGATGACGTGATATTATATATGGGAAGTCCTAAAAAACGCTATCAAAAAAACTGTTAGAATTAACAGACAAATTCAGTAAGTTCTCAGGATACAAACTCAATACACAAAGATCTGTCGCTTTTCTACATACAATGATAATGAACTATCAAAAAGAGAAATTAAAAAAAAACTATTTTATTTATAATTACATCCCAAAAAAATCCAGGAATAAATTTAACTAAGGAGGTAAAAGACCCAATATTGAAAACTACACAAGACTTTAATAAAAGAAATTGAAAGACACAAATGAATGGAAAGATATTCCATGCTCATGGGTTAGAAGAATCGATATTATTAAAATGTCCATACTACCCAAAACAATATCCATAGTCAACACAATCCCTGTTAAAATTCCAATGGTATTTTTAAAGAACTTGAACAAACAATCCTAAAATCTGTATGGAACCACAAGAGATCCTGAGTAGCCAAAACAATCTCGAAAAAGAACAAACCTGGAGGATATCATGCTCCCTGATTTCAAACCATATTACGAAGCTATAGTAATTAAAACAGTATGATATTGGCATAAAAACCAATACACATGGATCAGAATAGAGGGCCCAGAAATAAACCCATGTATATATGGTCAACAAAGTTATTACAAAGGAGCCAAGAATATGCAATGAAAAAAGGACATCTCTTCAATAAATGGTATTGGGAAAGCTGGACAGCCACATGCAAAAGAATGAAACTAGACCATTATCTTATACCATACGTGAAAATTAACTCAAAATGAATGACAGGCTTGAGCATAAGACCTGAAATCATAAAACTCCTAGAAGAAAACATAGATGGTAGGTTCCTTGGGTCTTGGTGATGATTTTCTGAATCCAACACTGCAAACAATAAAAACCAAAAATAAACAAGTGGGACTACGCCAAACTAAAAAGTTTTCTGCACAGCAAACGAGACTATCAACAAATGAAAAGCCAACCTACTGAATGGAAGAAACTATGGCGGGTTCCGTTCCAGACCACTGCCACAAAGCTAGTGTTGCAATGAAGTGAGTCAAATGAATGTTTTGGTTTCCTGGTAGATATAAAAGTTATTTTTACACTATAATGTAGTCTATTAAGTGTATAATAGTATTATGTCTAAACAAAACCAATGTACATACCTTAGTTTTAAAATACTTTGTTAGGGGCGCCTGGGTGGCACAGCGGTTAGGCGTCTGCCTTCGGCTCAGGGCGTGATCCCAGTGTTATGGGATCGAGCCCCACATCAGGCTCCTCTACTATGAGCCTGCTTCTTCCTCTCCCACTCCCCCTGCTCGTGTTCCCTCTCTCGCTGGCTGTCTCTCTCTCTGTCGAATAAATAAATAAAATCTTTAAAAGAAATACTTTGTTAAAAAATGCTAAGCATCATCTGAGCCTTCAGTGACTTGGAATCTTTTTGCTGCTGGAGGGTCTTGCCTCGCTGCTGCTGCTGCTCACTGATCAGGGTGGTGAGTGCTGAAGGCTGGGGTGGCTGCGGCAATTTCCTAAAATAAGACAAGAACGAAGTTTGCTACATCAGTTGACTCTTCTTTTCAGGAATGATTTCTCTGTAGCGTGTGATGTTGTTTGACAGCATTTTACCCACAATAAAACTTCCTTCAAAATTGGAGTCAATCCTCTCGAACCCTGCCACTGCTTTCTCAACTCCGTTTATGTGCTAGTCGAAAGCCTTTGTTGTCATTGCTACCATCTTGACAGCATCTTCACTAGGAGTTTCCATCTCAAGAAAGCACTTTCTTTGCTCACCCATCTGAAGCAACTCCTCACCCATTCGAGTTTTACAGTGAGCGTGGAGCTATTCAGCCACACCTGCAAGCTCCAACAGTAACATCAGAGCTCAGTGATCACAGATAACCCAGCAAATATCATAATGATGAAGACCTGAGATATCGTGAGAATTACGAAAGGTGACATGGAGACATGAAGTAGACAGATGCTGTTGGAAAAATGAGGCCAATAGGGTTGCTCAATGGAAGGTTGCCACAAACCGCCAATTTTAAAAAATGCAGTGTCTGCAACAGGCAATAAAGTGAGGTGCAATGAAAAGAGGTGTGCCCGTATCTGATAAGGGGCGAATATCCAAAATATATAAAGAACTCATACAACTCATTGGTAAAAAAAACAAACAATCTGGTTTAAAAATGGACAGAAGGGGCGCCTGGGTGGCCAGTCGTTAAGTGTCTGCCTTCGGCTCAGGGCGTGATCCCGGCGTTCTGGGATCGAGCCCCACATCAGGCTCCTCCGCTGGGAGTCTGCTTCTTCCTCTCCCACTCCCCCTGCTTGTGTTCCCTCTCTCGCTGGCTGTCTGTCTCTGTCAAATAAATAAAATCTTTTAAAAAAAAGAAAAAATAAAAATGGACGGAAGATCTGAATAGACATTTTTCCAAAGAAGACATATAGATGGCCAACAGGTGCATGAAAAGATGCTGAACATCATTAATCATCAGGGAAACTCAAATCAAAACAGGGAGATATCACCTCACACCTGTCAGAACGGCCATTACCAAAAGACAAAAAATAACAAGTGTTGGCGAGGATGTGGAGGAAAGGAAAGCTTTATGCACGGTCGGTGGGAGTGTAAACTGGTGCAGCCACTGTGGGAAACAGTATGGAGTTTCCTCCAAAAATTAAAAAATGGAACTACCATGTGATCTAGCAATTCCATTTCTGGGTGTTTATCCAAAGAAAACTAAAACACTACCTTGAAAAGATACATGCACCCCCATGTTCATTGCAGCATCGTCTACAACAGCCAAGACGTGGAAGTGTCCATCAATGGCTGCATGGATAAAGAAAATGTGAGATATATAGACGTACACACACACACACACACACACACACACTGAAACATTATTTAGCCTTAAAAAGGAGATCTTGCCATTTGCAACAACACAGATGGACCTCAAGGACATTACGCTTAAGTGAAATAAATCAGACAGAGAAAGACAACTATCATGTGATCTCTTTTATACATGGAATCTATAAAAATAAAATCAAAAACAAAAGCAAAAAAACGGGGGTGCCTGGGTGGCTCGGTCAGTTAGGCAGCCGACTCCTGATTTCAGCTCAGGCAGGTCAAGACCTCAGAGTCGTGAGATTGAGCCCTGCGTCAGGCTCCACTCTCAGCAGGGAGTCTGCTTGGGATTCTCTCTGCCCCCCTTTCCCCTTTCCCCCTCCCCCCGCTTGCAGTCTCTCTCCCTAAAATAAATAAATAAATCTTTAAAAACAGAACGAAACAAAAAACAAGCTCACAGATGCAGAGAACAGATGGCTGGTTGCCAGAGGCGGGAGATGAGGGGCCAAAGAAATGAGTGAAATTTTTTCAAATTTTTTTTAATTTGAGGAAAAAAAGAAGTAATGTGTATGAGCCTGCGATCAAATTAAAGGGAACAATTTTTCCAAATTTAATGAGCTATGCATATTGCTATAAAAACCAAACTTTTTTAAAAAAGAAATCTTACATCAAAGAATATGTTTTCATATATATTAATATCTCCATCTTTATAATAGCACAATTATTAAAAATTATGTATAAAATATAAAAATTATTTTAAAATAATTTTTAATATCCTTTTAAGAAAAAAGGGGCCAGAAAGGGCAAAAGTACCTAAGTCCCATTAAAGTGCTAATGTGGTCCTGAAGCTGCTCTTGAATTCTTGACTCACAGAAACTTTGAGATAATAAGTATTTGTTCTTGTAAGCTACTAAATTTGGGGATAATTTGTTACATGGCAAGAGAGCACCAAGAAGACTGGCCTCATGAAGATTTGAGGGCAGAGCACTGCAGACAGGGGAGAGTAATGCAAAGGCCCTGGGGTAGAATGTAACCCTGGCATGTTCAGAATGAACAGGGAAAAAAAGGTTACTTTTTACGTCTTTAAGCCTCAGTTTTCTCATCTGTAAAATGGGGATGATAATCATCACAGCTCCTCATTGGAGGATTGTTGGGATTGTTGGATTATTGCTGTCAGGTTGTTATCAGGATTAATTAATAATATCTGGCACAAAGTAAGCACTCTGATTCCTGTTCAGCCTCCTCTTGGCCTCTCTTTCTCCTCCTGCATCCTGCCTAGGCCTGATATCCGAGGGCCTGAGACTCTTGCCAGCCACCTTGGTCTTTTGACTCCAATCTCCACCAACACACCCGGCAGCTGGGGGTCCAGAGAGGCTTCTAGATGAGATTCGGAGCCGGGAGAAATAGGTATTCCACAGATGGGATGAAAGGAGTTCCAGTTTTGCAGCTCTCCCCTGAAATCACTGTCTTCTTTTCCCATCACCCACTCGCTAACTCCCCTAGAGCCAGCAAGAGTCTCCTACAATCCTAGAAGATTCCTGATTCTCACACAAAGCCCCTACTTTCTGCTGTAACATGCGCACACATCCCCCTGTGCTCTGCCAGGACAGGGAGAAGCCCTTCTCCACCGCTGTGCGAGCGTGAGCCCCACAACAGGGCCACAGACCCGGGTCTCAGCCACAGTGGTGGGGGGAGGGTTGGAATTACTTTACACGCACGCATGCGTGCACACACACACCCCTGTACCCTGAAGCCTCTCCCTGTCCTTAGGTTGAGTCCTTCGTGTGGGATCACAAAGAGGTCAGGTGCTAGAGTGCTGGAGTCAACAGTCCGCGGAGTGGCGGGGTGTCGCACACATGTCCATCACCGCTTGTCACACTCACTGCTCCCGCCGAGTAGACGCGCCATATTCTAGAATGGTAGTTACAATAATAATGATAGTCAGTAGGAGGAGGGTGCTTCCTCTGTGCCAGGTGCTGTCCTAGGACCTTTACAGCAAGCACACGAGAAGTGTACCGTTATTACCTCCAAAGATGAATTGAGAGCACAGAGAGGTGAAGTAACTTGCCCAAGGTCACACAGGAGAGGTGGGGATTCAAACCCAAGCAATCGTCGGCAGAGTGCAGACGGAGCCCTAGACCGGGCCTGTGTGCCCCACCTGCCCAGGCCTCAGCAGCCTGGACCCAAGGCGCTAGGAGGAGCTGGGCCAATCAGTTGTTCCTTTAGCCAACAGGGAGCAGTGGGCACAGGGGCCAAAAGAAGCTGAGCGTCCCCACAAAGTAAAGGGGACAGGACAGCCTTCAAGGCCAGGTGTCAGAGAGGACAGAGCAGCAATGCAGACAAAAGCAAAGATGAAATGACCGTGAAGCTACCCGAAGAGGGGCCTGGAGACAACCTCAGGCTGCTGGAGGCCTGGTGGTCAAGCGGTTCCTGTCCCCTGAGATCTGGAAACCTTGCTGCATCTACAAGTCTCCTTTATGGGACAAGCGTTGAAAAAGTCTCCCATCCTGGCTATCAGGAAAGCTCTGACCAGAACATACTGTGCAACCTCGGGCAAGTTACCTAACCTCTCTGAGCCTCAGACTGCTCCATGAAATGCGACTTTGTAAGAATCAGACACTGACCGTGCGGCAGCGTCAAAAGCTGCGAGCACACACTAGGGGTAAAGTCAACGGCAGAGCTGATCGGGGCACGCCGGTGTTTCCCACCCCATCCTTCTGAGGACATGCTGGGTGAACACAGTGTGGACTCTGCCTGGGGCCCCAAGTGAGTGGTACCGCCCTGACCGGGGTACCCCGTGTACCACAAGCCCTCTTGTGCCCCACCTGGCAGAGAAGGCTGCCGTGGGGCTCCTGTGCCCCAGCTCCCCTCTGGGGCCCTGACCTGTGCCAGCCCAGATCAGCCTCCTTCCCTGCCCACAGCCGACAGCTGGGATCGGCTCTGTTGTCATTCTTGAACAAACTATTTTGGGATCATGTAAAAATTACAAATATAGTTCGGAGAGCTCCCGTATGCCCTCTCCCCAGCTTCCTCTGATGTTAGCATCTTGCAGAACCATGGTGTCAAAGCCAGGAAATTAATGCTGGCTCAATACTGTATCCCAAACTCCAGACATACTCAGACTCCAGCTGGGGCGCTCATGCCCTCTTCTGCCCGATTTCTACTTCTACCAAGCATCCTGTGTGAGGACAGAGAGGTCTTGGCCCCGCCCTGCCCTCGAGGAGTCACGGCCTCGGGGAGAACAGATGTGGAAATGAGACAATTACCCTGTGATGAGATCTAGAGAGAGGAAGAGTGTCTTGCTGGTGGGGTGCACAAGGGAAGCCCTCTGGTCCGGCGTGCCAGGGTCCCGGTCTGAGCCGAGGCTTGAAGGACCAGTAGTACTTTGTCCCTCTCGGTCATCATCTCCAGAAGTCAATGGGTACTGTCAGGTACCAACCAACACAGGGCTTACTGCAGCCCTTTTGCTAGGGACTTTTCAGGGAAGACAAAGACCAAACCACAGAGTGAGTCGAGACCCAGCGCTCCGGAGGCAGACAGACAGGGGCCGAACCCCAGCTTCAATGCTGTGCAACTTGGAGCAGGTGAGTCAGCTTCTCTGGGCTTCAGGTTCCTTGCTCTTCCCCTGCATCTCACGCTCCTCTGTCAGAGGCAGTGTCTTCCTGCCTCTCATTCATCTCACCCAGCCTCCCTCAGCCTTGGCCCTCCCCCCATCCCAAACCCCTTGGAGTCCCATTAATTTTGAGAGGCTGTCTGTGTGGATTGCCGCCTGGCCCAGTCCTGGGGCTCAGAGAGCTGTGTAATTATCCACTTGGAGCTGAGGGGAAGCGATAACCAGTTCTCCCTCCCTCCTTCCCTGCTTGCCTTACGCTCATCCATTTCGCTCAACTATCCCCAGGGAAGCCGATTATGGAGGGGCCCGCTGGGGGTGGAGGGGTGGGGATCCTCATTACCCCAGACAAGGTCAGAGAAAAGGAATACTCAGGCCCTGACCCCCCAGCCAGGGCCCATCTGCCTGTCCTAGACATCACTGCTTAATCTCTAGACCCCATTATCTCCAGCCAGGAGCTCCCTCCTGTGCCCCCGCTTTGTTCCGCCAACTTCCCCCGGGGAGCCCCCCGTGTATGTACCACGGATCTTCAAGCTCAACACCTCCAACCTGGACGCACCGTCTTCCCTCTCAGACCTACTTCCCCCATCCCTACCTTCCACTTCCACACCCCATTCCTGATCTCCTGTAGCACCAGCCTCCCAGGCGCTCAACGAGTCACCTGACATCGTCGCCTCGACTAATGTGCCACAAGCATCCATTTCCGTTTACCTCGGACCACCATGTCCTAGAAGTTACCTGGGAGCGGACCTTTTCACCCGGACAGCCCACAGTCCCGTCAAACTGGCAATGCCCCAATCTGTATCATCTTACCTCCAATCTCCCTTCCTCTGTCTGGGACACCCCCCCTGCCCAATCACTGACACCAAACCTCTCCACCCCCTGCATACACCCCGACAGTCCCCATGCTGGGACAGGAGAGCCGACTTTGGGGTTGGTAAGAACTGAATAATAATCTCACCTCCATCATCCCCTGACTGTGTGGCCTGGAGCAGGTCACTTCACCTCCGGCCCTCAGTTTTATCATCTGTGAAATGGGGCTAAGGATACCCACCTTGCAGGGCTGTTGGGAAGACGGGGTGAGAATATCAATCCCAGTTACAATCTCAAATGACTACAGAGCCGAGCAAGTAACATGCATGAGTGGAGAGCCCTGGTGGGGTCTAGAGCCGACTGGACAGTGGGTGTCGCATCAAAGGGGGGCAGCTGTCCATCACTCCAGCTGTTGATGCCGCAAGCAATATGGGCCTCGTGCTGCCGGAACCTCCTATTTCCCAACCAGGTTTCCATGTGGAATCTCCAGATTTGTATATGTTGGCAATTAATTGGAATGTTTCTTTAGCACCACGAAGGCCAAACAAAACGTGTGGCCCCGGGGCGCCAGTTTGCACCCCTGGATGTATGCAAGGGGCCGGCCCGGGGCTCGCTTCTAACAGTCAATAAACATGAATTCCCCTCTCTGCCCTTCTTAGCACTTCTCTCAACAACAAAAAAGTTCTCCCCAAGCCATTCCTCCCGTGCGACACTCATCCCCAACGTCGTCATGCAGCTTGCGGTGGCCAGCAGCCGCCGGGCTCTGTCCATCCACACACCGGCCGGGCTCCGGGAGCCCCACCCACGACGCCTCGCCCTCCTCGGCTCCTCCCGGGACACCTCACAGTTGACAAACCTTCTCCCTTTCATTTTCTCACTTCCCTTTCTAACAACCCATCAAGGTGCGGAAGTACTTATTACTGACCTACAGAGTAGTAATTATTGACCCCACCACGCAAATGAGGGAAGCGGGGTCCAGGGAATGTAAGTCAGTAAACAAATACTTGGTAAACACCTACTATGCACCAGGCTCTGTCACATGGCAAACGCAAGGTCACACCGAGTATTCTTGGTTCCAAGTGACAGAAACCGAAGTTAACCGGGCTCAGGCAAAGGGACAATGCCATAGCTCTGTGTGTGCAAGAGGGAAAGTGTAGCTGGGCTCCCCCGAGAAATGGAGCCGGAGGCGAGTGCCTCTGAGCCCTCACTTGCTTCTCTCCTGTTCCTGCTTCCCTTTCTGTCCAGAACCGTCATCCCATCCAGGAGAGCGGCATCTCCACCCAGCGGGCCCCCAGCAGATCCGGAAGGTCTCGGTGCTTGTCCCCAGATGGATGCTGTCCCTGTTTGGTGTTCCAAAGCCCCAGGGAAGGACGCTTAGGAGATCAGCACGTGTTCTGTCGCCACGTTGGGCCGATCAGCGGAGCAAGATAGGACTGATTCGCTCCACTTGGGGCCAGCCCCCCCCCCCGCCCCCGGATGAATCAGCAGTCAGCAAGGCAGCAAGCTCTGTGAGTCAGGAGACTGTGGCTGGCTGGAGAAGGGAGAATTCCCCAGGAAACGGGGTTGCTGTCGTGCAAACAGATGTCTCAGTTAGGGCTCTCCCAAAAGCCAAGCCCGAGACGAGGATTTACAAGCAAGTCGTCTGCTGGGGAGGCGATCCCAGGAACTATTTGCGTGGAATGGGAAGTGAGGCCAGGAAGAAAAGGGAGCTGATGAAGGGGGTGTGGTCGAGTGAGCTACTGCCGTGGACAAGCGAGCTTAATCCTGCTGGGGACCTCTGTGGCCCTCAGAGTTATCTCAGCCAAAGGGTGTGGAAGATGGGGGATTTACCCCCTAACTTCTATCAGTCGTTGGTGGAGACGTCAATCTGCTGGCACTTGCAGCCCACCCCATACACAGGCAGAGCCCCAGAAGCCCAGAGAGGCCAAGACAGAGCGGCAGGTGCTGGCCATGGGATGTTGGGCCTGCCTACTGTGAATCGCCATGCTTTACGTAGTCCTCTCAGTCCCCAACACAGAGCAGGCCAAGGAGAGACAGGTGGGTACTGAGAGTACCCGCTCCCTGTACTTACTACGTGATGAAACAAAGTCGAAAACCTAGATCTGTCTGATTATTTGCAATAAGCCATGTGGGCCCCACACTAGACCATCAGTGAGCAGAGGTCCCAGGCATTCCTGCCAGAGCCCAAAGGGGGAGTCCCTGGCCCTGGAATGGCAGCGCTGGTGGGGGGGGAGGGGTGGCCAGTGGCCAAAGCTGCCACTGAGACTCTCAATCTTCGGTAAAGAAACCCCACAGAGAACTGAGACAAGCTGCCCATGGGCAGTAGGGCACGAGTGTTACTGTGGGCCTGGCTGGAGGGATAGGGAGACAAGCAGGCATTGGGCCCCCAGTCTCGGGGATGAGGGGCTCACTGCTGCCATGACCCAGCCCACCCAGAGCCGTAGACATAGTAGAGAGACACCAAGAGGGAAGGCCAGCAGGCTGAGCTTGGAGCAGAGGCAGACCAGTGGAGTGGCTGCAGGGGCCCAGGAGAAGTAGGTCAGCAGAGAAGGGCATGCCAATGAGTGCTCACCTGGGGCCCCAGAAAGATAAGACAAGAATGTCCACCCTACCAACCAGAGAGTGACAGCCTTCAGAGCAAGGAGTAGAGAAGGGTGGGGAGCATGCCAACCGTAACTCCCATGCTTTCCCTAAGTCCTTGCAGACTCTCCCATGACAGCTCTGTCACCCCCCACCCTACAGAACTGTGACTGAGGCCGGGAAAGGAGAAAGGGTTTGGGCATGGCCAGGGAGTGGAAGTGAGATTTCAACCCAGGTCTGTGTGGGTTCTGTCTGTTGCACAGCACTCCCTCCTTCCCAGCTCTGCCTCTTCTCCACCCTGCCTGCCTCCTACCCTTCCACCCCTACTTCCTTCCTAGACTCCTGCCATACCACAGCTCCCATTCTTCTGCAAAAGAATAGTCGAGAAGTCTCACCACAAGTCCTTCCATTTCCAGAAGAGATCAAAGCTTCTTCAGCAAAGGAGCAGGCTCTCCGGCTATATCAGCCCAGGCCTTGAGACAGACGCAGATCATCTCTAGAGGAAGCTCCCCAGTGGCTGGACCCTGCCCTTCCCCCAGAACTGACATGAATGGGTCTCCTCCATCCCCCTCGAGGGCATAAGCAAACAGGAAGCAGGGACCTGATCTGTGCATCCCTGTATCCTTCCAGTGATGGTGAAGGATTGGACTGCTCAGGCCCACGTGGCCGTTCACCTCCCCCACTTCCCCTCAGAGAGTTGAGACAGGCTCCTCCAAAGCCCACCACCAAATCATGGGAGAAAGAAGCTGGAAAGCAGCATCCACTCAGCCTCGCTTGCAGGTATTGGTCCAGCTGAGAAGAATAGCAGGTGGCATTTATTAGGCACTTATGATGTGCCAGATGCACTTTTTATAGATTTTTATTCGTCTACCCTTCACAGTGACCCTACAAGGTAGGTACTAGCGTGGCCCCCATGTTGCAGACGAAGATAGTAAGGCCTAGAGGGGCCAAGAATGTTGCCCAGGGTTGTGGGCCAGTAAGCAAGAGAGCTGGGGTGGGAATTTAGGCAGCAGAGCTCCAGAGCCCACACTCTTAAGGCAGCATCTCTACAACACCCTCCTGCCCACAGATTTGGCGGTGCTCTTGGCTCCCTTCCTCTTAACGAAGAGGAATGAAAATAAATAAATTCATTCATTCATCATCAAACACTCATTAGGCACAGGTGCTGTGCCAGATGGTGGAGACAAGACTGAACACAATTTCCATGACCCTACCTCTGGGGCTGTCCTTTCGGCGACGACAGTCAAAAGGGGGAGAGGACATGAGACACACAAGCACCCCCTAACTACATGTGCATTATGATACGGTCACAAAGGAGAAGCACATACCAAAAGAATGGATAACAGAGAAGCTGATCTAGTTTCAGGGGTCAAGGGCGGCTTTTCTGAGAGGCACCTTACAATCAAGATCTGGAAATTGAGTCGATGCTAGCTCAGAGAAAATGAGGAAAGAGCATGTGCAAAGGCCCTGAGGTGGGAAAGAGATTTCTACCTTCTAGAAAGCGAGAGAATGCCAATGTGACCAGAGCACAAAGATAGAAGGAAAGAGGCTGAGAACAAAAGGTGCTAGAGGGCTGAGGGTGTGGGACTTGACGGACCATATCAGCAACATGAGATTTTATTTCAGGACAGTGGGAGCCACTGAAAGGTCTTGAACAGACTTTTTAAAACAAGTTGCGTTTTCCGAAGAAGACTCTGTTGTAGTGGCGATGTGAGGGCAGAACGGTTAGGTGTCTGCTGCACGTAGAGCACGTGACCTCGCTTCTGGCACAGAGGAGGAGCTCACTAACGAGGCTAGCATTATCATCCCATTTCCCAGCTTTTCCACCACTCCCTAGCAGAGGGAACGGGCACCACCTTGGCCCCACGGGCTGACTTCTTTTGCCAAAAGGACCAAAACGTAACAGCGGCTTCAATAGTCACCAGTGGGGTAGCGGGCCACGGTGCTTATATGGCCCTTTGCCTGCTGCATTTAGAAGGAAACCCGGCCCGGGGAGCGGGGGGAGGTGGGGGGAGGGGTTCTCCAGAAGAGAGTCAGCTCCCACCCACCCACACCTGCTAACAGGGAGAACAGGCAGGAACCAGGCAGAGCTGACCCCGCAGGGAGGCCAGCACTGTCTCCTGAAGTTAGGGCCGAGGGGAGGGTCAGTGTGAGCCAGAAGGACCTGTCAAAGAAGACCAGGAGGGTCAGGAATGCCCGGGCCGAGGACTGGGGGACGTGGAAGTGGGGCTGGAGAACCGGGAAAGAGAAGAATGAGAGGGGAAAGGCTGGTGGGTACAAGGCAAGAGCCGTCTGCAGGTCAAATGGCCCTCCAGCCTCCTCCCCTCCATGGGTTCCCGTCTCCCTGGAAAGAAAGAAACTCTTGTTCAGTCCCGATGCCTCTGCCCCGCCTTTTTCCTGAAAAGGTGCGATCTGCACTGTCCCCCACCCTCTGCCCTCTGGCTTCTGTCCCCACGGCTCTGCTGAATGATTCGGCCAAAAGTCACCAGGGACCTCGACAGGCCTCTCTGCCGATGAGGTTCCTGCAGGACACTTTGATGACATCCTCCCCTCGCCTGCCTGCCCTGTTTATTCCTCCACAGAAAACGCTCTTTCTCACCTGCTTCCTGAAATGTCAGCGCTCCCCAGAGTTCTGCCTGGATCCCCTTCCCTTGTCACCCAGCACGCACTCCGAGGCCACATCCTGGGATTCCCATCACCCCCTTGGGGCTAAGGACTCCCCAAGGACATCTCCAGCCATTGCTGCCAACTGCTGGCTGTGGACAGTCCACATGGCTGTACGCCAACCCCTCCCACTCAGCACGTGGAGCGCTGAACTCACTAACTCCCAAACATCTGGAAAAAACTGGTGCATCACCTTTCCCTCGCCAAACAACCTGCTTCTCCTCCTAGAGTCCTTACTCCCATCCATGGACCTGCCACCTGCCCAATCCTCAAAACTAGCAACCGGGGAATCATCTGGGGTCTTCCTCCTACCTGCCCCCTGCCTCCAGTCAGACCCATACACCAGTTGTACTTACCAACTACTTCCCAAATCCATCCCTCTGGCTCCTCTCTTGCTTCAATCAGTTGTGATAACTTCTACCTCGCGTCTGGCGTGCCTCTCCTCTTGAACAGAGGGAGCTTTCTAAACATACAGTCGATCCTTATTACTCACAGATTCCCTATTTATGGGTTCGCCTATTCACTAAGATGTATTTAACCCCCAAATCAATATACCCAGTGCTTTTGCAGTTATTCTTGGACGTACACAGAGCAACCGAAACTTTGAGTCCCCCTCCCCCACGAGGTGCACATTCCAGGCTGAGGTTGAACAAGCGACATTCCGCCGTCTTCTTTCAGCTCTGAGACTTTGAACAAACGTCTTATTTGAGGACGATTTATTGCCACGTTTTCTTATTTGGGGGGCTTTTTGTTGGTGATGCTGCTGTTTAAACGGGCCCCCTGAAGAGCTGTCTAGTTCCTAAGCGCAGGGGGCCTCAGGGAGAAAACACGTGGGGTCGACGAGCTTCGTTCTGCCGTGACTTCTGGTGCCTTGGCCATGAGTTCAATGCTAATGACTCAACAAGGTGTGTTAGATAAGGTGTCTTTAAGAAGAAACACACATACAACAATGATCAGTTGCTGAACATGTTGCAACCAGAGCCTCGCAGAAGCTAACACTGCCTTTCCGCCGCTGGCAAAGTTTCCGTATTTGCTAATGCCGTGTTTGTAGTGACTTTACAGAATGTAAGTACCGCGAATAGTAAGAATCAATGGTACCAATATGACCATGTAGTTTCCTTCCTTCCCTCATGCCTCCCTCTGCACACAAGATATATCCAAACTCCTTAGCGCAGCGTTCTAGGTCTTGTATGGTCCAGACTGTCCTTGCCGACCTTCCAGGCACCTCCTGGGGCCCCCTCGGCCCCCCACCCAGTCCACTCTCTAAAGCTCTTCCATTACATTTCTCTCTCTCCCTCTTTTTTTTTAAGATTTATTTATTTATTTAATTGAGAGAGAGTGGGGAGAGTGGCAGAGAGGGAGAGACAGAGAGAGAATTTCCAAGCAGACTCCCCGCTGAGCATGGAGCCCAGCTCAGGGCTTGATCCTACAACCCCGAGATCACGACCTGAACGGAAACCAGGAGTCAGATGCTTATTCAACCGAGCCAGCCAGGTGCCCCTCTTCCATTGTCTTTTTTTTTTTAAGATTTTATTTATTTGAGAGTGAGAGTGAGAGAGAGAGCACACAAGCAGGGGGAGCGGCAGGCGGAGGAGAAGCAGGCTCCCCTCTGACCAGGGAGCCCGATGTAGGACTTGATCCCAGGACCCCGGGATCCAGACCTGAGCCAAAGGCAGACGCTTAACTGACTGAGCCACCCAGGCATCCCTTCCATTGTCTTTCACAGAGTTCCTCTGTATATTCCGTGCCCTCTGCCTCAGAGGCCTCTCCTCCTTGGCTCTTCTTGGTGAACTCCTATACATCCTTCAAAATGCAACTTAAACGTTACCTTGTCTGGATGTCCCTTTGGCAGAACTTGACGCTCCCTTCTCTGTTGCATGTCCCTTATAGGACCTCTCACAATGTTGTCCCTAAGCCAGCCAAGTGTCTCTCCTCTCCTGTACTTGGTAATCATTGGGGAGAAGCATATAGAGAGGGACAGATGTGTGTGAATCTTTGCAAGGTGCATGCATTTCATACATCAGTCATTCAATAAACATAAATGCAGCCTGACTTGGTGCCAGGCACCATCCCAGGTCCCAGGGATACAACTGTGAATGGAACAAAACACTACCCCATCGTACAACACTGTGCCTGCAAGGTGTGGCCCGTGTGTATGGGGGTGTACCTGTGTGCTCGCATCGTGCTTGCTCTGGGTCTGCGGTATTTGTGGCTCCTGGATACACAGTCCATTGAATCCTGACCCCGTGTGACCTGCCGATAAAGGGCATCTTAGAAGTTCATTAGGACAACAGGCTGTGTCTCTGCACTAATGAGAAACTCCTTGGGGCTGCTCCCTGCCCCCTCCCCACCTCTCTGCATGGCCCGGGTTTTGCCTTTCCAACCCAAAGTCAACATTCATCCACATGAGACTTTCTCTAGTGAGTGTGTCTGTCTTCCCCTCCCTTCTCTGCCTTCCCTACGTCTCAGAGAGAAAAGGCCTAGGAATAAGGAAAAGGGGAGGAAGTCACTTTGTGTTCAGTTCAGTTCAGTTCACGTACATCAGAGGTAGTCCTCAAAAGGGCTTCCTTTGTGCCGGGCACTGTTCTAGAGCTCTACGAGCTGGGCTAACCAGCACACCAACCCTACCAGGTGGGCGATGTTACTGTTCCACTATACAGATAAGAAACTGAGGCATCCCATGGAGAGGAAGAGGCAGCCGTGGGATCCGGGCCACACAGGCTGGGCTCAGTCACTGTGCTGCGTCGTGCTCTCTCTGTGCACGGACACCCCTCACGGGCACAAAATGTCTCACTGTACTTTGGAGGACAGGGAAATTGCCCGGATCTGAAAGTACCATATGTATGAGATTCCAGACGCAGGGGTGTGGGTCCAGAGGCAGCGGTGTGGGCTCTAGATGTAGGGTGTGAGCCCCAGATGTGGGAAAGTAAGCTCCAGATATAGGGCGTAGGGGCTCCAGGTGCAGGTATGTGGGGTCCAGAGGCAGAGGGCCCCTGCCTTAGGCAGTTCCCTGAAATGCCTCCCCCATCAGACAGGGAGGCACCTGTCCTGGACAGGACTTGTCCATTCCCAAGGCCTTCCTGCTGGGGCTCCCCCTTGAGGCCATTCTGATATCAGGGTATCTCCGGCCCCCATCCGTGTGCCTGCCCAGGCTCTCTGGATCCTTTCTTGGTGGAAGGGCCATTGCGTGTGGTGTTGGGGGTGGGGTGTTCCGTGTATGTGTCTGTTTTGGGGTGGGGGCGGCTCTCTGCACAATCCCTCACGTACCCAGCGTAGGGGTACAAAGACTGAACTGGATTCCAGCAGCCATGGATGGCGCGGAAGGGGAGCCTGGGCCCAGAAACCTGCCCCGTGGCCCTTTAGCAGTCATGAGGGTCTCCGTGAAGCTGGTACTACACTTCTCAGCTGGTCATCAAGGCCAAGTGGGTGAGCTCCTGGGGGCCAGGAGCTGGTCTGCTTTATGTCCTGCTCACAAGTCCCTGTCGGTGTGGATTGATTTGTTTACTCAATAGATAGGTCCTACCAGCTGAATAAGATCAACTATTCCAATACAGTCATGATGATGGGGAAGTTCAAGGCCAGGAAAGCCCAGAGGTGAGGCTCTAAGCCACCTGGAGCAGCAGTCAGGGAAGGCTTCTTGGAGGGGTACCAGATGATGAGAAAGGCGAGAGAAGGGCATCCAAGGAGAGGCAGTGGATGGGGCAAAAGCAGATGGGCTGGAGACCGAGTTTGGGAGTCATGGCATTTCAGAAAATAACTGAAGCCAGAAGAATAGAAAGCCAGAGAGCAGCCCCTAGAGTCCCAAGAAGTGGCATGGGGACTTTCTGAAGAAGGATGAGAAGGCAGGACAGACCTCAGCTCCTCCCACACAAGGCCAGGGATAAGAGGACAAGCAGGGGCTCAAGGTGGACCTGCAGTTCTCCCCTCAGAGGATGCCAGGATTCTCGGCTCAGCGCCCCAGGAAGAGTGAGCCATGAACCCTTAAGTTTCTGGGCCTCAGCAGAAGCAGTCTGGGGAGGCTGGGCCCAGCCAATGACAGTGTCGGGCGCAGCAACTCCTCCCCCCGGGCCGGTGGCACACCCAGGCTGCCTGCCGACTCTGCAGGCTCCGTCCCGGGAATGCGCTGCCCCAAACACCCTCCCTGGCCCTGACATGAGTTCCAGCTGCCACGCTGAGTCCGACTTCCAGCTGCCAGGAGCCAGTACGCAGAGAGTTCTGAGGAGTAGCCATCCAGGTAAGGTCACCTGTGTCCAGATGGACCCTGGGCATACCCGGCAGAGGGACGCTTCTCTGGTGGTGAGGCGAGAGAGGTGGCCTGGACATATCTACCACCCTGGGTTCTGATGGGAGAGGAATGGAGGGCTCCTCCCTCCTCTGCCCTGCGCCCTTCCTGCTCTCCCCAGCTGAGCAGAGGTGGGAGCCAGGGACCAAGTGGGAGAGGGGCTCACACGGGTGCCAGGAACTGAGCACACTAAGCCGCTCTGCCTGAGCTTGCAAAGCCCCACCCGCCACACCCCAGGTGGGCTGGGCCAAGAGCCTCTGGGGACTAAGGGCTGGAGCCTCCCAGGCTGTTCCCTGTCCAGCTGCCAGGAGTTCCGCCCACCTCAGGCGGGACTGAGCGAAGACAAGCTGATGATTCACCACCAAATGGTAGGTGGTATAGCCAGAACCGTGGAGAGACAGGCTGAGAGCAGAGACACCTCCAGCCTCCCTTACCCGGCATCCACCTGCTGGAGGAGAGGGTGGGCACGGACCAGATGGGCAAGCAGCTTCCTGCAACTTAAGGAAAGGGGCCCAGGCCCAGAGTGTGGTTCAAATCCCGGCTCGGCTGCTTCCCAGCTGTGCAACTCTGAGCAAATTGATTAACCTCTCTGTGTTCCACTTTCCTCATCTGTTAATTGGGAATAAAAAATATCATACGCTTTCATACAGTTGCTGTTCTGATTCATGCAAAGTGCCGCATAAATACTCAATGAATGTTGGCTCCTACCAGGACCCTGTCCATCCGCAGCAGGTGCCACAGGCGGTCAGGACAGCACAGGGACCAGAGCCTACCACGGGCCCCAGGAAGGGCATCAAGAACACCTTAGAGCAAGAGGCTATGCAGTCTCCCTGAGGTCCCAGGGAAGCCCAGCAGATGAGACCACAGTGCCTGGGTCTCAGGGGACACCCCACCCCCCACCCCCACCCCACCAGGAACCAGGCAGAAGAATTCCAAGAGAGGGAGTGGGAGTCTCTTGCTCTGAACGGCAGTCACACTCCATAAATGGAGGTAAATCTGATACCTGTGTGTTCATCGCACCAAACTCGCCAGGAAAACTGACCAGAGCAGCATTTCCCATTTTGCTGTTTTGACAAGACTATTCCACACAATGATTTAAAAAAAAAAAAAAAAAAGGTTCTGTGGTCGAAGGAGTTTAGGTAATGCTACATATCCCTTCCCTTTGGGGATTCAGGTGTCAATGTATTAGCTTGGTCGAGTAAAGGGACCTATTTAACTTTGCTGAACCTATATTTGTCTCCCTTTCTCGAACACAGAATCCTTTTCTCTCACTGCTCCTGTTGCCAAACTATGGCCAGGGTTCCACGGAACACGAGTTTGGGAATCCCCAGAATCCCAGGCTACTTGAGGAAGGCTATTGGGTAAAGAGAACCATTGTCCCCTACTTTACCTCTCAGCTGGATTGCCACTGGCCTCACTTCAAGTGAGCTGCACCCGAGCAAGACATTGCCTGGATATTTACTGAGTGTTAGACCAGATGGGAGTTTGGGGACAAAGTTCCAGCAGCCTCTCCCGCCCAATCCCCTAAGCCAAGTAAAGGGCAAGGAGCAGGTTCCCCTTAGGAGGGGCTAAGAGGACAGAGCGGGGCTCAAAAGGAGAGAAGTCTTCCTAAGGCTCCACACCCTGAGGAGGAGGGCCAGGTTTGGAACAGAGGGAGAGGGCAGAATGCCCCACCTACTGAAGGACTGCAGGACTGCAAAACCAGAGCCTTGGCCCCAGGAGGAAAGGGTGGCTCCCTGGACCCACCTTCCCCCACTTCTATGGGTTCTGGACTTAATTACCTGGTTCGAATCCCAGCTCTGCACCTAATAGTTGTGCAACCTTTATAACCCCCCAAACCTCCATTTCCTCTCTCTGTAAAATGGGGACAATAACAGAACCTAGCTCCTCTGTGCCTGTGACAATTGAATACAGATTATATATTTCCATAAGGTGCTCAGAGTCGGTATCCTATAAATGTGGGAAATGACGATTATTTCCCAGCAGGAGCAGCCAACGCCTGGGTCCACTATGAACTGGGGGATCTTCGAAGGGCTCCTGAGCGGGGTCAACAAGTACTCCACAGCCTTCGGCCGCATCTGGCTGTCTCTGGTCTTCATCTTCCGTGTGCTGGTGTACCTGGTGACAGCTGAGCGAGTGTGGAGCGATGACCACAAGGATTTTGACTGCAACACCAAGCAGCCGGGCTGCTCCAACGTCTGCTTTGACGAGTTCTTCCCCGTGTCTCACGTGCGTCTCTGGGCCCTGCAGCTTATCCTTGTCACCTGCCCCTCGCTGCTCGTGGTCATGCACGTGGCCTACCGGGAGGCTCGGGAGAAGAAGCACCGAGAGGTAGTGGGGGAGGACGGCGGGCGCCTCTACCTGAACCCCGGCAAGAAGCGGGGTGGGCTGTGGTGGACGTACGTCTGCAGCCTGGTGTTCAAGGCCGGCGTGGATACCGCCTTCCTCTATGTGTTCCACTCCTTCTACCCCAAATATACCCTCCCTCATGTGGTCAAGTGCCACATAGCTCCGTGTCCCAACACGGTGGACTGCTTCATCTCCAAGCCCTCGGAGAAGAACATCTTCACTCTCTTCATGGTGGTCACGGCCGCCATTTGCATCCTGCTCAACCTCGTAGAGCTGGTCTACCTGGTGAGCAAGAAGTGCCATGAGGGCTTGGCAGCGAGGAGAGCCAGGGCCACAGGCGTGGCCCACTGCCCGGACTGTGCCACCTCTTCCTGCAAGGGGGACGACCTCCTCTCAGGCGACCTCATCTTTCTGGGCTCAGACTCTCACCCTCCTCTCTTACCAGACCTCCCTCGAGACCAAGTGAAGAAGACCATCCTGTGAGAGCCGCCCGGTCAAACCCGGTGGAGAGGCCTGGCGTCTCCCACAGGTGCAGCCGTGGGCGCAGAAAGCAGGGAGGGTTCGGCACCGGCCCCAGCTGTGGGGCCTTGGACAAGTCACCCCTCCCTCTGAGCTGAACTTCGTTTCCTTTTGGATAAAATGGAGGCGAAGCCCCCGTCACAGGGTGGTTGCTGTGAGGAGGGTTTATTTAGAGAATGGATGTGCAAGTACCTTTGGGGGGGGGAGGCACGGTCAAGACTTAATAAAAGTCAACGCATCCACTTGATTCAAGGTGCCATTCGGTCCTTCAACCTTTGTGACCCTTCTCAGGTCACTGGGTCAACCTCTCTGTCCCTGCAAAGGGCTGGACCTGATCCAGCCAGGTGAGGGGCCATTCCCTCCCCCAGCAAAGGGTCCTCAGTGCTACTGGAGGTCATACCACCTGCTTGTGCTCAAGACAAGCCTTTATCCCCAGTTGCAAATTGAGGTCCGAGGGCTATCTGCAAACATAATGGGGCTTAGCTTGTGCGAGCTGTGTGTTGCAATGGAAAGTTCATGAACTTTTGAGTCAGAACACTTGCATTTGAAGCCAAGTTCCATTGGGACTCTGGGAAAGGGACTTCAGCTCCTTTCCAAAATGGGTTAATAATACAGAGCCCGGGGGTGGGGGGACTGGATGAGCTCATGGCTGTGGATGGGGTAAGCCAGCTGTAAAAGGCCACATAAATGTTAATCATTGGTATTAGGAAGTGCTCAATAAATGCTTGTGGGAAATGAAGCAGAGGAGCCCCTCCCTGGCTGCACATTAACCTTCACTCTCCCAGCCACCAGGACAGCCAGGACACAGACCCAAGGCCCCTCTGCAGCCCCCACTGGGAAGTACTCTGACTTCCCTAGAGGCCCAGGCCCATAGAAGGTGGACATCAAGGTTGTGCCTGGCCCCGTGCCAACTGGGGCATTTCATGCTGCCAACCTACATTCTCTGTCTCCACCAGGGCAGCGGGTATGCTTGTCTAAAAGAACCATAATCAGCCCTTCCCATCCCCTACACAGCTCACCAGCAGCCCAAGCCCTAGTCCCCAGAAATGTCCCCACCAGGGTGGGATGTGATCCTGGGCTGGATCAAGGTTGCCCCTCTCCATAGATGTCAGTTGCTGAGGACCCCAGAACCGTGCTTCCAGAGAAAAGGGCAGCAGAGAGGCCCGGGGACAGAGGGACCAGGGGCAATAAGGCAACGGGAAGGGGCTGGGACAACAGACAGCAGCCGCGGGTGCTGACCTGGGCCCTGGCATTAGGATACCAGGCTCCTCACTGCCCCCCCAAAGAAGGCTTCACCCACACACCTGCCAGCCCAGGGAGCCAGACCCAGCCATACCCATCCAGGCTGGAGAGAAGGCGTGGGCCAGGGGAGAAGGGCCACAGGTGTTTGCTCTGAATATGTGCCCGGGGAAGTCCGCCTGCCTGCCCACCCGCTCTCTCCCCCTTGGCTCATTGGCTCAGAAAGCTCCACCCAGCAGAGGAGTGAGGAACAAAAGCTGCCTCCGGGAGGCCCCCAGGCAGACAGACAAGCCCAGGGACCGGAGTCTCTGCTGGACCTGAGAAAGGTGAGGACCAAATTGGGCAGGAGACCGGGCTGGGAAGCAGGGACCAGATGGGCTGAGGATCCCCGGGGAACTTGGCCTGCAGGCTGGGCTCCTGGGAGGAACAGAGGGGACAGAGGATCCCTAGAGAAACCCCAAGGAAGCCCCAAGAAGGGGCAGGGACGTCCCACCAGACCAAAGGGAGGACAGAGGACCAGAGAAGAGACAAGGAAGAGGAGGGATCAGGAAGAGGGAGTTTTAGTTCAGTAAATGTCTATCAGGTGTTCACCAGGCCAGGCCAGGTGCCGAGTCCTGGGGAAACGGATGAATGAGCTGCAGGGGCCCTCCAGACGCTGACAGTCTGGCACAGGAGACCGGAAAACAGAGCACCTGAGTACCGGTGATCTAGCCTGCAGAGGAGGGTGCTCGGAGAAAGTCCCAGTGTCACAAGCTCTAAGATGCTGAGGTCTGGATCAGGGACGGGGGGGGGGGGCAGAGATGGAACCTGATGGCACCCCAGATAAGGGGGCAGGGAGGATAACGTGTGCACAGGACAGAGGCCTGACCGGGGATAATGGGGGACCTGACGAGCAAACAGAGAAGGAGGGTGTTCCTGAGAGCAAAGGTGAGTGATGGGGGGAAGGACGGAGCCGGAATCACGCCTCTGTCCCTTCCCCTCCTAAACCTGAAATGGTTGGAATTCCAGAGGAACCGAGTGTGGTCAGGGCGGTCAGCACCGGTGTGGGGGAGGGGTGGATGATGCCAAACCCCACGGTTCCAAAGAGCCTGCTTAGTCTGGAAGGAAATGTCAGGCCTGGGGATGTCCTGGGCCTCTCGGTGAGGTTGGGTATCACTCAAGGTCCCCGGAGGCCGATAGGAACACGCCCAGCACAGGGCCTGGCCCCTATCGGTGCTCAGGAGGGGTTGGAGGAACTGAAAGACACATCTCCCTCCCCTCTGCCCCTGTCCAGTCCCGGCAGCTGAGAGGAGGGCAAATCATCCAATCCACACCTTCTTCCTGTTTCTGTAGAAGTCGTGTGGTCCGCAGGGCTGGAACTTGGGGGTCAAAGAAGTTGGCGGGTGCATTCATGCAGGCTGGTTATCTTCACATTCATCCATTACTTCATAGAATAAAATCTTCCCTGATTTTGGAACTGAAAGGTGGGGGTTCAAGACCAGCTCTGCCAATTCCAGATGGGGAGCCTTGGGTGGGTGCCTCCCTGGGCCTCAGCTTACTCCCCTGTGAAACGGGGATAACGGCCATCCCGACCCCACCAAGTCATGGCAAGCGAGGACGTGACGACAGAGTGTTTGTGAAAGGGTTTTGCCAATTGCACCTTTAATAAAAGGCCCCCATTTCCAGGCTCTCCTGGCCTCGTGGCCCCCACGCCCCGAGTGGGTGCTCACGGGTGCAGACGGTCCACGTGAGGAAGCAAGGGCACGGTCAGCATGAACTGGGCGTCCCTGCAGGGCCTCCTGAGCGGGGTCAACAAGTACTCCACGGCGCTGGGCCGCATCTGGCTGTCGGTGGTGTTCATCTTCCGCGTGCTGGTGTACGTGGTGGCCGCCGAGGAGGTGTGGGATGACGAGCAGAAGGACTTCGTGTGCAACACCAAGCAGCCGGGCTGCCCCAACGTCTGCTACGACGAGTTCTTCCCCGTGTCGCACGTGCGCCTCTGGGCCCTGCAGCTCATCCTGGTCACCTGCCCCTCGCTGCTCGTGGTCATGCACGTGGCCTACCGCCAGGAGCGCGAGCGCCGGCACCGCCGGAAGCACGGGCCCAACGCGCAGTCCCTGTACGACAACCCGAGCAAGAAGCGAGGCGGCCTGTGGTGGACCTACCTGCTGAGTCTCGTCTTCAAGGCTGCCGTCGACGCCGGCTTCCTCTACGTCTTCCACCGCCTCTACCAGGACTACGACATGCCCCGGGTGGTGGCCTGCTCCGAGGCGCCCTGCCCCCACACGGTGGACTGCTACATCTCCCGACCCACGGAGAAGAAGGTCTTCACCTACTTCATGGTGGCCACAGCCGTGGTCTGCATCCTGCTCAACGTCAGTGAGGTCCTCTACCTGGTGGGCAAGAGGTGCCTGGAGACCCTCAGTCCGAGGCGCGAGCGGTCTCGGCACCGGGATCACCTGCCCGACACATGCCCCCCGTACGTCCTCTCCCAGGGAGAGCACCCCCAAGATGGGAACTCTGTCCTAATGAAGGCTGGGTCGGCCACGATGGATGCAGGTGGGTTTCCATGACCTGTGAGGTCGGTAGCGAGGACCACCAGGGCCGTGGTCTGCTCTCTGAGGCCACAGCAGGGCAGGCGAGGAAGATACTTGCAGGGCTCGGGAAGCCCCCAGGCGGGCCAGTGCTGGAGAGCCCCAGGGGAGGGAGGTTGACGGCTGATGGGAATTTTGTATATGGCAACGGGGTATGTGAGAACCGTTAATAAATACGATTTTCCCAGTATGTTGTAGACCAGGCGGGGCGTGGCGGGTAGAAGTGTCAGGGGGTTTCACCGTGGACCTCAGAGAGGAGGCCACAACCACTCACTGGGCACCTGAGCCCTGGGACCTCAGATCCAAGTTCATCACACACACACACACACACACACACGCACACAGACACACAGCACACGCCACATACACACACAGACACACACACACAACACATGCCACACACACACACACAACACACGCCACACACACACACAGACACACACACACACACACACAGTGCACCCCCAGGACATGGTGGGACTGCCGAGAGGCTGCTCCAGGGGTGTCTGGACTCTGCAAGCAGCTGGCCAAGCAGGAGGAGTGGGACCCCAGGAGACCCCGGGCCCAGCATGGCTCCGTTCTCAGTCGGAGTCCCTCAGGTGAATGCATGTGGTTCGGGAGGCCTCTGCCTCCGCCATTGCAGCCTCCCTCACCCTGCCCCGCACAGGCCTCAGGGAGGCCAACCTCTGAGGGCAGGAGGGGAAGGCCTGGAAAGGGTGGAACGGTGCTGAGAGCACGCCCAGGATGGGAAGTCTGCCAGGATGTCCAAGGGGGATATCCCCACAGGCCCGGGACCTACTGAGAGCATCTCAACTAAAGGGTCCCTCGCTGAACCTCAAGTCTGAGGAATTCCCCTTCTCTTCCCTGGACACACCCCCACCCCCACCCTCACCCCCACCACTCAGACCCTGACCACTCCCAGAACCACACCTGAGTCCCAGAGCCTCCCACCATCTGCCCAGGGTTCGACCCTCTGGGAGGCCCCCAGGTCTCCTCCAGTCAGCTGCTCCCAAATGGACCACACCTACCCTCCTCACACATCACCCACCCCCTCCCAGGAATGGTGTGCCCCCACCCAGCTGTCCGAGCCCGGAGCTGGCCTGACATCCTCACGCCCTCCCTTCTTCCAGCCTCTCATGCACACAGCCCAGTGCAGTATCACGTCCCGCCAGTTCCAACCCTAAATGCCTCCTGAGTCTGCCCTTCCTCCCCCACTGCTCTTCCACTGCAGGGACAGAGCGGTCTTCCCACACACGCACCTGACGGTGGTTCCTCCCTCTTCCAAAATTCTTCCACTACCCCCACGACCCCCCATTGCCCCTCCACCTGGTCCCTGCTGGCCTCGCCGACGGCACCCCTGCTCCCTCCCTCCTTGCACTCACCAGTAATACCAAAGGGCTTACCGGTCCCCAACCACACACATCATGCTGTGTCACGCCTCGGGCCTTCGGATACGTGTTCCCTCTGCCTGGAGTGCCCTTCCTTCCGCCTCTGCGACCCTTCCTCAGACCCCAAGGTTCGAACACTGAAGCCTAGCTTGTGTCTCTGCGTTCTCCCCATCAGTCTGTGAACCCTTCACAAGCAGGACACCGACTCACCCAGGTCCCCAGCTCCCTTCAGTAAATGTTTGGTAAACTAGTAAATGGGCTATGAGCTGCTTGGGGGAAGGGACCTGTCTGGTTTACCTGAATCCTTCACTGCACCTCGGCCAGGGAGTACAGATAAGCTGTCCTCTCATTTGTTTTTAAATTCCATCATTGTTGCTATTTTAACTAAATCTAGCCTAAATGTTTCATTTATTGTTGAGGAAACTGGCCTAGAGAGGGGAGGGGACATTCCAAGCCCGCCCAGATGGGCTGAGTCTATAGGGGGCTGTGTCTCCCGTGGTCCATGGAAAGACTCTGTGCCTCCCCCTCCCCCAATTATAGGACAAGATCAGGTGTCACTTTGTCTTAGGTCAAGGTCCCCGGGAGCAGAACCAGTGACAGGAATTCACGTGCATGAGGAGGAAGGAGCAAGGGAAGCAGGCTAGGGAGGAGGCCGAGCTGGGTGTGGGCTCAGGGAACCTTAGCCTTGACCCCGGTGCGGTGAGGGACCTTTGGATCATAAATGCCACCACCGCGTTGTCCCCGCTGGAGGAGAAGGCATCAGGCTTTGGAGCTCCCGTACCAGTCAGTTGTTGACTTCAGGCCAGCCCGTGGGCAGCAGGGCTACAGGAAGGGGTAGGTGACTCCCATTCAATCAAGGTCAATTCTCCGTGGGCAGCTACAAGCAAGAGCACCCTATATTCACAGCAACTAGGGGATGGCTGTCCCCCAGTGAAGGGGACTTGGGCAAGGTGCCAATACCATCCACGGAACTCCTGATCCCAGGAAATAAGGGTGACTCCACCACCAATCCAGACCAGAGCTGTGACCACACAATCCCAGAAAACAGGCTGGCATTCTCAACCCATTCAGAACCAGGGGGCCCCACACTACTCAGCCCAACGTAGCTCCCACGTGCGGACGGACGCAAACCAGCCATAGCCCACTCCCTCTGGGATTCCAGAGTCCCCATTCCAGTTTCCGCTGCGGGGCCAGCCTAGGGTGAGGGCATCCGGGGACCTGACTACTGCGGCAGCCCTCTTCATGGGTGCTGTTCCCAGAAGTCCCCAGTCCCGACCCAGTGAGCCAGACAGAATCGGAACACCATCTGAGCAAGCCCGAAGCCTCGGAGGAGCTGGAAGAATCTTCTGGGAAACACTTCAGCTGGGGCACTTTTATCCTCGGTCCCGCCCACACTCTGGAGAACTCCCCCCCCCACCCTCACTACGACTCTCAGACTTAACACCTCCCCGTTCTTGAAATCTCTTCTCTCAGCTGGGCCCCTGCCGTCTGTCCCCTCCACCTTCCGCCCCACCCCCATTGCTGCCACCTCATTGCTTTCCCCGCTCATGAAAGACTTGAGCAGTCAGGGTCTTCAGCTATTCTCTCACAGCCCAGGGCTGCGGGGACCATCTGGGTGTCACTGTGTCCTTTTCATTCCATGCCCTCTGTGGCTCTCATGACCTCCTCCTCTGCTCCATTTAGCTATCTACTCACAGGACCACACCTGGGACTTGGTCTTCACCCAGAACTACTCCAGCTCGAGAATCTCCCATTGGATTCGAGTCCACAAATATTCATTGTTCACTTTTATGTGACAAGCCCCCGCTAGGTGCCGAGGATTCGTCTCGGAAGAATCAGATACAGTCCCCGATCTTATGGAGTTTACATCCATGAAGAGGACAGCTCGTGGCATGCTGGGGAGCACGGGGTGCTGGGCAGAGGGGGAGACGGATCCAAAGTCCAGGGATGCAAGAAAAGTGTCCCTGAGGCTTCTTTTTTTTTTTTTTTTAAGATTTTATTTATTCATTTGAGAGAGAGGGAGCCCGCATTTGCAGGGTAGGGGGGAGGCACAGAGGAAGAAGGAGAAGCAGGCTCCCTGCTGAGCAGGGAGCCCAATGCAGGATGGCATCCCAGGACCCTGGGATCATGACGGGAGCCAAAGGCAGACGCTTAACTGAGCGAGCCACCCAGGTGCCCCTTCCCTGAGACGTCTTACGCTGACACCCAGAGAAAGAGGAGGATTTAGCCGAGCAGAGCAGGAGGGGCTGCAAGGCGGAGGGAGAGCAAGCCTGACGACGAGGACAGGAAGAACCCGAGGAGGGCTGGAGCCCCACGAGGGGGCTCAGGCTCGTGGGAGGAGTCAGGCTGAAGCAGATAGGGGCTGCGTCATGCAGCACTTTCTTGGGAAAGCCCTGTTAATGATCTCGGACTTTATCCTCAGGACAACAAAAAGTCACCGGAGAGACTCAGCACAGAAGTGACGTGAGCTAAGTCACGATGCCTCTGGTTAATGTGCAGAGGGACCAAGGCAGGGCCACCTATTTGGAAACTGACACAGCCGTCCAAGGGACAAACAACAAGGGCCTCAACGAGGGTGTGTGCAGTGCGGATGAAGAAGCGGCTGGATTTCAGAAAGATCTGCGAGATAGAATCGGGTCGATCTGGTGATCTGAGTGGGTGTGGGGATCAGGTGGAGAGGCACCAAAGTGACACCCAGATTTCTGCTCCGGGTGGCGGTGCCAGCTCCCCAGCGGAGGAGCGGGTTTGTGGGAGACGCAGAGAACTTCAGTTGCAGACACGTGGAGTCAGAGAGAGAGATAAGCTATCCTGGTCATGCCCTCCCTCTGCGGGATCAGCTCAGCCCCTGGATCACCTTCTCTCTCTCTGGAAAACTACATTTATTACCATTTCTGGTGACTTCACATCTAACACGTACCTCTCCGTGCTTTGACTTCCTTGTGTCCATCGATCTTTATTCACTGAGAAACACGCCCCAGACCTCACACGTGCTCACGCCCCAGACCTCATCGGTACCAAGAGCTCATCACCTCCTAGCCACCTGCTTCCCGCTCCAGCACTCCCTCTGCACATCTGTGGGCGCTCCCCCATGTCGCTGTCCATCACCCCCGCTATGACCTCCCTTCCCTCCATCCCCAGCTTAGACTCCGAGGGCCCTTCGTAGATGGATCCTCCACTCCCTTCCCTTTGCCTGCTGCTAAAGTTTCTCAGCAGACAAGACCCCCAACCCCAGCTCAACCCCACTCACCACGTGGCACCCGTACCACAGACTAACTGGTTTCAATGGAAACTTCTGACCACAAACCTCGGGTGGGCACTCAGCCCCTCTGGTAAATTCTACATTTTCCTAAAACTCTAACCCTCGTCTCCAAGATGACTGTATCAGACCTTCTCCTCTTTCCCCAAAGCTCCAGTCCCCGTTCCCGTATACCTTCTCGGCCGACAGGCAGGCATTATGCACCCATTGACTCTGCCCTCTCCCCTGGGACACAAATGAGCATTCCTGCTCCTGGTACCCCCTCCACTGGACATTGGAGCCCTCACCTCTCACCTACTGTGTACTGTGCTCCACAGTTGTTGCCCCACGATTCTGTAAATATGCTAGAATGTCCTCTCTCTTTTTTGAATGCCCTCTTGACACCACATTCTTCTCCAGCTACCACCTCTAAAGGTTGTCTACACTTGCCGTCTCCACTCCCTTATCACATTTACCCACTTTAGTCAAGGTTACCCATGGCCACAAGCTGCCAAATCCAGTGGTCAGTTCTTCATCCTCATCTTACTCCCTCAGCGACATTTGGCCATCGAGAGCTCCCTCCTTAAAGACCATCTTCCCTTGGCTTCCAGACAGCTCGCTCTCCTGCCTTCCCTCCCACCTTGCTGAAGGGTCCTCCTTGATCTCTACTGAAGCCTCATCTTCCTCTTGGTGACCTCTAAAAGCAGGCTGCCCTGGGGCCCAGGTCTCTACCGTCTCTTCCCCTCTGTGATCTTGTCCAGTGCCACCTATAAAACCATCTATAAACTGATGGCTCCCACATTTACAGGTTCAGACCTAACCACTCCCATGAGTGTTAGACTCATGCATCCGACTTCCTATTGGTCATTCAAAACAGAACTCCTAATCCCCCTGCCAGAGAACAGATTTGTGTTCTCTCCCAGTCTTCCCACCTTGGAAGATGATATCCCCACCCACCCAGCTGCTCAATTAAAAAACCTAGGTGTCTCTTTCCTCATAAGCACATCCACACCACTAGTTAGTCACATGGGCTATAATTCCAAGTCCAAAGGCCATTCCCTTCCCACCATCTCCAAGTGCTTCCCCGCCAGGCCAAGCCACCTCACTGAGCACCTGGATAGCTGCAGTAGCGGGTCCCTGCCTCCCCTCTTGCTCCTCTGCCGTTCCTCCTGCCCATGGCAGCCTGAGACATCTTCTACCAAGATCAGTCGAGTCACTCCCTTGTTTAAAACCCTCCAGGTGGCTTCCCATAATGTCCATAAAAATGAAAATAAACCAAACTCATTGCTGTGGCCTGCAAAGCCCTGCACGGATAGGCCCTGGCTGCCTCTCCAAACTCCTCTTCTTCAGCTCTCCCCTTTGCACGCACCCACCCACACTGGTCTTCTCCCAGCTCACAGTCCTTGCACTGGCTTCTGTTGGCAACACTCTTCCCCTCCAGGGCTTCACATGATTTATATCCTTGTTATTCACATCTCAGCTCAAAATTCCTCTCTTCCAGGAGGACATTTCTGACCTGCCCTCCCCAGATGAAGCACGTGCACCCCAGTCACTCTCCACCACACGTTCCCGTTCTATCTTCTTCGTAGCATGGCCTAGTACGTGAGATGTTATTTGTTTACATGTCTATTCTCGGTATCATCCCACTGGGACGCAATCCTGAGAACAGGGCCTCCGTCATGCTCACCCGTTTATCCACCGGCACCTAGAACAGTGCTTGGCACATAGTAAGCCCTCAATAAAAATACACCCAGGTGGAGCTGTCTAGTAAGCTGTTGGATGCCAGGGGGGAAAGGACTGAAGAGGAAATACTGCCTTGGGAATTGTCAGCAAAATGCCTGAAGATAGCGTAAGATTTTGTTCCAAATGTATCCCTCAGGTAGGAAGGATTTGTCTTATACCCAAGTCCTTACAAAATCTCCCATGTTGTGGGGCAAGCTCTCAATTACTGCATGTTGAACAACAGAATGCTCTTTGGGGGAAACTCATTAGCCTGAAATAACCCCAATCAATGAAGTCCTGGATATTCATGGCAGTCACTGGGGGGAATCAGAAAAAATGGAGAGAAAGACATTTCACACAGATTCAATCATGACTCCTGGTGCTATGACCTTACAATAGCAAGTATTGTCTTTCTAGGCAAGCCCTTTAAAACACACACACACACTTTAAGACAATAAAGGAAGTGGTTATGTCATGGAGGTGACACACACCTACCAGATGATTGTTTTTTAAGTTATGCAACCCAGGATTACTCAACACGGCTTTACGGCAGAGAATGAAGTTTCCAGTATCATTCACAGATTTAAAAAGCACTATGTCACAAATAACTTGGGCAAAAATAAAGTCTGTGCATTCTGTAAAAGGTTAATGATAACAAACAAAGCTCTAATGATGTTAACCCAGGTGTTTCGGAAAAATGTTCGAGGTTTAAATAAAATCGCTTCATAAACTGTTCACGGGAGGAAAAAGATAATAGGCTCACTATATTGTTCTATAGAATACGTGATCTTAAAATAGGTAGCAAACTCGAGAGAGTATTATACTAAGTGAAAGAAGTCAGTCAGAGAAAGACAAATACCATGTGATCTCACTCAGAAGCGGAATTTAAGAAACAAAACAAACGAACATGGGGGTGGGGAGAGAGAGAAACCAAGAAACAGACGCTTAGCTCTAGAAAACAAACTGCTGGGGGCGCCTGGGTGGCTCAGGCGGTGAAGCGTCTGGCTTCAGCTCAGCTCATGCTCCCAGGGTCCTGGGATCGAGTCCCACTTCTGGCTTCAGGCTTCCAGCTCCCTGCACAGCAGGGAGTCTCCTTCTCCCGCTCCCTCTGCCACTCGCCCTGCTTGGGCTCTCTCACTCTCACTCTCTCTCTCCAATAAATAAATAAAATCTAAAAAAGGAAAGAAAAAGAAAACAAACTGAAAATTAATAGCCGATTGTCCTCTTAGTAAAATAACTTAATGAGGAACGAAGGAACGAATAAATAAATAAATAAATAAATAAATAAATAAATAAATAAATAATAGGTGATGGGGATAAAGGTGTGCACTTGTGATGAGTACCAGGTATTGTATGTAAGTGTTGAATCACTAAAATCTACACCTGAAACTAAATTTACACTGTATGCTAATTCGCTGGAATTTAAAGGAAAACTTGGAAAGAAAAAAAAATAGGTAGCAAACTAAGTTAATAAAGTAATTATTATTTCAACCACACTGAAAGTGTGTGTATGCAAATCAGCCCCCAAACTTTGGAGGGTCTCCTCACTGGGAATATAGGGGCTTGCTCTTTATTTGGAGTCATCTTCTATCTGGGCTTCTATGGTAGGTGGTAACTCAAGCCAGGATGGTGGCTGATATGGTACAGAGTCTGTGGGGGTAGAGATGAGAAGATGCCCAGGATGGAGCCTTAAAGGCCAAATAGAATGGGGGAAAGCCAAGAAAGGGGATTGCAGGGTAAATTGATATCAAAGAATCCAAGGGAATATGATCTCTCCTTCACAGAGAAGGAAGATGATGTCACAGAAGCCAAGAGACACACGTTCTAGAGAGGTTTCTAGAACTACTAGAATTTTCTAGAAGAGGAGTCCTAGAGAAGGAGAAAGTGATCACCAGGGCCAAACGTTGCCATGGGGCAAATTAGATAAAGACTGAAAAGTGTTGATTCAATTAACATAGATGTCATTGGCACCCATAGCAGGAGCATCATACGTAAAGAATGGGGTGCAGAAACCAGGTCCCGGTGAAGTGGGGGGGGGGGGACAGTGAGGACCAAGTAAATGGAGATAGCAAGTGTGGACAACTGGTTGGAAAATGGTGGCTGGGAGAAGAATAGAAAATGAAAGGGTGTTCCTTGCTGAAAGATGGGAGCAGTCAAGAATTTATTTTTACAGTGAGAGAGACTTGAGAATATTTAAATAATGGTGAAATGAATCCAGTAGAGGGGAAAGGAGGTCAAGGTCCCCATAGGGCCAGAGGGAATGGGATGCAGAGCCCAGATGGAGGCTCGGACTTCAACAGGAAAAGGACAGGTCACCTACTGTAACAAGAGGGAAGGAGGAGAGGGTGAGACAGGTGCAGGTCACCCACTCTCTGACCACAACTTCCCCCCAACCCCCTCACCTAGCTCCTCCCTCAGCAACTGTTCATGTTTGTTCAACAGATCCACAGGGGACCACATAGGCACCTCCAGACCTGACCCGGTGACCTTCTCCTAATCTGCCAGCACTTCCTACATTCCCCTCCTTCTGCATCCAGCCTAGGCTTGGGATCCACAGTCTCTCCCATCACCCTCACATCCCATGGGAGCTCTTAGACTGATGTCTGTCCTTCCTTCTAGACCACAGTCTCTCTGAAGGCCAGAAAAGTATCCATCTGGTTGGCCCTGCACTGTGCCTGGTATACAGTAAAAGGGTAATCAATATTTGCTGAGAGGGGTGCCTGGGTAGCGCAGTCGTTAAGCGTCTGCCTTCGGCTCAGGGCGTGATCCCAGCATTCTGGGATCGAGCCCCACATCAGGCTCCTCCGCTAGGAGCCTGCTTCTTCCTCTCCCACTCCCCCTGCTTCTTCCTCTCCCACTCCCCCTGCTTCTGTTCCCTCTCTTGCTGGCTGTCTCTCTCTGTCAAATTAATAAATAAAATCTTAAAAAAAAATTTGCTGAGATAATGACTGGAAGGAACTGCTGTCCAACCAATATCCCCATCATCTCTCTGCCCCTCCTGCTGAGCCCACATCAGTCCAACTGTCCTTCCCATGGCTACACCCTGTGCTGGGCTCTGCTCCAGTGAACCCAGCAGCCAACAGAGTGAGGTCACCGCAAATCCATATTCTCCAGCCCACCTGACAGCCCTCCTTCTTCTCTGCTTCGGTTCTCTGCCATTGTTCATGGTGGTGCCTGGCCTTCTCAGGCGTCTCCATTCTCCTCGAAACTTCTAGCCAGTTCTATCTGATCTTCATCCCACGTCTCAGAGAAAGCAAAAGCTTCCAAGAATGCTCTCCCATTGACTGCCACCAGACCCGCAGACCAACCTGCATCCACACTGGCCCTCCCTCCTTCCCCCAGCATAGTCAAAGGGGCGAGCCCACTCCTGTTACTGCTTTAACCTCCCCCATCCCACCACACCCCGTGCTCAGGACCCCCGCTCTCCAACGTCTTCCCGCCCTCTTGTTTCTTCAACCTCTAGCTCTCTCCTGGCTCTCCCAGAGTTTCAGCAGGCTCGCATCTCTCCCATCCAAAAGCTAAAACAAAATCCTTCCTTGACCCCACGTCTCCCGCAACCACCTCCTTATCTCTCTCTTGGCTTTCCCAACTGCGCCTCGCGAAACAGGTCTGCACTCCCCATCTGGACTTCCTCAGCTCCCACTCCCTCCCACCAGCTATGATCTGGTCCCTGCTCCATCACCCCACCCAAGCCGCCCTGCCCTTACGGAGCGCACCTAAGATTCCTTCGCCCCCAAGCCCAGTGGATGCTACCAGTCCTTGTGCCATGAGCCATTTCACAGGGTAAACTGCCTTCCCTCTGTACCTCGCCCATACCACAGATACCTTGTACGTGCTGTCTGCCCAGTGAGGCTCCAAATGGCGGAGCTATGGGCGACTGTCGGTCATGCAGCCTGGCCCCTCGACCTCAGGGTGGGTATGTGCTCCGGGTGGGGCCACTCGAGGCTCCTCCCCAGATTATTTGAACCCTTTCGGAGGGACCTGGTGACCCTGGGCAAAAGCCTGTCAGCACATGGAAAGGAGGAGCCAACAGGCAGAGAGGAGCAGAGGGGAGGCAAGCAGGAGAGACAAAGCCAGACCTGTCTCCAGGCGGGTGCTTCTGGGGCTCCTAGGCACCCCTGCTCTCCCCATGTTTCTACAAACTAATCAATTCCCCTCTGTGCCCAAACTAATTCAAATTGGATTTCTGTCATTTGCAATCAGGAGCACTGACTAATATGCCCAGGGTTCTTCCAGTTTTCCTGAAGCTCCAGTCATGCCCCGTCAATGTCCTTCAGTGCCCCCCACCATTGGGGGGGGTCCTTGGGGCTCTTCCCAGGCTGTCTGTTCTCCCAGTCTCCACTCTCTCCCTGGGTGAGCTCCTCTGCTCCCATGGGCTTCATTACCATCTGGTCACTGCTGATTCCCAAATCCATATCTCCTCACGGATTATTTCCTTGTCTCCTATTTTTCTCTAATATCCCTAATATTCCTAATTTTCCTGAGTATTTTTATTGTGATAAGATATACATAACATGAAATTGCCATTTTAACCATTTCCAGGTGCACGACTCAGTAGTGTTAATTCCATTAACAATGTTGTACGACCATCACCACTATTTCCAGAACTTTCTCGTTACCCCTAACAAAAACTCTATACCCACTGAATAATAAACCCCACTCACGCCTCCATCCAGCCCTTGGTAGCCTCCAACGACTGACTGTCTCTCTGAATTTATGGATTCTAGTATCCTAGAAATCATACAATATCTGTCCTTTTGTGTCTGGCTTATTTCCCTTGACATATTGTTTTCAAGATTCAGCCACATTGTAGCATGCATGTATCCGACTCGAGTCCCTTGAGTGGCTGAATAATACTCCATTGTGTGGATAGACCACATTCCGTTTATCCATTCTTCCTTTGATGGCCATCGGGGTTGTTTCCAAACATTTGTCTTGGCTATTGTGAATGGTGCTGCTATGAACATCCACGGACGGGTCTGAGTCGCTCTCTTCAGATCTGGGTATACACGTAGGTGTGGACTTGCTGGCTCATATGGTCATTCTACGTTTTTTTTGGAGGAACCGCCAAACTGTCACCCACGGCAGCTGCACCATTTTGCATGAGCACCAGCAACGTACAAAGTTGCCATTGTTCTCTTTCCTGTCCCATGCGTCCTGCTGCCTTCCCACATCCAGACATGTGTGTTCCACACACAACCCGGTGGGGCTTTTGGATGCAAAGGAAAATTCAGTTGTGTGAAAACAACCAATGCTGAGCCACGTCCCATCCCCGAGGCTCTGGGATGGGCTGTGTTGGGCACTCGGTGAAGCTCGGGGACGGAGTGTGGGATGGAGTGACACTGCCCGGTGTATCCTTGCATCATAAGAAAAAAGGTGGGGGGGCTTTTACAAGTCATGCCAGAATGTTCTGATGCTCTTGTCAAAATGGCTGCACTGGAATCTCATTTACAAACACACATATCACTTAGCCAACTCTGGACACAATGACCTTATCATTTCTTTCTGCTTCTCCCAACCTGCTTCCCTTCTTGTGCTTCCCAGCTCAGCCAATGGGAAATCACCAACTCGGGCACCGATGTCAGGACCTCCCCAATCGGTAGGAACAGCGAGTTCAGGAAACATGACCCTGCAGCCCAGACCCCATCTAGGCTCTAATCCCTGATGCCCAGTGCCCAGCCCCTCTTCCACCCAGAATCAAGGCTCCAGGAGCTCCCACAGTGCAGGGGGCAGGCTGATTTCAGGAATCTGGCACACGCTTCACCCCAGGCTGGCTTCCCCAGCTGCCCAGATGCCCACACCCTTGTAGCTCAAAGGACATCTCAGGCGAAGAGCCTCTTCCCATGAGAGAGGGGAGGCCGGGTGAAGACAGACCCAGCCACACAGCCCACTTGCCCCTTGAGTACCAGACCAGGGATTTGGGCCTGCTGGCAGAAGGGAGGGGAAAGAGATGAGACTCAGTCAGGGAAGGCTCCCTGGAGGAGGCAGGTGGTCAGGGAAAGACTTCTAGAGGGTAGGTGGGTGGGATACTAAGCTAGAAGGACCTGCTCAAACAGCAGCTCTGTGTCAGCCTGGGATGGGGCCTTATTCTGCATGATGGGTTTATTCACTCATTTGGCAAGGACTTTGTCCACAAAGTGCCAGGTCCTGTATTAGACACTGGGAATACAGCAGAGGACACAACAGACCCCCCAAAAATGGCTGTCCTCACAGATTCTAGTGATGGGAGAAACCATTAACAAGAATAAGCAAAATGTACAATACCTTACATGATCGTACTTGCCAAGGAGAAACATGAAGCAGGAGGAGAGAGTGTGGGGAGACCAACTTTGGATGGGGAGGCCGGGGAAGTCCGTGCAGAGTTGGGGGAAAGTGTGCCAGATGAAAGGAAAAGCAGGAACATGGGCGTGAAGGCTGCGGAAGAGCCCAGGCACACCACGGACAGCAGAGAAGCCAGAGAGGCTGTGCAGCAAGAGAGCCAAGAGGCCAGAGTGTTCAGATGAGGCCCGAGAAGGACCAGCTGACACGGGGTCGTACAGGCCATCCCCATACCTCTGGCTGTCACTCTGAGTGAGCAGAAAGCCAGGGGAGCACCTTGGGGACAAAGGGGGGGGGGCATGATCCCCTTGGTGGCTGTGTTTACAATAGATGCATGGGGGCAAAGGATAAAGAGGGCCCTCAGTTATAAGACACCTGCAATAATACAGGGAAGAAATTATCTGTGGCTTTGATGTTACTAGGATAACACTAGTAGAGTCAGTGAGAAGTGGCCGGATTTCGAAAACATTTTGAAAGTAGCACCAAAATGATTCGGTGGCAGTGAACGTGGGGTAAAAATAAAAAGAGTCAACAATGACTCTTAAGTTTGGGGCCTTAACGAGTAGATGAGTACAACTGCCACTTACTCATCTGGATGAGTAAAGGCTGGAGAAAGATGGGAGAGGGATATAGGGAGCAGGGTGTCGGTTAAAATCAGGACTCCTAGCTCAATTTTAATTTCAAATAAAGAATAGGTTAGTTTTTTTAGTATAAGTAAGTCCCATGTGCTATCTGAAATTTAAATTTAACAGAGCCCATGCTTTTGCGTTCTGTTTTGTTTTGGGGGTTTTTGTTTGCTTGCTTGCTTTGGTTCTAAATCTGACAATCCTAATAAAGCAGGAGTTTAATGTGGCACCGGGTAAGTTTACGATACCTACTGGATGCCCACAGGAGATGTGGAGTAGCCTCTGAGCATGTGAGCCCAGAGTTCAGGGGGGTGGCCTGGCTGGAGATAAGCACTTGGCATTGTCAGCCTAATTCTGATATTTTAAATCCTGAGACTGGATGACATTGTCAAGACAGTGAGTGGGGACAGAGAAGAGAAAGAGCCGAGGACTGAGCCCCAGGGCACCCCAGTACTTCAAAGTCAGGGAGATCTGGAGGATCCACGAAGGAGACAGAGAAAGAAAAAGCAGAAAGGAAGAAAAGTCAGGAGAGTGTGACGTCCTGGCGACCAGTTGCGGCCGGGAGTGCGGAGACCCAGGCTTGGGAGCCCCAGCAAGAGGGTCCCGGTGGACCGCACTAAGCAAAGGCCTCCCTGAGAGTGAGCTCAGAGAGGGATGCAGAGAACGGATGGAGATTCAACATCAAGACAACTCTTCTAAGGAGTCTGACTCCAAAGCAGTGGAAGATGCGGCAGATGCTGAAGAAGTGGGGTGAGGGAGGCTTGTTCGTTTCTGGGACAGGGAAGGACCCGCGCATTTACTGTAAAGGGAAAGATGCAGTAAAGAGCAGAAGGAAGAAGGTGGAGGAGAAAGAGGGGGTGAGTGAGGTCCAGGGTGGGTGAGAAGGGGTGGGATTCAGGGCACATGTGGAATGCTTGAAGCTCGACAGTAACTCAGAAAAGCCATGTGTGACCTCTGGTGGCGGATGTGTGGGCAGGAGTTCCAAGTAACTCTCGGCGTCTTGGAAGGAAAGCCACATTTTAGCCTGGATCCTGGGAGAGCTCTTCCTTCCTACCCACAGCCCCGGACACGCTGGAGCATGGCTGGAAAGCCCCCATCCTTCCACCCGACCTGCTTCCCAGTGGGTTCTGCCTGCCCCACTCTGCTCAAGGGAAGAGGGGGCCTTGAGGCCCAAGGAGGGCCAGGGCACATATGCAAACACTAGCAAAACCCCGACCAGAGAGGGAAGCCCCTGCCTGAGGCATGCCAGACACAAGGGGCAACCTGGGAATAAGACCGGCCCGTGCCAAGGTGTGGGCCGGAAGAAGCACAGGGCCAGGCTTAGAGCCTGCCACCCCCAGAGACCAGGTGTAGGCCCTGAACGGAGTGTGGGTGGCCTGGGCAGCTTCCAAGCCCTGGCACGACACAGCCTTGCCCCGAGGCGAGGGGATGGCCTACATGGCCTCCCACACATTCCCTTGCTCAGGGAGCAGAACTTGGAAGTGGGACAGCAGCCTCACAGCCTCTTTCTGAGTGGGGTCTCTTCCAGATCCCTCCGGAAAAAGCGAAGGCCAGTTGTTGGAGGCACTGCCTGCTGTCAGGAGCGAGGGAGCAGTGCCGGCAAGGTCAGAACGAGAGGACCTAGGCCATAAAATCACCCGGTCACCAGAGCCAAATAACCCAACCATACACAGAGACACCACCTCATACACAACCACACACGCACACAACCTCACAAAACCCTACCAGCCACCTCTGCAAAATCATACCCATTCACAACCACCTGCCTACTCCCCACGCTACCCCATTAACACCCCACTACCCAGTCGCACACACCAGACAGTTCTAACGCATAACTTCATGTGCTCCCAAGATGAACTCTGCAAACAATCACTGAGCCTCTGAGTCCTGCAGGTGCCGCAGGAGTGCCCCCGGCAAGCTCGCTGCTCTCTCCGAGGGAATTTCAGGGAATGTTCTGAGCGCGACTGCTGAGGAAGCGGGCGAGGTGGCTTCACAGGGGGTGCCGGGGAATACCAGGTGAAGAGCAGTGCAGGCAGAGGAAGAAGCAATGGCAAAGGCCAGGCGACTGGACTGGACGTGGCTTGTCTGTGGAACGGAATGGAAGCCAGTGTGGGAGCAGGTGGCTCGGAACTTTGTGGGCCGGTGTCAGGAGAGTGGGTGTTAGTCTAAGAGCAACGGTAAGTCACTGCAAGGATTTCATAGGGGAGTGACGACGATCTGATTTAAAACACTGAAGTACTACTTTAGCTAGGAGAAAGCATGGGAGGAAAACTTTTTCAGCTCTCAGAGTGGGGAAGACATTTCTAATTATGACCAAGCCCAGAAGCCATAAAAGAGAAGACTGATAAATGTGACATCAAAAATGTTTCAAGTGTGCGTGGCAAAAACTCCAGATGCAAAGTCAAAATACAAGTGGGAAACTGGGAGGGAGAGATCTTTTTTATTTGTATCAGACACAGAGGGCTTCTTTCTTGAATATATAAAGAGCTCCTAAGAAACCAATAATTTAAAAGGCAACCATCCGGTAGAAAAATGGGCAAAAACAAAGGACAATTGACAGAAAGACAAACACAGTGGATGCTGAGTATATCGAAAGACGCTCATCTTCACTCATGATAAGAGAAATGCCAAACAGAAGTATAATGAGACCACTGGCAAAGATTGCACAGGGAGAGAACACTCCACACGGGCCAGGAGATGGGGAAACAGGCCCTCATGTCCGGTGGCAGCCTCAACTAATCCACCTGTGGAGAAGTTGTGGCATTATCTATGAAAAGTACAAATGAGCATACAACTTTAACCCAAAATTCCACTTCTAGGAATATATACTACAGACCTAATTTTAAAATGTGTTAAATGATGTTTGTCCAAGGATATTTATTGCAGGGGTGCTTATAATAGAAAGAAGGAAATATACGATTAGAAGCTGCCTTAATTTTCATCAATATGGGACTGATTAAGTATATTATAGTATACATACTATTAGCTGTTTGGGTTTTTTTTTCTTTAAAGAGACAGGTCTACATCTACTGATGGGAGAAATAGAATACTAGTCAGCTGTTTTATGAGAAAAAATGAGGTGGTTCTATATCTACCGATAGAGGGAAAATGTCCTAGATTTTGTTAAATAAAAATAGCAAGGGGGGGCGCCTGGGTGGCTCAGTCGTTAAGCGTCTGCCTTCGGCTCAGGGCGTGATCCCAGGGTCCTGGGATCGAGCCCCACATCGGGCTCCTCCACTGGGAGCCTGCTTCTTCCTCTCCCACTCCCCCTGCTTGTGTTCCCTCTCTCTCTCTGTCATATAAATAAATAAAATCTTTAAAAAAAAATAGCAAAGGGAGCACCTGGGTGGTTCAGTCGGGGAAGTGTCCAACCCTTGGTTTCAGCTCAGGTCACGATCTCGGGGTGACCGCCTAGGGCTCCATGCTCCGTGTGGAATCTGCTGGAAATTCCCTCCCTCTCCCTCTGCCCCTTCCCCCCCAAATAAATAGATGAATAAAATCTTTTTAAAAAATAGCAGAGTGCGGAACCATGTGCATAGCATACCTCCCTTGGGTAAGTGTTGAAAGAAGAGTATCTATACAGTCAAAGATGGATAATTGATCTCAGGAAGGAAAACCAAGTAACTGGAAACCCGGTGGTCAGGTGGGCAGCCCTTCAGGGAGAAGTCAGGAGCAGCACCAGAAATGTGGGACTCGTCAGTGGTGGAGAGTATAGAAAGCCCCAGACTGGGTGAGTTCACACAGGAGAGAAGAGGCCGAGTCCTGGGACATGCCCACATTGGACACTAGCATGTGAGGCCTCCAAGTCACGAGGAAACTGGGAGGGTGATGTCAAGGAAGCCAAAGGAAGAAAGTGTTTTGAGGAGGAAGAAGTGGTCAATGGTGTCAGGTGCTTTTGTCGGCCCAGGAGGGTGGGGACAGAGACATGACTATTGGATTTAGCATCATGGAGGTCCGTGGTGACCTTGACAGGGCCGCCTTTGCGACACGCTATAGGGATGGAAATATTGTTCAAAATAAGAATGTGGGGAGCACGTTTGCTCTGAAATGCTGGAGAGCAACAGGTGGTAGGGAGCAGATGGCCGAGTCCTGGACCCTCACAGGACACTGTCAAACTCACACGTCCCCCCCGCACTACACATACCCAAAGCCCCCCCCCCCCCAGCACTGAGCCTCAGCAACAATTTTCAGTGGCCATGACCCAATGAGTCAAAGATGGTCTCTGCCCTGTGGCTTTGAGCTATCCAGAAACCACGTGGCTGAGACCCAGAGCTGGCTCTGCTCCTTATTATCTGTGTGGCCCTGGGCAAGTCACCTAACTTCTCTGTACCTTGGTTTTCTCATTCTTAAAATCAGGAAGGATCATGCCTTCCTCATCCGGTGCTGTGAGGATGAAACAATCTTCGGGCCATGCCTGGCACGCAGATGTCTCTGGGCACCCAATGCAGGGTTAGTTCTCTATCACAATGAGTAGTAGGTAGGGTGATCATGTGACTGATCTTCCCAGGTTTGGGGGCATTTTTGATGTTAATTACACTGGGGCCACAGGTGTGAACCGGAACAGTCCTGGGAAAGTGCCAGGTACAGTCACCCTTGTGTTAGCAATACCATCTCTGTAGAGACTGAGGGCTCGGGGCCCCCAAGGTGACTAAGATCCCGGGACTCCCAGGGAGGCCAGAAACGCTGGGGTTTCTCCAAGGAGGCTGGGAAGGCTCCTTGTCATAGCACATTAATAACTAAGACAAAGCGTTCTTGTCCGCAGAGCCCAGCCCAGCTGCAGCCCAGCTTCAGGCGCGCCTCCTTCCGCAGAATGTCTAGGGCAAAGGCTCTCTCTGCCCCCAACACCCCTACCCCTCTCCCGCAGGATCTGCCCCTTGTCATAACTCAGGCAACGACCACTCTCCATCCCGCCCTCACCCCTGGACAAAGGATCCCCCCATCTCCTTCCCAGGCACCGGATTCGCCCTGCCCCTTCCAGGGTGGACGCAGAGTCTGCTCCCCACCTGGTTCTCCACAGGGTTGGAGGACACAGCGTCTGAGCCGGGCGCCGCCGTGGAGGGCCGTCGTGCCGGGAGGGCAGACCCCCACAGTGCCCCCGAGCCGGGTCCAGGCCGGACGCCGGGCGGGAACAGTGACCCGCAGGGCGCGGCCACGGTAGCCGTGGTAACGCGTGTGGGCGAGTCAGGATTGCAGGCGGTCCCGGGCCACGGCACTTCGCAGGTTAGAACGCCTCCCCTGATCTCATTGGAGCCTTCGCCACAGCCCTGCCCATGGCCACCGATGCCCCCATTTCCCACACGAAGAAACCGAGGCTCGGAGCAGCGACGGGACGCTCGGAAGGCCGCCCCGGCAGCGGGTGGCGGCGGCACTAGACGCGGACCCCCCGCGGCCGGGCGGGCGCCCAGGCTCCTCCCCGACCGTCCCTCCTCCGAGCCGCCGCAGAGCCGGGCTCCCGCCTCCCCGCCGCCGCGCGGGGCTCCCGGACGCGGGCTCCCAGTGAGTGCGGGGCGGGGGCCCCGGGACCCGGGCGACCCCGGCGGCTGGGGGAGGAAGAGGGCAGGGGTCTCCCCAGCACCTGGCCCCGCTCATACACGCACGCGCGGGGCTCCCGGACGCGGGCTCCCAGTGAGTGCGGGGCGGGGGCCCCGGGACCCGGGCGACCCCGGGCGGGGTTGGGGGAGGGAAGAGGTGCAGGGGTCTCCCCCAGCACCCCCACTGCCTTCTCGCCCCTCGATTCTGGGCGAGGTGGGCGCTCCAGGGGCTGAAAGGCTCCGGGACACCCCCCTCCCACGTCTGCAAACTTGCAAGCTGCCCGGGATGGAGGGAAAACTGGGGAAGGGGGTGGGGCCGGTGGAGGAGGAAGGTAAGTTGGGGCGGGGGGTCAGAGTGGTGGCTTTCTGGAGCGTGGCGACAGCTCGGCGAGCCTTGTTCCCCGGGCTAGGAAAAAGCGAACGGCTGGGAGGTGGTGTTGGGGGCCAGCTGCGGGTAATCAGACTGGCTCCACCAGTCCCGGTTCTGGGCTTGGAGGGAAATTCTTTGCAGGTGAGTCGAGTCCCCTGGGGTGTGTCAGAGACTGGACAGACAGGACCGGAAGGTGGAACGTGGGGAAGGGGGCTGCACCCTGATGGGTGTCCGGTGACAGGGCCCCTCTTCTCCAAGGGCTGGCAGACAGACGAGGGCTCCAACCACCACTTCAGTATTTTTGAACTCCCACCAGGTGAGTGTTGGCTGGGGAGGGAATGGTTTTAACGTTTCTTACAACAGCTCAAGAAAGTAGGAATTCTTTCCCTTTAGAGATAAGGAATGGAGGTTAAAACTATCAAGGAATTCTTGGAAGTCTCCTGGCTAATAAATGGTGGAGCGGAGGCTGGAATCCAGCTACCATGGGTGCTCAAATCACATTCCACTGCCCCTCCCCAAAAGCCAGGTCTCAGAGGAGCAAGTGGGGGAGAAGCGGAGGGTCTCCTGGGATGAGGTCTTCTTCAGTCACACCATCCTGTTGGAGATTCCCAGAGAAGAGGCATCAGGAGAGCAGAGGTGTTGAGAAGCAATTGTGCTTTCTCCGTCTCTCCAGGGTGGGGAAGTCCTTCCTGCAAGCCACCTTGTCCAGATTGTTCCTGGGGCTTCCTGCCCACACCTCACAGCCCTTCCCTCCAAGCTGCCTGTCTGAGAAGTCAGCATGCATTTGTGTATTCACCCAGCATTTATGAGTGTCTCCAATGTGCCAAGCACTAGGCACTAAATATAAAGCAGCAAGACAGAGCTGACATTCTAGTAAGGGAGACAGATGATAAGTAAGAATAAATAATAATGATAATAATAATAACAAATATTTTAATTTCAAATGGTGATTAAATTCAAGGAAGAAAATAAAAGGGCCAGGAGTGGAGTGACCAGGAGAGCCTGGGTTCCTAGAAACAGATTAATCTGTAGAGGCCACTAAGATGATGTTTAAGCAGAGACCTCAGTGATGAGAAAGACCCAGCCATACAGGGTTCTGGAGAAAGAGCATTCCAGGCAGCAGGAATAATTGCAGAACCCCCAGATCTCCCAGTGTGGCCAGAGCAGAGAGAATCGGGGTGAGAAAATAAGAGAGGAGGGCAAGAATGTAGAATCTGGGGTTTAATTCTAAGCATAACGTGAAGCTAATAGAAAGTTTTAAATAAGTGAGTGACATGATCCAATTTCATGGACTCTAAGGGCCCAGGACCGGATCCTGAAAGGCAGTGAGGAGGCCATGGTAATAATACCAGCGAGAATGATGGGGGCTTGAAGCAGTGCGGTAGCAGCAGAGGGGCGAGAAGCAGTCATGCAGGGTTTGGATCCAGAGGCATCGTGCATACTCAGAGCCACAACCCCAGCTCCAAGAGCACCCACATGTGCACACAGGCCCACACACGCACATGGAGAGACACGTGTTCCCACACCCATGGCAGCACCCAGACACTAGATGTACTCATGCAGACCCACCCGTCCACACCCTCTGAGTCATTCCAACACTGGGAGGAAAATGTGTGATTCGGGGGCCTGAATACAGTATGTCTCCCTACCGCAAAGCCCTGGCATCCAGCATGGCTGGGGGAGCTAGGGCTCCCCCCAGCTCTGGCACAGGGAGGGGAGGCTGTCTCTAGAGTTTCCCTGGATCTGGTATGCCAGGAGCCAGGCCATTATTACATCCCCCACTCACCCCCAACCTGAACTGGTCCCCCAACTTCACCACCTGCTGACTGTGAGACCTTCGGGAGGTCTCCTCTCCAAGCCTGTTTCCTCTCTGTAGAATGGGGCTTATTGGGGTGGAAGAATTTCCTCTGTCCTTCAAGGTCCTTCTCGCGGAATTGACTTGAGACAAATTAACAGGAGAAAATCTAGTTTAATTTCATATGTATGGGGAATCCACACAGATAGGAAATTCCAAAGACAGGCAAAATTAGGTATATATGTCATCCTGAGCGAAAGAGAAGGGAATGGGGTCAGGGACTTCAAAAGGAAGTAATACAATGCACAGAAGACGGAAAGGAATAAATATTTGGGAAACAAATGTTTGCCAGGCCACTCAGAAACAATGGGATGTAGAGGACTTCGATCAAACAAGCCTTGCTAGGTTCCTCCCTGTCTCCCAGACCTGGTTCATATAGAAATGTAGTTATCTACGGTGATAGCTCTCTTCCTGGAGCAGGTCCTCTGTCTGAATTCTTCTAGGCAGTTGAAAGAGAGGTAAAGAGCTTTTCCTGAATCTGATGGGCTTTGACTGCTTTTAACGCAAGCAATCTTCATGCCAAAGTGGCCCGTTTTGGGGTGGCCTGCTGTTGACCCCTACAGGCCCATACCCCCACCCTCACAAGATGGTAGCAAGGCATCAATGAAGTAAGTTGCAAGAACCTGGCGTGGGACAGGCATCCAGCACAGGAGGGGAGAGGAGGTGGTGGAGAGCACAGCCCTGGCCGCGACAGCCCAACCTTGCATCCAGCTGTAGTTTGAAATGCGTGGCTTGCCCTCTCCAGAGTTCACAATGAGTGACCAGCGTTTATTGAGCACTTACTATGTGCTAAGTGTTTTACAACTGTTCTCTTCATCTGTAAATGTGGAGCATAATAGCACCTACCTCGTGAGGTCATTATAAGGACTAAAGGACATAATGGTGCCCAGAACTTTAGCTCCGTGGCTGGCTCACCATAAATGCTGCGTAAATGGGGATTGTTTCTCAGCAAATGCACATTCCCTTCCTTCCGCCTACAAGCTCTGGGACTTTTGGCAGGTTACTTAACTTCTCTGTGCCCGTATCCCACCTGTAGCTTGGGAAGAAAAAGTCCTGATCTCAAAGGGTCATTGGATGGTCACGCGATCCACCCGCGTAAAGAACTCAGAGAACAGCGCCTGGCACGCAGGCAATGCTCAACAAACGTCACCCGGTCAGGACCATACAGTTTTCCCTTTTATTCTGTCAGGCGGGCACGGCGGCCGGCACCCCCGCCAGGCACCATGGACTGGAAGACACTGCAGGCCCTCCTGAGCGGGGTCAACAAGTACTCCACGGCGTTCGGCCGCATCTGGCTGTCGGTGGTGTTCGTCTTCCGCGTGCTGGTGTACGTGGTGGCCGCCGAGCGTGTGTGGGGGGACGAGCAGAAGGACTTCGACTGCAACACGAAGCAGCCGGGCTGTACCAACGTCTGCTACGACAACTTCTTCCCCATTTCCAACATCCGCCTCTGGGCCCTGCAGCTCATCTTCGTCACGTGCCCCTCGCTGCTGGTCATCCTGCACGTGGCCTACCGCGAGGAGCGCGAGCGGCGGCACCGCCAGAAGCACGGGGACCAGTGCGCCAAGCTGTACGCCAACGCGGGCAAGAAGCACGGCGGCCTGTGGTGGACCTACTTGTTCAGCCTCATCTTCAAGCTCGTCATCGAGCTCCTCTTCCTGTACGTGCTGCACACGCTCTGGCACGGCTTCGGCATGCCGCGCCTGGTGCAGTGCGCCAACGTGGCGCCCTGCCCCAACGTCGTGGACTGCTACATCGCCCGGCCCACCGAGAAGAAGGTCTTCACCTACTTCATGGTCGGGGCCTCTGCCGTCTGCATCGTGCTCACCATCTGCGAGATCTGCTACCTCATTTTCCACAGGGTCCTGCGGGGCATAACCAAGAGCAAGGCCCCGAAAAGCCGCAGCCTCCCATCCTCCACCAGCCGGGCCTCCACCTGCCGCTGCCACCACAAGCTGGTGGAGGCTGGGGAGCTGGGCTCCGACTCTGGTGATGACAAGAGGCACGCGTCAGCACCCACCATGACCCCCATCTGACCGCGGGCTGGGGAGCGGCCCTGGGGCTACCAACGGGGACAGGTGGGGCAGTCCCGCGCTGGTGGAGGGGTCCTGCGGGGGCTGGGTGCCCCCCCTTTGAATTCACTCATCTATCCCATTTCATTTCTGGCAGACTTTCTGAGCGCTGGGCACTGTGCTGTCTACCTGGGTAAAAGTCTCCCACCCCGGAGCCAGGGCCAGCCCTGGGGGGAGACAGACCTTGAGACAAGCAAATTAACTACTGCATGCAAAGGGACATTAGGGGGCTCACGGAGGAGGGGGTGCCCAGGCGGGGCTTCGCTGAGGAAGCCATGTTTGAGCGAGGTGCGAAGCCCTTCCTAGCAGAGAGAACAGCAGGTGCAGAGGCCTGGAGGCCACGAAGAGGGAGATGCTTGCCCCGGCTGGATGCAGATCAAAGGGAATCTCCATTTCCTGGGGAGGAGCTCCCAGATTTCTGGGGTGGGAAGGAAGTAGTCTCTAAGCCGTGGGAGGTCTGAAGGCCTGCGAGGGAGCTTGTGACAAGGAGCAGAAGGAGGTGATGCCAACCGCTGCCTGAGCTATGCAGGGACCCTCTGGGGCCCCACTGCCTTCAGGAGAAGACCCCCTCTGCCCAGTCCTCCTCCCCCCAGGTTCAGACAGCTTTGCTCCCATCTTCTCCCCACAAATGTGCTCAACCTGGTGCTAGCCTCTCAGACCACGCCCCCAGAGACTCAAGGTAGATGTTCTTTGAAATCAATAAAGGCTGTGTTTTATACACATTGGCTCCATCCTCTGTTCTCCTATCCCGCCCACAAGACCCTGAGGGCAGGGAAGGTAGCCCTCGGTAGGGGAGAGAGCTATATGTCTGTGGGTGAAGCTAGGATGGAAGCTGTGGCCACGGCTGCAGCAGAAGTTAGGCTGGGGTGGGGGGTTGATCCTCGTGGGGATGTGGGTTGGAAGCTCCCAATATATATGTTGTAGTTATAAGTATGGTCACAAGGGGGCGCTGTGCTCCCTCTGCAACAGCGCTTCTAGCATTTTCAGGGAAACTCTGCCCTGAGCACACAATCACTGTCCTCTCTGTAGACAAGTCACACTCCCTTCCTTCCACTTTATAGCCCAATCACTGCCATCAACAACCCACATCCCCACCCTGTGTACACAAAATCCCTGTTATTCATACTGTCCCTCCTGATAGATATTCTCACAACAGCCCGTTGTCTCCTCTACAGGCATTGAGTCCCAGCATCACTCAAACATTATTCAGCTCCTTCCACTTTCCCTGAGCATTTTCGGCACACCAGGGCCCTGGCAGGATGCTGAGACTTGCACAGGGGAATAGGAGCTGAACTCCAACAGCTCAGAGCCTTGGCAGGGCAGTGGAGGGGGGGGACAGAAGCACACTCGTCTCCTGCACTCACCAACTGCTGGAGTGGTTCCCAGCCCCACTCCCAGCAGGTGTGGTGACCTGCAACTTAGAGGACACCAATAACCAGCCCAGACCTGAAGGGAAAGCAAAAGAGGGTGCAGGCTCTACTAATCCAGAAAAACATTTAGTGACTATCAGAGCCGAGGCCAGGAGGCAGAAATCTAGGCGCAGTGAGCCAAGAGCCACGGCAGGCAGGGAGAGGGCAGATCACTGCGTCCGCAGAACAGGCTGTGGTTCACCTTTGTTCTTACGTGTGGTCATTAGGGGGTGGGTAAGCCGGCCAAGTTTCAAATGCCGGGGTTGGGCTGACACCCACCCGCCAGGTCTGAATCATAGCTTAACCACTTCGTGACCACCCTCACCGTGCTGCACCGTGCAAGCTTCCAGGATTTCGGTCCTGTCATCGGTACAGTGTGAACTGCATCAGTCAGGGGCCCAACAAGAAACAGACGGCACATTCAAACCCAGCAACTTTAAATTTATAGAGTTTCCCTGAGGGACTGTTTTAAAAGGTATGGGCATGATTGGGGCACCTGGGTGGCTCAGTCGGTTAGGCGTCTGACTCTTGATTTCGGTTCAGGTCATGATCTCAGGGTCTTGAGATCAGCCCCGCATCAGGGTCCGTGCTGGGCATGGAGCCTTTTTGAGATTCTCTCTCCCTCTCCCTCTGCCACTCCCCAAGCTCGCACTCTCTCTATATATATAAAGAAAAAAAGTTGGAAAGTATGGGGATAATTAAGGAAACCACACAGACTACTTCAGTGCCCTGGGGCTGGTACCCGAGTTGCCACGACGGGGACCACACTGGAGCTGCAGGATGCATTCAACCCCAGCGACCAAATAAATACCCCAACTTCACCCTCACATCTCCTGCTCACTGGCCAGTGGTTCCCACCAACCCAGCCCAACCAGAATCCAGAGGGCAAGGGAGCTGAGTGAGGCATCGGTAGGGCTCAGCCTCCCGGGGCACAGAGCAAGGTGGAGAGTTGATCCGAGGGGCAAGGGGAACATATTCAGCCTGGCACTCAGAACAGTACCTACTCCTATGATTGCTGCAGAGATGGAAGGAGACACTGTAGGTAACACAGCAGTACGGTGCTAATGTATCCCGTAAATATCCAGGCACAAGCATGCCCGCTGCCCAGCCCACATCATAGGTCGGTCCCAGCTCGGACTGGATGATTGCAAAGGTCTCAGGGAAGTGGGATGTCTCCTATTGGCTGCCAGACATCCCAGCTGCCTGGTCAGAGGTGGCCTGGAAGTCAGAGCACGCGGAGGACGTCATCGGCTATCCCAGTACGACTGATCTTCCAATCCCAGCCCTGCTTCTCCAGGCTGTGGACAAGGACTGTGGATGAGGGCATGTCCCCACCCTGTGTCACCCACCTGTGGCCTGAGAGCTGTTCTGAGCGGGCAGCTCACTCTCCCCATGCAGGATGTGTTCACCATCCAGAGTCCCCAGCACACCAGGCTGCCACCACTAGGTGGCTCTCCTGTCCCCAGCCTTCTCCTCCCAGGGTCCGCGCTTCTATCTCCTTCCCTATTACATGAGGATTCACTTGCCAGCTTCCTTTGATCAGAGATAGGATAGACTTAGATTTCAGATACACACCCTTACAGCCCCACCTACTGCATGAAGTAACTGGGCCACCATGCACCCCAAGGTAAACAGAGTATCTCGTATTCATCACCCTTGGCCCAAGCCTCCTATTACAGATTGAATGTTTGTGTCCTCCCAAAATTCATAGGTTGAAATCCTAATTTTCCATGTGATGGTATTAGGAAGTGGGGCCCTTTCGAGATGGAGCCCTCGAGAATGGGATTGGTGCCCTTAAAAGAAGAGACACAAGAGGGATGACTTTTCTCTCTTCCCCATGTGAGGACACAATGAGAAGACAGCCCTGCGAAAACCGGGAAGAGGGTCTTCACCAAGAACCCAACCATGCCGGCACCCCGATCTTGGACTTCCAGCCTCCAGAACTGTGAGAAGTAAATTTCCATTGTCTGAGCCCCCCAGTCTGTGGTATTCTGTTCCAGCAGCCTGAGCTAAGACCGCTATGTCATCTGGCCCCTGGATTACTACAACAATGTCCCCGCTTCCTGCCCTGACCCTGGGAAAGCAGAATAAAGGGAACGGAAGGAAGCAGGATGGAGTGACAAGACCTGTCCCAGGGTGCTGTGTCCATTAGACAGAGGAGTCCCACGTTGCTGGGCCCCTGACCACCGCTTGGCTCAGCCCCTGCCTGGGGCCACCCCGCAGAGCTTGGCCACCTGGACAGCTGGAGCAGACCTGAGAGTGCTAACAGCTGGAGGCTGTCAGCTGCCCACACTCCCCAGCTGGGCTACAAGGCTTGTCATGAAGCGGGAGGTCCGCATTCACCACTCACCCCCTCAGTCTATTCTCAGCACCTCAGCCCCGGTGAGCCTGTAAAACCCAGGTCAGGCCATGTCACATCCCAGCCCAAACCTCCCGAGACACATCACACAGGCCTTGAGGGGCCTCTAAGATCTGCCCCGCCCCACACCTTCTGTGTTCTCCAGCATTCACCTCTTCCCCTTGCTCACGTCTCTCCAGCCATACTGACTTCCTTGCTGGCCCTCAAGCAGGAAACACCAGGCACACTCCTGCCTCAGGGCCTTTGCACTCTCTATTCCCTCCTCTGAAAGGCTCTTTCCTCCAGGAGAGCTATAGTTCGTTCTCCCTCCTTCCCTTCAGGGTATGCATCAGACGTCAGCCCCTTAGTGAAAGTGTCTCCTCTCTTCTACTCAACATGGAAACCGCACCCCCTGCACCCTCCACCCTCCCTCCCTGCTTTCCGCAGAGCATTTATCACCACCGAGCAGGTTCTGTCTCCCCACAGTTGGAGTGTAAAATCCACAAGGGCCGGGAAGTTTTATGGTTGTCCCCTGGATGGTCTCCAGTGTCTAAGACAGTGCCACGGCACCAGGGGGTGCTCAGTAAAAATCTGTGGAATTAGTAAATTCATACATGGGCCTGGTGCCCTGCTAGGTGCTGGGGATATAAGCAAGACCCAGCTGCCTGCCCTCAAGGGGCCCCGCAGCCTCATGGGGCAGGGTGGGAGGAGGTAGACACACGTAAATGATGCGCCTAGGGTGGAGGAGGGGAAACGGGGAGTTGTTCAACTGGTCTAGAGTTTCAGATTTGCAAGATGAGAAAGTTCTGGAGTTCTGTTCCTCAACAATGGGAATGAACATAACACTACTAAATGGTACATTTTTAAATGTTTAAGACGATTAACACAACATAAATTCTATGTTATGCATTTTTTATGACCCCTAAGAAAAACATTTTTAAAAACAAAACAACAAAAAAAAATCCCAAAATAAAACAATGTACCCAGAGGCAGGACCTGAGCTGCTGGCAGCACAAAGGCTCACCTAAGCCGGTGGAGGCGGAGGTCAGCAAGGGGACTTCCAAGAGAAGGTGGCATAGAGCCAAATCCTGAAGGACCCGCAGGTTCAGCATGTGTGGGTGCTCCATGCAGGGGGACACGCAGACACAGGCAGAGCGCACGGAGAACCACAGTAATGGCTGGATCACGGAGAGAAATGGAGAGAGGGATGAGTCTGGAGAAAGCAATACGGAGCCCCAGAGGGTTCTGAACAAGGCAGTGTGCAGTCTGAGCTCTGGGGAAGGGTGGAGGCTGGAGGCCAGGAGACCAGCTAGGAGGCCATTGAGACAGTGGCCCATAAAGAGGGTCAGGGCAGTGGGAACAGAGGGAGGCATGGGGTTCCGGGGATGTCTCCCAGGTGGAGTGGCCAGGTTGATCCTGCCCTGCTTTTCCTTAGAAAGGGCCCTGGTCATTTGAACCCTGACCCCCAGAGCCCCTGAGGAAGGGCTGAGAAGAGGGCGAGGGGCCTTGCTGTCTCTACCTGCTCCTCCCTCGTTCCAGTAGATGGGATCAGAAAGGCTTGGGAGATCCTGGGCCCAGCGGCAGGAGAGGAACTCGGAGCAGAGGCTGTCTTGGGGGCGTGGTAAGAACTGGCCTCCAGGGACCTCTGTTCTCATGCCCTCAGGGGTCAGAACTAAGTGGGCGAAGTTGTCAGTTTTGGAAATCCAGGAGGCTCCGCTCAGCCTGGCCCTGAGGGACGGGCCTGGAAGGGGAAGCCAGCTCAGCCCCATCCTGAAGTTCTGAGGTCCGAGCCAAGCCCATCACACTTGCGGCCCCAGAAGTCTCCCTGCTACGGCTGAAGGCTGGATTCTAGGGACCCAGCCCTGGGGCACTGGGAGTCCAAGGACTGAATCCTGTTGTGGAAAAACAAGGACCTTTCTGCCACCTGCCCTAGTCCCCAGCCCTTACCTGCCACATTCCCTTTCCTTAGCGGCCCCATCCCCCCACCACTCCACCCCTGAGCTTCCTTCCCCTCAGCCCTGTCTGCTCGCACCAAGACCAACCCAGAGACCCCTTTTGGCCACAACAATTCTGTCACGTTTTTAGCCACCACTCACTCAAAAACTTTCTGTGTACCAACATTATGCTATGTGCTGATTGGATCTATCAACCCTACACAATAGGAACCATTACTATCCCCATTCTCCAGAGGAAGAAACTGAGGCACAGGGCTTTAAGCAACTTGCCTAAAGACACAGGAGTCAACAGCAAAGTCTCAACTTCTAGGGTTTTCTGCCTCTGCCCAGCAAAGTCTCAGCACCCTAGGGGCAGCGACCAAGGTCTCTGCAACCCTTGGCCTTTGCTCACGTTGCTCCTTCTGTCTAGAACGATTCCCCCAGCCCCCTCAACCGGCTAATTCAGTCTCCTCTAGGAAATGTTCCCAACTAAGTCCCCTCTAGGTCACCCTGTAGTTCACAGGAAAACCTTCCATATTTACAACTTTACCCTTACCAAGGGCTGAGATGCTCAATTTCTGCCTCCTGTACCAGCCAGTGAGAGCCGGAGGCCAGAGACCACACCTGGCTGGTTTATGGTCCAATCTCCCTCTCACTTACAATGCCTGCTGCACAGCAGACCCTCGTTCGTGTTCATCGACAGGGTGATGAACGGTGGCAGGTTCCGCCCACCTCTCTAATTGTGTTGGGTGCCCCCACCCCATTTAGAGGCATGAAAATGGGATCCAAACTAAAGGTGGGGAGCCCCTCCTCTTCAGTCTCCAGTGACCGAAGGAAGTTGCTTAGTGACCTCTGATCGCCTGCCCAGGAGTGGGGATGTTTGAGAACTCGGCAAGAACTCGGGCTGGGTTGAGAGCCCAGCCCCACCGCAGACTCTAGGGAGGGCAGATATAACCCCTCTCCGCCAGAGTGGCTCCCCAGGTCCTGAGGAGCCCCGAACGCCAAGTCCTGACACGGTGCGGGGCACACTGAGGCCACCTAAAAAATGGGTGGCCTTCTCCCTCCTTTCTTCCGACCGAGGGCAAGAGGCCCCCCAGGTCAAGGAAAGGCCCTTCCCTGGAGGCCCCCACACCCTCATCCCCACCTGCCCATCCCTCACAGCCTCGGATCAGTTGCAGGATCGGAAAATTCTTGCTATGACTCTTTCAAATCTAGCCACCCTGAAAACACTTCGCCCCGGAGAACTCCCGTTCCAGAGCCAAAGAAACAGGCTAGGAGGGTTACCGGCCGGAAGACCGTGCAGAGGGCGAAGAACGGGACGCCAGAGGCTTCTCGAGCCCCCTCCACCGCGTAATTCTCAGGGCCACCTCCGGGGCGCCTTCCTTGAGCGTGGCTTCAGAGAGCCTGCACCTCCTCGTCCCCGCCCCCCGCTCTGAAAAGCGCCCCGCCGCCCTCCCGCCGCGCTTCCTGCCCCCACCCCGCCCCTCCGCGCTATTTAAGGCGCCCCCGCCGCCCGGCGCCGTCCAGCAGGGCTCCCGCGGGCGCCGCTCCGCCGTCGCGCTTTCCCGCCGCCACTGGGCCGCCCGGCAGGCAGGCAGGCGGTGAGTGGGGCTGGGGGCGCCGGGGCGCCACCTGCCAGCAAGCGGGGGACACGTCCGCCACCGGACAGGGGCTAAGGGAGCCCGAACGGCTACGCTCACCCGGCCTGCCTGTGGCCAGGCTCTCTGCTAAGCCCCGTTCCAACCTTCTTTCACTGTATTCTGATCACTCTAGGAGGTAAGAGCATTATTTCCACTTTATAGGACAGGAGACTCAGGTGCTAAGGCTGACACTTACCCAAGCTTAGTTAGCAAGAGGGAGTGAGGACTCAGGTCTGATTCCACAGCCTGGCTCTAAACAGCTTTGCTCCAAGGAAGAAGCACTCCCCTGCACCCTTCCCTGTATTTCTTCTCCCAACTCTCCTCTCCTCTCCCCACCTCTCCCCAGTGCTCTGGGAATTTTGTGGCCTGTGCCTCCACTCTGCTATGACAATTCTTTTAAGAGTCTAGAATTGGGCAGCAACAGCTTGGGGCAGCTTGTGGGGATGGGAGGGGGAGGGAGGGAGAAAGCGGGTGGAATCCGTGTCCACGCTTAAGTGGCAGGTGGTCACTATTGCTGACAGGTGGGACTATTACAGGATGATGCCTTCAGCATCTCACACTCCTCCCACCCGCTCCCCCCCACCAGCTCAAAGGTTAGAGTGAGGGCAGCTGGGGGAGCTACAATGGGCAGAAGAGTGGGGACCCGAGGCTTTGGGCCCCCTGAGAAGCTGAAGATAGCACCACCACCCCCACAATCTGGGACAGACAGCCTGTCATGGGCAAAAGGAGGGAGGGGCATAGCATAGCTGTGTGACCTTAGGTAAGTTCCTCAAATTCTCTGTTCCCATTAGCTCAGGAGCCTCAACTTGATCCAAATCTTGAGCTGTGTCATCCTGGGACTCGGGCTGGGAACAAGAGGGGCACAGATGGATGACAAGACAAGGACCCTAGCTGTATTTTGCCAGAACTTAGTAGCTGTCCTCCAAAGATCAGCTTTTAGTCCTTACTGCCCCCCCTTCCACTGCTGGGTGTGAGCCCCCAGGCCAGTCCCTTCCCCTCCTTGAGCCTCAGTGTCCCTGTAGGCAAGATGGGCATGGCCAACCTCCCTGCAGGCTTGTTGCTAGGACAACTGAGGAGGATGCCCTGTTGACTGTGTCCTGTGTCTCCCTGCAGACGGAGGCCGGGGAGCCATGGGCGACTGGGGCTTCCTCGAGAAGCTGCTGGACCAAGTCCAGGAGCACTCCACCGTGGTGGGCAAGATCTGGCTGACGGTGCTTTTCATCTTCCGCATCCTCATCCTGGGCCTGGCTGGCGAGTCGGTGTGGGGCGACGAGCAGTCCGATTTCGAGTGTAACACGGCCCAGCCGGGCTGCACCAACGTGTGCTACGACCAGGCCTTCCCGATCTCCCACATCCGCTACTGGGTGCTGCAGTTCCTCTTCGTCAGCACGCCAACCCTGGTCTACCTGGGCCACGTCATTTACCTGTCTCGGCGCGAGGAGCGGCTGCGCCAGAAGGAGGGGGAGCTGCGGGCGCTGCCAGCCAAGGACCCACGCGTGGAACGGGCCCTGGCAGCCATAGAGCGTCAGATGGCCAAGATCTCGGTGGCAGAGGACGGTCGCCTGCAGATCCGAGGGGCGCTGATGGGCACCTATGTGGCCAGCGTGCTCTGCAAAAGCGTGCTGGAGGCAGGCTTCCTGTACGGCCAGTGGCGTCTCTATGGCTGGACCATGGAGCCCGTGTTTGTGTGCCAGCGTGCACCCTGCCCCTACCTCGTAGACTGCTTTGTCTCACGGCCCACGGAGAAGACGATCTTCATCATCTTCATGCTGGTAGTTGGACTCATCTCCCTGGTGCTCAACCTGCTGGAGCTGGTTCACCTGCTGTGCCGCTGCCTCAGCCGGGGGATGAAGGCCCAGCAGGGCCAGGATGCCCCCCCGACTCAGCGCACCTCCTCGGAGCCCTACGCTGACCAGGTCTTCTTCTACCTCCCTGTGGGCGAGGGACCCTCATCCCCACCATGCCCCACCTACAATGGGCTCTCATCCAGTGAGCAGAATTGGGCCAACCTGACTACAGAGGAGAGGCTGGCTTCTTCCAGGGCCCCCCTCTTTCTGGACCCACCCCCCGAGAGTGGCCAGAAATCCCCCAGTCGCCCCAGCAGCTCTGCTTCCAAGAAGCAGTATGTGTAGGGGCCTGGGGCTTCTGTCACCCACCAGAGGGGCCCCCGGGAAGTCTGGCTGCTTTGGATGTCCTCTCCTTGAAGACTGCAGGGGAGCAGGAGAAGCAGGTGCTTGCTGGCCAGGGGGCCTCACTGCAGCCTGTTTTTGAACATCAGGGGCCTTCCCGGTGAGCAGAGGACACGATGGTTTCCCCTCCAGAACATGACTTGGCCCCAGGCATGGACCGAGCCAGCTTGGCGTGTTCTTGGCCAAGGGTGTTGTGGCGCCTCTGGACTTTTTCACTCGGTTCCGAGCAAACCCAGAGCCAATTTTACCCCACCCACATGGGAGATTCACCTCTGCCCACGTTGTCCTCCCAGGGCAAGGCTGGTCGAGGCTGCTGGGTCGGCTTTGATCACACACACACACAGCCTGGGTAGGATCTGGCCCTGTCCAGGGGACTGGTGTCTCGTTCTCATCGCTCCTTCCTAGTTTCACTGTTGATGCTTCTAAAATAAACAAGACTTGATCATAAGCTGGATGTGTACGGCTGCTGTCATGATATGCCTCCAAGGGTTGGGGAGCAGTTGCTTTCCCGTCTTCCTTTTCTTTGCAGCCCTGTGTGATCTTTGACCTCTGCAGCCCCAACTCCACCCAGTACCTTAAACCCTCACACCCCTATATCCTGCCTCTCCGCAGCCCTGAGTCCCAAACACTCACCTTTTGAAATGCCTCTGCCACGGTCCTCCTCCTCTTTCCATCCCCACTCCCTAGCCCCCCACAACAGCCAGAGCCGTGTCAGTCCCCAACCCGCCCCATGGCCATCCAGTGCCGTGGCCACACTGTGTGCAGTGTGCCTCCTTGCTGGACACTGTGCTACCCAAGCAGGTCTGCTGGCCACGCCCTTCACAGTCCAGCTCAAATGGGCCCTGCACTCTATCCCACCCCATCCTGGACCCCTTGGTATTTGGGGAGGCAGGCTTAGATCACTTGCCCCCTCCTACCTTGGCCTTTCTAGTCTGTTCACCAGAAGGAGCAACTTAAGGGCCTGCATCATATCTCCTCCCCATGCACTGAATACTCAGTAAGAACAGACGACGGCAGTACAGAGAAGTGGAAGAGACTGTGAAGGGACCAAATCTTGCCTAACTCACAAAGTTTGCAGAAAAAAAGAAACAGTGGAACTAGATCTTGACCAGTGGATTGGAGTTCCCTGGGAAGGTGGAGAGATGACGGAGTATTTGGGCAAAGAAAACTGTTTCTGCAAAAGCATGGAGAAGAGGAATGGTTGGGGGTTCAGGGGGTGCTTAGGGTCTGATGAGCCATCCGGGATGTGGGAGGCATGGTTGAGGATGAGCCCAGTGTTGGCAGAGTGGACCTTTTCTGGAAGGTGACACGGGTGGAGAACACTGACAGTGGCCCTCAGAAACAAGCTGTCCTCCCCTACGCAGGGAGAGCTGGGGTTGGAGAGGGGACTGGGTCCATCTCAAGTGGCCACATGCCTCTCCTTGAGAGCCTTTGCAGCAGGTCGGCAACTTGTCCCCCCTTCCATCAAGATAGGTCTCCAAAACACCAGTTCTGCATCTCTCACCCCAAAACTAACTTATTCACTACTTACCCATAAAGTCTGAATGCTCAGCCTGAAAAGTTACACCCCTGTAAGTCCTCCAGCTCTGGTTCCCATTGTTCCCTCTGAATCCCAGAGATCTGCTAGACCAGCCTCCCCACAGCTCTCCAGACTCATCTGGGTGTGTTCTCACCTTGGTCCTTTGCCAGCCCAGAACGCCCCTTCCCCCCACTTCCAAGACCCACTGGTCCTTTAAACACTACAGGACCCTGAAAAGGGCAGTACCCAAGTGCGGAGAGAAAGGTGAGCTTTGACATCAGACGGTCCTCCATTTCAATGCTGCTTCTGACATGTGCAATGCCATGCAGTCTTAATCATTTCACTTCTTTGAGTCTCTGTTCTATCATCTATAATATGCAGATAACATTGCCTGCCCCACAAGTAACAAGACATAAAAACAAGAGAAAGCACAAGATTGTCCCTGGCTCCTAGTAGTCATGCAATAGAATTCAGCTCAGCCTCAGACAAGGCTACCGTAGGTCCTTCCTCCTGCTGGAAGCCCACCTTGATTTCTCCAGCCAGTCCCCAGTGATGATCTCTACCTCAGGAAACTGAACCACTGCTTATTATGAGCCTATTTCATCTCCCCAGTGAGTCTCTAAGGATCGCCAGGGAGTGACTTTTATTCCCCATGGGCCTAGCCCATCATTCACTTTGTGAAATGAGGGACTGACTTAGACTTGGCGGAAAGCAGGCTGTTCGTGCATAAGAAGGGCATGATCCAAGAGGCTGAGGTCCTCTTCCAAGAGATTCTCCGCCAGCCAAGGTGAGAGCGCAGATCTCTGGGCTAGAGGGTAGTCTCTTAGAGCCAGCCCAACCGGAAGGTTCTAGAAGTTTGTGCTTCCAGCAGGTATTCCCTACCCATCCTAGCTTGGAAAGGTGAGAGAAGAAAGGTGTAGATGAGCAAGGAGGGTATCCTTTCCTTCCCTCAAAGTTCATCTATTCTGAGCTTGGTCTGGGGTCTGGGGTCAGGCCAGGGACTTGGATCTTGGGCAAGACTGGGGTTGGGTCCTAGGCTGGTGGCCACACAAACACAAAGGCAAATGGGCTGTGGTTTAAGGATGAGAATACTGTCGTGGGAATGGGGCCACACACAGTGGCAGGGGGTGAAGGCAGTAGGGTGAAGCCTCATGGATGAAGAGTGACTATAAGCTTCAATCCACCTGTACTCATTTCCTAGGGCTTTTGTAACAAAGGACCACAGGCTGGGTGGGTTACCTATTCTCTCACAGTCCTGGAGGCTGGAAGTCTGACATCAAGATGTCTGCAGGGTCGGTTCCTCCTGGGGGCCGTGAGGCAGAGTCTGTTCCAGGCCTCTCTCCCAGCTTCTGGTGAGTTGCTGGCCATCTTTGACATTCTCTGGCTTATAGAAGCATCACCCCGTCTCCCCCTTCATCTCCACATGGCTTTCTCCCTCTGTGTGTGTCTGTCTCTGTGTCCACATTTATTCATAAGGACATCAGCCATATTGGATTTTAAGGCCATTCTAATGACTTCATTTTAACTTGATGTCCTCTGTAAAGACCCTATTCCCAAATAAGGTCACATTCTGAGATTCTAGACATTAGGACTTCAACATACCTCTTTGGGGGGCAGGGACACAACCCACACCACCACCCCACCAGCCCTACCTCCCCTCTAAGCACTAGTCGGGTGAGGCCAAGGAGAATGTTAAGTAGGTATTGGACTCAGGCACCTCCTTGGTGACATGGGCCTGGATGGAACCCAGCACATTCCACCTCGCTTCTTCCTCCCACCTGCCTATTCCTCACCGCCACCCAAATCTAAGATGGTAACAGGCAATTCTCAGTCACAGAAAGGGCCATAGGAGGCTTGACTCCTGCCTCCCACTCCCCACAGTGACTTGACGCTGGTCCTTTTCCCTCTCTGGGCCTCAGCTGAGAAACAGGTATGTGGCAATTAGGTATGAGGAGCATTGCAGGAAGTAACCTGTGACTCGTCACTAGTCTAAAGCCCACGAGTGATGTGCTATTTTCATCAATCAGAATGGATTCCAGTTTGTTCCTATAATAAGATCAGTTCCAGTCACTTGAATTCACACTGCCTTCCTGAGTAGGAAAGAAAGGGGCGGGGTTATGTGGAGTGCACTGGGAATTTTGCATAACCCAAGGTCATCTTATCTATGACCCATGGGAGCATGTGAACGTCATGGGCTGCACATAAACAGAGCTGTCAGGCTGGGTGATGTCAAACCTCTTCCCCACCTAACATGCTGGCTCTAGCGTGCGGGCTCACTGGCCACTGGGGTGCTGACCTCATGATTCTACCACCAGCCTCCAGTGCCTCCGCTGAGAGCCTTCGTTTCCTTTTTACACGAACCTCAGCATGACTGCTGACATTTGCAGGAAGGGATCTCCATCATGGATTCTTAGAACTTCTTTTCCCACCTTACAGCTTCCCCCACCAGTCCTGGCTCTGATCCCAAGTGCCACACAAGGCTCAACCTTTCCGTCCTTCCCATGCAAACACCGTAGCCACAGGCAGATAGACCCCAGGCTGGTCCTGAGTCTGCTCTTCTCCTATTCTTCCAGCTGACTCTGATTTCCAGAAATCTCTGGCCAATCAACAATCTGTCTACTTTCCTCTTAACATGTGCCTCACTCCCCTGGGTGCTAGACATGATAGACAAGGTGGTCAGGATCCAGATTACCACCTCTCTTGACTCAAAACCTCTACCTCTATTAATGCAATGTAGGATATTAACTTTTCTATTTTCTTCTCTTTTCCATATATAGAAATTTTTCTCAGATTATAAAGGTCATGCATGATCATTATAGACAATGAGATCCCATCATGCAGGCATAATAACTATTAATATTCAGAAATAATTCTTTTCAGGCTCTTCCATGAATATTTTTAAATAAAATCTGAATGAAGGTGTACCTACAGTTTAGTATTCTTTTTCATTTTACATAAATCATAACCCTTTTCCCCATGTCATCAAGCTGGAAACACTACTTAATGGCTTTATCATTATTTACTTAACCATGACGCTGATATTGGATTTTTAGGTTGTTTGCAATTAATTATCCTCTATTATAAATTGTACTGTGATGCAGACGCCTGTACATAAGTGTTTTCCAAATTGCCTATTTCCTTACAAGAAAGATATTCCAAGAAATGAAATTACTGGGTCAAAGGTATGGCATTTTTCATTTTAAAAAGTTAGGGGCTTTTTTCTGATTGTGGAAGTAATACACTACGGATGATTCAGAAATGCACAAGCAAATCCTAAGAAGGAAAGGCACCAGCCACCTCTGAGCGTGGGGGAGAAGGTGGAGCTGAAAACAGGAGAGCTGACTTAAGGCACAGGGCACTGAGAACCCTCCTTCCCCCACCCTGAGAGGGATGGGAGCTTGTTCTCAGGAACCGACAAAGCAGAGATGGAAGGAGAGACACCATGCAGAGTGCAGGGTGGGAGTTGCGTAAAGAACACAGGGGAATTGAATAGAAGTTTACATAGCTGATGGTGAGACCCTCTTCTGCCCCGCAGCTGGCTCCCAGAATGCTGGTTCTAGATGAGGCTATAAAAGGAGAATCTGATCTAGACTGCAGGCGGAGGAAGGCTGCCTTGAGGAAGTGAGCCTCGGCACCCGAAAGGTGAGGAGGGATGCTCCGGGAAGAGATGGGGAGAGCATCCCAGGCAGAGGGAACAACTTCCTCCAGGCTCTGAAAGAAGGGGGCTTGATATATTATTCACTGTTTAGGACTTTTTTCTATATGACCTGCAAGTTCCTTTCCAGGAAAAAAAAAATGATTTATATATTCAATAGCATTGCAAGGCACCCACGCTAACATTATTAAAATTTTTTTAAAATTCCTCTGTTAATTATTAACCAGAAAAAAATATGATTTCACCTTTTAACATGTAAGCCCTGATTAGTGGTGAGGCTGGACATTTTAAAACTACTTCTTCAGCACTGATGTTTCTTCTGTGGATTTTCTTCGCCCATTCTTCTCTCAGATTTTGGTGTTTTCTGATCAATTTATTTAAGCTCTTTATAGAGAGAGGATATCAACTCTTTTTTGGGCATATTTGTTATAAAAATTTCCTTAGTGTATTATTTTGTCCTTTCTAATCTCTATGAAGTCAAATTTATCAATTTCTTTCTGTATAATAATTTCATGTTTATACTGTTTCCCCCTCTCCAGAATTATTTTTCCGCTTCTAATGTTTGATCTGTCTTGAACATAATAGGAGACAAGTAAATAATTGTTGAATAAAATAATGAAGAAATAAATTAATTTTAATATATTAAAAATGATAAAAATAGTGAGGTGCTAACTTTTTCCCCCACTATCTAATGATTCCACCAGTACTTACTGAATGATTCTTCCTACACTAATTTGTGATATCAGCTTGGCCATACACTACATTTTTATACATAAAACAATCCATTTCTGGACTCCCTAAAATGCCATTCTGTTGACTTATTAATTTATATGATACTGACACTCTGCACTAGTGTCGTTTTGTAAGACATTCTAAAATCTGGTAGAATACCTTCTCCTCTTATTTTTTTACCTCTCTTCAGAATCCTGAAAGCCAGGTATATATTCTCTACGCAGGTGTTTGGAAGATCTTCTCAGTGGAATCTGACAGACCCATAAGAAAAGACTTAAAGGTGTGGCCAGTAAGGGCTGCCGAAGGAAACAGACCGCTGTATGGCTGTGCAACGAAGAGAGGTCAGAAAGCCCCGTCCATTCACTCTGAGCATCCCAGGTTTTTTTGGGTGACCCTTCCTTAATATGAGCACAGAGCCAAGGATGCCAAGCATTGGAAGGTGACTTATAGGAAAGAGTCTGAAACAGACCACTGAGTGCCCAGCCCAATGGACAACATAGGTCCACTCTACTGAATATTTTCAGAACACAGGAAACAAAGAGATGAGCCTACAAGTCTGCAGAGAGAGAACAGAGTTCCGTGTGTGGTCTCAAAATAGCATCACACTTTGCAACAATACTAGAAGCTACAGGATGATGGATGCCTTCAAAATTCTGAGGAAAGTGATTTTCAACCTGGAATTCTATACCCAGGCCAATGACTGATTCAGGTAGACCATACACTCTGCAATTGTTTTAATAGCATGATTCCTTGAAGGTCTGAACAAACTTGCCTTTATTTTTTTTTAAAGATTTTATTTATTTATTTGACAGAGAGAGAGACAGCAAGAGATGGAACACAAGCAGGGGGAGTGGGAGAGGAAGAAGCAGGCTCCTAGCGGAGGAGCCTGATGTGGGGCTCGAACCCAGAATGCCGGGATCACGCCCTGAGCCGAAGGCAGACGCTTAACGACTGCGCCACCCAGGCGCCCCCAAACTTGCCTTTAAAGCCAGTTGGACTTGATGCCTTTTTCTTTTTTGCTTTCACTTATTATTGTTTTATTTTAATTCCAGTACAGTTAACATTCAGGTGTACACTATAGTGATTCAACACTTGCATACAGCACAAGTGCACTCCTTCATCCCCATCACCTCTTTCACCCGTCCCCCCACCCTCCCCCTCTGGTAACCATCTGTTTGTTCTCTATGGTTGAGTCTGTTTCTTTATTTGTCTTTCCCTCTCCCTTTTTTTCCTTTTGCTCATCTGTTTTCTTAAATTCCACATGTCAGTGATATCATATGGGATTTATCTTTGACTGACTTATTTTGCTTAGGATTATACCCTCTAGATCCATCTATGTCATTGCAAAGGGCAAAATTTCATTCCTTTTATTCCATTGTATATTTATACCACTTCTTCTTTGTCCATTTATCTGTTGATGGACACTTGGGCTGCCTCCATAATTTGGCTATTGTAAATAATGCTGCAATAAACATAGGGTGCATGTATCCCTTTGAGTTAGTGTTTTTGTACATTTGGGATAAATACCCAGTAGTGAAATTACTTGATCATAGGGTAGTTCTGTTTTTAACTTTTTGAGGAACCCCCATACTCTTTTCCGCAGCGGCTGCACCAGTTTGCATTCCCACTGGCAATGCATGAGGGTTCCTTTTTCTCCACATCCTCCCCAACACCTATGTCTTTTGTCTTTGATTTTAGCCATTCTGACAGGTGTGAGGTGGTATCTCATTGTGGTTTTGATTTTCATCTCCCTGATGTTGAGTGATGGTGAGCATCTTTTCATGTGTCTGTTGGCCATCTGCATGTTGTTGTTGGAGAAATGTCTATTCACGTCTTCTGCCCATTTTTTAATTGGATTATTTGCTTTTTGGGGTTGAGTTGTATAAGTTCTTAATATATTTTGGAGACTAGCCCTTTATCAGATGTCATTTGCAAATATCTTCTCCCACTCAGTAGGTTGCCTCGTAGTGTTGTTGATTGTTTCCTTCACTGTGCAGAAGCTTTTCATTTTGATGTAGTTCCGATAGTTTATTTTTTGTTTTTATTTTTTGTTTTTTTGTTTTGTTTTGTTTTTATTTCCCTTGCCTCAGGAGACAAATCTAGAAAAATGTTGCTACAGCCGACGTCAGAGAAATTACTGCCGGTGCTCTCTTCTAGGATGTTTATGGTCTCAGGTCTCACGTTTAGGTCTTTAACCTATTTTAAGATTATTTTTGTGAATGGCGTAAAAGCAGTCCTGTTTTATTCATTTACATAGAGCTGTCCAGTTTTCTCAACACCATTTGTTGAAGAGACTGTTTTTTTCCCATCGGATACTCTTCCCTGCTTTATCAAAGATTAACTTACAATATAATTGTGGGTTTATTTCTGGGTTTTCTATTCTGTTCCGTTGATTTAAGTGTCTACTTTTGTGCCAGGATCATACTGTTTTGATTATATTACTTTGTAGTATAACTTGAAGTCTGGAGTTGTGATATGCCCAGCTTGCCTTTTCTATTTTCAAGATTACCTTGGCTATTTGGGGTCTTTTGTTGTTCCATACAAATTTTAGGACTGTTTGTTGATGTTCTGTGAAAAATACTGTCGGTATTTTGGTAGCAATTGCATGAAATCTGTAGATTGCTTTGGGTAATATAGACATTTTAACAATATTTGTTCTTCCAATCAGATGAGCATGGAATTTCTTTCCATTTCTTTGGGTCATCTCCAATTTATTTCATCAATGTTTTATAGTTTTCAGAATACAGTTCTTTCCCTTCTTTGGTTAGCTTTATTTCTAGGTATCTTATTATTTTGGGTGCAATTGTAAATGGGAGTGTTTTCTTAATTTCTTTTTCTGCTGCTTCATTATTAGTATATAGAAATGCAACATATTTCTGAACATTGGTTTTGTATCTGTGACTTTACTGAATCTGTTTATGAGTTCTAATAGATTTTTGGTGGTCTTTCAGGTTTTCTCTTTTTTTAAGATTTTATTTATTTATTTGACAGAGAGAGAGAGAGCACAAGTAGGGGGAGCGGCAGGCAGAGGGACAGGGAGAAGCAGGCTCCCCGCTGAGCAAGGAGCCCGACATGGGGCTCAATCCCAGGACCCTGGAATCACGAACTGAGCCAATGGCAGATGCCTAACTGACTGAGCCACCCAAGTGCCCCCGGGTTTTCTATATATAGTCATGTCATCTGCAAATAGTGAAAGTTTTACTACTTCCTTACCAGTGTGGATGCCTTTTATTTCTTTTTCTTGTCTGATTGCTGTTTCTAGGACTTCCAGTACTATGTTGAATAAAAGTGGGGAGAGTGGACATCCATGTCTTGTTGCTGTCTTTAGGGGAAAAGCGCTCAGTTTTTCCCTGTTGAGTATGATGTTCACTGTGGGTTTTTTATATATGGCCTTTATTATGTTGAGGTATTTTCCCTCTAAACCTACTTTGTTGAGGATTTTTATCATGAACAGATGTTGCACTTTGTCAAATGCTTCTTCTGCATCTATTGAAATGACTGTATGGTTTTTATCCTTTCTCTTATTGATGTGATGTATCATACTGATTGATTTACAAATATTGAACCACCTTTGAAGCCCAGGAATAAATCCCACTTGATCATGGTGAATGATTTTTTCAATGTATTGTGGGATTCAGTTTGCTAGTATTTGGTTGAGGATTTTTGTATCCATGTTCATCAGAGATATTGGCCTCTCGTTCTCTTTTTTTGTGGTGTCTTTATCTGGTTTTGGTATCAAGGTGATACTGGCCTCATAGAAGGAAACTGGAAGTTATCCTTCCTCTTCTATTTTTTGGAATAGTTTGAGAAGAATAAGTAACTCTTCTTTCAATGCCTTTTTTTATGTCATTCTTTAAAATTTTTTTTACTGTCTCCAGCAACTATTTGCCTACTCAGAGTTCCTTCTTCGTGAATCTTAGTACTTTATATTTTCCCACAAAAAAAGAAAAAGAAAAAAGAAAATGCTATTTGAATTAGGTGTTTGGGCAGCCTTTGGTAATCACACCATCTATTCTCACTTTGCTTACACTTCAACTAAAAGCCCTAAATAAAATGGCTCCTTGGCTTCTTTCTGTGCCATGTGGAGACATTGTGTATCAGAGTTATACTAGTTTGGTGGGCTGCCACTAAGCTATTACGAAGTATAAGCTTATGTAATTGGGAATTTGGCCAATAAAAGTGACACATCTGACATCTACAACAGCAAAATGCCATCATGTCCATTTCGGCCCATTATGCCAACTGACAAGAACCATCCTCTTAAATCTGGACCCTCATCCAGAGTATTAGCCACTCTTAGCTTTGATAAATCGGATTTATCCTTCATCTGGTAAGTCTGAGAGTTTAATACAATTAAGTGGCTTTCCCTGGTGGAGTCTACATTTATTCCTGGGTCTGTATGTTTAGGATCTTCGTTAAATGCAAAATACTATTTCTAAAAGACCATATCCCTTGCTCCACCCCACTCCACAGGAGGGAAGTCAGCACAGAACAGCGAAGTATCACAGAGAACCTGAGCATGTGGGGGACCGGATTACCTAGGCCATGTCCTGAACTCGGAGAATCTCAATCGGCCCAGCTTGGCTGTGACCCAGAGGATCTCTAAGAGCGGAAACAGAAACTCAAGGATCAGGGGATAGTGGATTCTTACAAGGGGAATGAGGAACAGACATGGAAGGTCAAGTTCAGCACAGGACCCATAAAGCTTCTCAAGACCAGATGCCCAGGCATTAGGTTAGGATTACAGGTACCCAACCCAAGCTTTAGCCATAGGAAAAACTATTCTCAGCCTTACAGCAATCAGTCCCTGCAGAGAACAAAACACAGTATGGCAGGGAGCCCAGATAGCTTCCTGGGATTGGCTTGAGAGAGGCCCCCAGAGGAACTGAGAGATAACAGCAGGGTGTATCTGAGCCAGACGTACCTAGAGTTGAGACAATGAGGGGACAAGCCTGGACTGAGAACACCAACCCAGCAGTAACGTCCGTGGAAGTTTTGACGCTACTTCCAAGTGAGATCATACATACAATGGTGCTTTAGCAGGTCTGTCAAAGCATTCAAAATTTGAAACATACCTTTGAAACATACCACAATTTTAATAGACAATTATTTACTATCTAATAGGCAAGAGCCTCAAGAAGTAAAAGTAGCCCAGGCTTTTCTTTGAAAAGAGAAATCTGGACTAAGGATCTTAATAATCTGAGTTTCTAGGTCTCCTCCACTAGACCATGAGATCCCTGAAGGTCTGGACTGTGCATCTACAAAACCCAGAGTCAGGAAATTCCCACAAAAAGTATCCATTTTCTGAAACAGAAAAAAATGGGTTCATCGGAGTTTATAGAATTTAACTGAACAGAACTCAGAGATTCTGACAGGGCACAGCAGGAACACTTTCAGAAGAGTAAAAAGTCCATGAGCTTATCTGCAATATATGAAGAAGTAGAGAGCAAGAGATTTACAACCAATTTTGGAGGCGAGAATGCCAAGATATTGCATGAAGGCAGGTAAGTGTCACAATAGGAAAGGAAAGGAAGCTACATCCCTGGAGCGTGGGGCAGAGGTAGGGGAAATGGGGCAGAGACCTGGGCGGATAAGAGAAGCTCAGCCTCTCTAAACAGGCATCCAAACCTGTCCCAGTGGTGAAGGAGTCCTAGGAGAAACTGAAGACAGGGTCTACCTCCCATCATGGAAGCTGAAATGAAGAGAAAACACCTTTTCCTTGGAACCTAGCAACCAGGGACCATGACTTAAGTTCGGTCAATCAGATGTTTCTGCCTGCGACCCTCCTGGAAATGCTGCCTAGACACAGGACAGGTAGAGATGAGCCCCGTGGTGTGATGGTGTCTTAGTCAATCTGGGCTGCTATAACAAAAATACCATAAACTGGGTGGCTTAAACAACAATTGTTTCTTTCTCACAGTTCTGAAGGTCAGGAAATCAGAGGTCAGAGTGCCAGCCTACACTTTAATAATGATGTGGGAACAGGAGACAAGGCTTTGGGCCCACTTGTGGCAGATTTGGAACTGAGACTCCTGATAAAGCCAATAGTCTCTCTCCCTCTCTCTCTCTCTCTCTCTCTCTCTCTCTCTCTCTCTCTCTCTGCCCTGGTGCTAGTAGGTGGCGGGGTGGGGCGGGGGGGATGCTTCCCTTGAGATTTGGTAACCAGAAACCTGTTCTCACACAACTATGGAGTTCAATTTCTGCTCTTTGTGACACAGATACCCCAAGCTTAGAAATGCACATGATGAGTAGTCTTTAACCAAGATGAACCTTAGGGTACCTGGAAGAAACTGAAAGTCACTCTTTGAGGGATGTTTCCTTAAGCAAAGCCACATGGAAATCCCATAGAAAAAGCCCCACTATATATGAGCACACAGTCCAAAATTACAAAACACACAAGAAAATAATGCACTATGAATTAGAGTAAGCAAAACAACATACAAAAGAATTTGACCTCCCCAAAACTTCAAATTATTGAATCATTGGATAGGTTCAATAGATTGAATTGTGATAGATTGAATGACTGGCCCCAATACTTTATCCCTCCTTGCATCTACACCCTTGCAATGGCCTCATCAAAGGCAGAGTGCACTTTTACACCCCCTTAACTCAGAGCTTAAGTAGATGCCTTGTTTTGACCAATGGCAATGTGGAGGAAGTAACCATGGATCGGTTCCCAGACTAAGCCTTAAGAAGCCTCATCTATTTCTGTTTGTTCTTTTGTGCCTCTTCAATCATCATGAGAAGATCCGCCCCTCAGTGGCTGTTGCCCTGTCAGCCAGGGCCCTCAATAAACACTCTAGAAGCAGAGCTGCCCCAGCTGACCACAGATCTGCAGTGAGAAGTGGAGCCATGCCAGCCGCCACAGTGTTAAGCAGAGGCTCCCAGTTGAGCTTAGCTTCACTCTGCAGAGTGGTCCCAGCCAATCAACACAGATACATAAGAAGACTACTGAGTTTTGGGGTAATATTATTAGATAAATAGGTAAATTACACAAATATGTTCAAAACGATTTTTAAAAAAAGAAAAAGCAAAAAAGAGATTGTTAAGAAATTAAGGTCCATGCATTTTAGAGAACTAAATCAAACTTACGGAACCATTTTTAGAAGTTATTGAAATTTAAAACTAACAGAGAACTGTGTTTCTACTCACAAAGAATCAACTGCTATGAAAAAATCCTCTCCCGTTATAAACAACTAGAAAACCCAGATAAAATATATTAATCAACTCCTTTGGGCTTGGAGCAAGAGGCAGTAAAGGACCATCATCCCTCAGAGAAGGGAAATAACAAGGTGGGCACTACAATTGCCCCAATTCACTGTGTGGAAACAGTTTTCAGGGTTCAGAGTGGAGAAGCAGGTCAGACAGAGACCAGCAGTCTTGCTGAATTCAAGAGAAAGAGATCAGAGTTAAGGGAGGCCAAGACAGGTAGGCTGTCTAGGGCAGAGTAACAGAGAAGATGGAGCCTCACAGAGAAAGAACTCCAGAGAGCCTCAGAAGGGTCCTTTGAGTCCATGGTGACACCCTATGAAGACAAGTCAAGAATCGCTGGAAAACTCCAAGCTGAACAAATCCTGGAACTCCACAGGTCTGGGAACAGTTCATGTTTCCACCTGCCAGATTGGAGAGACCACATAAATCATGAGGCAATGGGAAAAAGTCCCAGCAAGGGCACTGCAGAGTAGTGGAGTTACATTGGCTGCATACTACAGGGTCCTCTGGACCCACCCTAACAAAACTTAAACGTAAACTTCACAAGAATCTAACTAATCCCAAGTAACTTAGCTGTATGCTAGAACAATCTGAACTTTGTTTAAAGGAATACAATTCAATAAGAATTACCAGGCATGCAAAGAAGCATGAAAATGTAACCAATAACCAGGAGACAGTTTAATAAATAGAAACAGACCCAATAATTAGAGATGAAGGAGTTACCAAAAAAGTGAATTAAAAGAGTTATTATATACAAAATATATTACTATATATTATACATAATATATATAATTATATATATAATTATATATATAATAAATTTGTATATATAACATATATATAATGTTATGCTCAAGGATATAAAAGAAAACATGAACATACTGAAGACAACGATGAAAAACATTTTGAAAGATCAAAATGTAACTTATATAGAAAAATGCAATATCTGAAATTTTTTAATACACTGGATGAGATTTACATCAGATTAGACGTTGTAGTAAAAATTATGAGTGAAACTGGAGACATACCAAGAGAAATTATTCAAATGAAGAGCAAAAGAAACACTGAAAAAAAAAAACAATTGAGCAGAGTCCTACCACCTATGGGACAATATCAAGTAGTCTAACAAAGAAGTGGGAAAATACTAGAAGTAGAAAGAATAAAAGAAGACAGAAAAAATATTTGAAGAAAAAAATGACTGAAAAAATTGATGTTGATGAAAGCCACAGACACCTCAAGGAAAAAGCACAATAAAACACAAGAAGAATAAATACAATCACTCCAAGGTACATCACAATCCAAGAGCTGAAAACCAGAGATACAGAGAGAATCTTATTAGCATCCACAATTTTTAAAAAGCACTACATGTAAAAGAACAAAAAATGAGAGAAAATTTCTCATCAAAAACTAAGCAAGCCAAAGAAAAATGGGACAATATTTCTAAAGTTAAAAAAGAACTATCACTGTGCTTCTTAGTCCCCATCACCTATTTGACCCATTAAGAAGTACTTATCTTGACGGGGAAAGAAAAAGAGAGGGAGAGAGAGAGAGAGAGAGAGAGAGAGAGAGAGAAGGGAATTGGTTTGGGGAAGGTATGCAGGTCCATTTCAACTGAATCAAGAAATTGTTATTTTTTTTAATTATCTAGAGTACATAAGTATTAACATTTGTTAAATACTGGGAATGGATTCCTGGGCACTCTACTATCCTATATATCTCTGAAGGTTTGAAATGTTTCCTAATAAAGAATGATAAGTAATAATAAACAAAAACAAAACAACAACAACAAAAAAAGAACTATTAATCTAGAACTCTAAACTCAGGAAAAATAGATTTTGAAAATGAAAGTGAGACTTCCAGTTTCCAGTCCAGCATGTTTGGAATTCAGAAGTCATCATTCCATCCTAACAACAAGTAAAAAGCTGAACAAACTGAAAAACCAGCAACTTTCCTTCAATCTGTAAGAGAATTGAGGTCATAAGGCAAACTGCTGCCCCCAAAAAAGAAAGACCAAGAGGTGAATACGGAAAATCACAACAGATAAGACCCACCCACTGAGACCTCTGACTGAACAGGTGCCACGGTAGGAAAACCTAAGCAATAATTGACAAATTCCTAGAAACTCAGCACAGACAAGTCTGAGTCCAAAATTCCAGGGGGACCCAGTCATGGGGTGGGGAGGTCCCCACACTTCTGTGAGTTTTACCTTCAAAGGCTCAACTAGGTTCTTACAGTGAATATCAGAGAAAAGTCCCCTCATGCTTCCTGCAATGGGAGGGAAAAGTAGCCATTTTGAAATACGTCAGAGAGTTCTGTTCTGAACAAGGTCTGCCCTCCGAGAAACTACTGAACCAGAACCTAATCTGTCAGCATTTTATAGGAGCCTAACTGACCTAGGGGAAGAAAAGCACTCAACCCCAGCCCACTCCAGCCAACTTGTTCCACATAATTGGGAGGAGGGGATATGTAGACAGAGCTGAGAAGCATTTGTGAAGTTCATAATCCAGAAGCACAGGCTCATTAAGAGACTGAAACTAATCATAAGACTATAGAACATTTCCCCTGCACCCACACCTTATCACCACATTACTGAAGTCCTACTTACAGCAGTTCCTTTTACCCAATACATCATGACCAGCTATCAAGAGAAAAAATCACAAAGCATACTGAAAAGCAAAAACACAGTTTGAGGAAACAGAGCAAACATCAGAACTAGACATGGATATGACAGGATTTGTCAGCCTGGGAGTTTAAAGCACCAATGAATAATATTCTAAGGACTCTAATGGATAAAGTAGGGTACAAGAGCAGGTGGGTAATGTAAGCAGAGAGATGGGATTCTAAGAAAGAATCAAAAAGAAATAGTAGAGATCAAAAACACTGTAAAGGAAAATGATAAATGCCCTTGATGGGCTTGTTAATAGACTGGACACAGCTGAGGAAAGAATCACTGAGCTTAAAGATATCTCAATAGAAACTTCCAAAACTAAAAACAAAATGGAAAAAAGCTGGAAAAAAAAACAGAATAGAATATACAATAACTGTGGGACAACTATAAAAATAACATACACATAACNATGCCAGAAGAGGAAAGAAAGGAATAGCAGAAATACGTGAAGAAATAATGACTCAGAATTTCCCCAAATTAATGTCAGACAACAAGCCACAGATCAAGGAGGCTCAGAGAACACCAAGCAAGATAAATACCCCTCTCCAAAAGAAAACACTAACACCTTTATTTTTGATTTCCTGAAATTTGAATATGATATGACATAGATATGTGAAATATATGACCCAGACATATCCTATTCAAATTGCAGGAAACAAAAAATAAAGAAAAGTCCTGAAAGAAGTTAAGAGTAAAAAAAAAAAAAACACCTTACCTGTGGAGGAACAAAGCTAAGAATTATATCCAATTTCTTCTCAGAAAGAAGAGAGTGGGGTGAAATATTTAAAGATTTGAGAGGAAAAAGTCACCAACCAAAAATAAAGGAGAAATAAAGACTTTCTCGGACAAACAAAAATTGAGGAACTTGTTTGCCAGTATACCTGCCATGGAAGAAATGTTGAAACAAGTTCTTTAGAGAGAGGGAAAATTATATAGGTCAGAAATTCATAAAGAAAGAAAGAAACCAGAGAAGGAATAAGTGAAGATAAAATAAAAACTTTTATTTTTCCTATTTTTATTTGATCTAACAGGTTTGTTCAAAAACAATAATAGCAAATATCTATTCAAGTGTGTCTGTATGTGTGCATGTGTGTGCATACAAATGAAATGGACAGTGAGAAAGAACTAGGATTATTTCATTATCATCAGCTACCCACACTACCCATGAAGTGGTATAATATCATTAGAAAGTGGATTTGGATTAGTTGATATTGATATTGATAGGAAAAGAATAAAACTCTTTGTTCATAGATGACATGATTATCTATGTAGAAAATCCAAAAGAATCAACCAAAGAAACTCCTAGAACTAACAAGCAATGTAGCAAGGTTGCCGGGATATAAGTTTAATATACAATAATCAATAACTTTCCTATACACCATCAATAAATAATTGGAATTTGAAATTGAAAACACAATACCATTTACATTAGCACCCCCCCAACTATATATTTAGGTATAAATCTTACAAAATATGTACAAGATCTACGTGAGGAAAACTGTAAAACTCTGATGAAAGAAATCAAAGAATTAAATAAATGGAGAGATATTCCGTGTTCATGGATAGGGAGACTCAATGGTATCAAGATGTCAGTTCTTCCCAACTTGATCTATAGATTAAACGCAACCCAAATCAAAATCCTAACAAGTCATTTTGTGGATATCAACAAACCAACCATAAAGTTTATAAGGAGAGGCAAAATACCCAGAAGAGCCAACATAATACTGAAAGAGAAAAACAAAGATTGAAGATTGACACTACCCAACTTCAAGACTTACTATAAAATTGTAGGAATCAAGACAAGGTGATATTGGTGAAAGAACAGAGAAGTAGATCAGTGAAACAGAATAGGGGGCCCAGAAATAAACCCATATAAATATGGTAAAGTTTTGAAAAGGGAGAAAAGGCACTACAATGGAGAAAGGATAATCTTTTCAACAAATGATGGAACAACTGGATATCCACATGCAAAAAAAAAAAAAAAGAATCTAGACACAGATCTTAAACTCTTCACAAGAATTAGCTCAAAACAGATCACAGATCTAAATATAAGATGCAAAACTATAAAACTCCTAGAAGATAACATAGGAGAAACTCTAGATGACACTGGGTTTGGCAATGACTTTTTAAACAAACACCAAAGGTACAATCCATAAAAGAAGTAATTGAAAAGCTAGACTTTATTAAAATTAACAATTTCTCCTCTGTGAAAGACATTGTCAAGAGAATGAAAAGACAAGCCCCAGACTGAGAAAAATTATTTGCAAAAGACATCTAATAAAGAACTGTTATCCAAAATATACAGAGAACTCTTAAAACTCAATGATAATAAATCAACATCCCAATTAAAAAATTGGCCAAAGACCTTACCAGCCATCTCACCAAAGAAGATATACAGATGATAAGCATATGAAAAGATAAGCCACATCAGATGTCTTAGGGAAATTAAAACAAGATACCACTACACCCTTATTAGAATCCCCAAAGTCCAGAACACTAACCATCAAATGTTGGTGAGAATATGGAGCAACAAGGACTCTCATTCATTGCTGGTGGAAATGCAAAGTAGTATAGCTACTTTGGAAGACAGTTTGGTGGTTTCTTATAAAATTAATATACTCTTACCACTTGATCCTGCAATTGTGCTCCTTGGTATTCACCCAAATTTGATATTTCATTTCTACAAAAAAACCTGCACATAGATGGTTATAGCTTTATTCATAATTGCCAAAACGTTGAGACAACTAAGATGTCCTTCAGTAAGTAAATAGATAAATAAACTGTGGTACATCCAAATAACAGAATATCATTTGGCACTAAAAAGAAACAAGCTATTAAGTCATGAAAAGAGATGAAGGAAACATAAATGCACATTACTTAGTAAAATACGTCAACCTGAAAAGACTACATACTGTATGATTTCAACTATGACATTCTGGAAGAGGTAAAACTATGAAGATAGTAAAAACAGCACTGGTTGCCAGGAATTAGGGAGGAAAGAGGGATGAATAATCCTGAATAGCAAAGATGAATAACAAACAGATGATTTTAGGGCAATGAAACTATTCTGTATGATACTACATGTCCTTATACAATTGTCGAAACCCATAGAATATACAACACCAAGAGTGAACCCTAACGTAAACCTTAGACTTTGGGTAATAATGATGTATCAGTGTAGTTTCATCAGTTATAACAAATGTAGCAGTCTGGTCCCAGATGTTGATAGTGGGAAAGGTTTGGGGGTGGGGACAGGAAATGAGATATATGGGAACTCTCTGTACTTTCTGCTTAATTTTGCTGTGAACTTCAAACTGCTGTAAAAAAAAATATTTTTTTGTAAGTGAAAAGGATGGAAAAAATTTACTGTGCAAATACTAACAGATAATTGAGTAGCTATACTAATGTCAGACAAGATAGACTTTGGAACAAGGAATATAACCAGGGATAAGAAGGCATCTCATATTGTAGAGGCACCAGTTCAAGAAGATATAACAATAGGTATGCATGCACCTAGGAAAAGTCTCAAAATACATGAAGCAAAACTGATAGAACTGAAGGAAGAAATAGATAAATCTGTAATTATAGCTAACAATTTCAATCCCCTTCTTTCAGTAAATCTGGTAGAAAAAATAGACCCAAAAAATGTATTAAGGATATAAAAACCTTTAACAATACTATCAACTGGAATGCCTGGATGGCTCAGTCAGTTAAGCATCTGACTTCAGCTCAGGTCATGATCTCGGGGTCCTGGAGTCAAGCCCCACATTGGGTTCCCCACTCAGCTAGGGCTGTTTCTCCCTCTCCCTCTGCCCCTCCCCTGCTCGTGTGCTGTCTGTCCCTCTCTCAAATAAATAAATGAATGGTTAAAAAAAATTACTATCAACCGATTTGTCCCAATGGACATTTATACAAGTCTCCACCTAACAAGAACAGAATACACACTTTTTTTGAGTTCACGTGAAACATCACTAAGACAGATCATATTTAGGGCTATAAAACCAATCTGAATTAATTTTAAAGAATTTAAATCATCCAAAATATGTTCTTTGACCACAGTGGAATTAAATTTGAAATCACCAATAGAAAGATACCTGGAAAAAAAATTTAGAAAATAACACACTTATTAATAAGCCAGGGGTAAAAAGAAGTCACAAGGAAAATTAGAAAATATTTTAAATTGAATGAAAGTGAAAACACAACATAAAATTTTACGATGCAGCTCAATGGTGCTTAGATGGAAATGGATAGATTTAAATGCTTCTATTAGAAAAGAAAAAGTTCCAAAAGCAAAAGTCTAAGCTTCCACTTTAAGAAGCTAGAAAAAAGATCAAAGTGAATCCATATTTAAAAAAAAATAATAATGACAAAGATGAGATCAGAAGTCCACAAAGTAGAAAAGAGATAAAGATGAACAATAGAGAAAGTCAATGAAACCAAACTGGTTCTTTAGAAAGACATATAAGATTAATAAACAGCCAGCCAGATTGATCAAAGAAAGACACAAATCACAAATATCAACTATTAAAGAGTGGCCACCACTACAGACATTAAAAGAATGATAAGGAAATATTATGAACAACTTCATGCCAACAAATTCAACAATTCAGATAAAATGGGCAAGTTCCTTAAAAGACACAACGAACCAAAGAACATTCAAGAAGAAACAAATATACAAGTGCTTCCTGAAATGTCTGCTTCTTAATTGAGCAACACTTTCTTCAGAAGTTGAGCACTAAAACCAGTAGACAGTTGGCAGTAAAGAATCTGATGTAAATGAAGAGTTTCTTCTCTCTACTTCTCTTGAGTTTTTTACCCCATAGCTTTCTATCAAAGGTTTTGGATTTCACAGGGCTCTTGTAATCTTTGCCCTTTTCATTCCTTTGGCAGTGACTCGTTGTTCTTTATTTTGGCAGTGGGTGAGATAAAGAGTGATCACATTGATTGTCAATCATGAATATGAAACTAGCTCCACTGGAGAATACATTGCTCCGGAATGTCAGAGAAACTGTCTTCACCATCCAAACACACACAGTAACATCTATGGCAATTTATATACTGCACAGAATGTTTCCGTAGTGAGAACCCACGATGTCTGCCTCACCGACACCTTAAAAGCTACTTCTCCTGTCTGACTGGGGAGGCCCTCTAAGAAACTTAAGAAGTTGGCAGTGACACATGAGGAGACTGTCCCCCTGAACACATTATCGAAGGGGCCAATTTCTACTGGGAAGATGAACACGAGACCAACTCTGATTACATTTGTCCCTTGCCCTTTGGGGACTGACAATACAACAGGGAAGCCATTGGGGCACAGGCTGAAAAGCACAGTTGAACAGGAGTCTGTGGTTGACAGTAAGAACATCAAGGAGACTTTGGAATTCCATAGTGACCACAGGCATTCAGAGGATGAGGAGCTTTGGTTGGGTCCCTGGAACAACCTCCATATACCAAAGACAAAACTGTGAGTGATTTTTTCAAGTTATTTTTATTTTTACTTCTGTTTTTAATAAACTATGCTTTTTATTGTCATTGAGAAAACAATGTATGGAATTTCTATCATGCACACAAGCTAAAAAGCACAAAACTTTGAACGATATGCTTTAAAGTTTAAAAAGAGACAAATTTGCAGTCACATTTGGATAATTGTTCTTCCCAGAAAATCTTTTTGGACAGATTCTCAATTCACTAAATAATATATCATTTGAACTCATCATTTAGCTGTTTTGTTGGGTCTTAAATTTTTTTTCATCTTAATAAACAAGAAATAATACTAAGAAGAAGAAGAGAAAGAAGAGGAAACAAATAACAGAAACAGCCCTATATCTATTAAAGAAATAGAATCTGTAGTTTAAAACCTCCCCGACAAAAACAAAAAACAAAAAACCTCCAGACCCAAGTGACACCATTGGTGAATTCTACCAAACATGTAAGGAAAAAATACTCACAATTTTATACAAACTCTTCCAGAAAATAGAAAAGCTCACTTTATGATTGCAAGGAAAAAAAAAAGGTAGGGAAGGAGGGAAAAGGGAAGGAAGGACGGAAGGACGGAAGGACGGAAGGAAGGAAGGAAGGAAGGAAGGAAGGAAGGAAGGAAGGAAGGAAGGAAGGAATTACAGGTCAATACCCCTCATGAACATAGACAACAAAAGTCCCTAACAAAAGTTTAGGGATATATATAGAAAAGAGAAGTCACTTTATGGGTAAGCTTTATCTCAGAAATCCAAGTTTGATATAACATTAGAAAATCAAAACCACATGATCATTTCAATAGATGGGGGGGAAAGCATTTAATGAAATTCAACATGTATTCATGATTTAAAACTTTCAGTAATCTAGGAATAGAAGAGAATTTCCTTAATCTGACAGAGTGTCTACAAAAAATCTATAGCTAACATCATATTTAATGGTGAAGTATTGATCAATGCAATGAGACAAGAAAAAATAATAATAAAAGGCAGCTTTGTAAAGAAAAAAGTCAAATTGTCTTTATTCTCCAATGACATGATTATTTAGAAAACCCTGAAGAATCGATAAAAGAAGAGATACTAGAACTCATAAGTGAGTTTAGTAAGATCTCAATTTACAAGGTCAATACACAAAACTCAACTTCATTTTATATACCACAAAAAATAACTGGAATTGGGATTTTTAAAGTGCCATTAGCAACAGCATCAAAAATATGGAAACCTAGGGATCAATTTAACAAAATGTACAAGAACCGTACCCTGAAAACTATGACACATTGCAGAGAGAAATTAAAGAAGGTCTAAATAAGTGAGAGATATACCATGTTCATGAATAACAAGACTCATTGCTTTTAAGATGTCAATTCTCCTGGAATTGATTTCTAAATTAAATAAAACATAAGTTAAATATAATATAGATTCAATACAATCACAATCAAAATTCCAGCAGGCTTTTTGGGTAGAAATTGACAAAATGGTTCTAAACTTATATCAAAATGCAATATACCTAGAAAAATAACTAGGTTGGAAGACATACACTACTTGTTTTCAAGCCTAACTATAAAACTATTATAATCAACAAGCGTGGTATTGGTGTAAGGATAGACATAAAGATCAATAAACAAAATAGAAAGTCCAGAAATAGATCCATCCATACATGCTCCATTGAGTTTTTGCAAAGATGTCAAGATAAATAAGTGGGGAAAGGATAGTTTTTTCATCAAACCATGCTGGGACAATTGGATAGGGAGGGGGAAAAGGAACTTGAGCCCTTAGCTCACACCATACACAAAAATTAACTGAAAGTAAGTCAAAAACCTAAACATGAGAGCTAATAATATAAAATTTCTACGAGCAGAAAGAACAGAAACATGTGGGTTAGGTAAACATTTCTTAGAACACAAAAAGGACTAATCATAGAAGAAAAAGTGATAAATGGGACTTCATCAAAAGCAATAACTGAAATACATGAAAAGATGTTCAGTAACATTTTGGAAAGTAAGGAAATATAAATTAAAATCATAATGAAATACTACCACAAAACCCACCAGAATGGCTAAAATGAAAAAAAACTGATCATACCAACAACATGATGCATCTCAGAAACACACTAACTGAAAAAAACCAAACATAAAAGATGCTACACTACGATTCCATGTATCTGAAATTCTAGAAAAGACAAAACTTCGGTGAGAGAAAGCAGATCAATGGTTACTAGTTTCTTGAGCTGTAAAGAGTTAAGTCATCTCCATTAGTATCAACCAACAAGGGTTATTACAAGGGTCAAATGAGATGACCTCTACAGAGAACCTAGCATAGTATCTTTTTTTTTTTTTTAAGGATCCTAATACAACTTTATTTTTAGAAATACCTCGCTGTAGACCAGAAGTCTAGCAGGACCTTCATCAAAATTTTAAACCATTAATTTATACGATGAAAATAAGTACTTCTCTGTATGAAACCAATTTGGATTTTCTAAATTAGATTATATGTGTATATATTTTTCTTTCTGCTTTACTACATCAATAGCCATTAAAATCACTAATTCTTCTTGATTAACTTGAAATCAACTCAAATAGCAAAGCAAAAGCTAATACACGAAATACTTCTTCCACTTTAAAAAAGGAGACCAAAGCTTTATTATTTGATGTGGTAGGAAAACAAAATAAAATAAAACATTGAAACGCATGTGGTCCTGTGCCTAGATGCCTAGATGGGCTATTTTGATAAGGGACAGAAGAGCACGAAGGCGAGGAACACAGGCGATGGAGCTGACGAACTTGGACTTGAATCCCAGCTCTGCTACGAGTAAATTAGGTAGGAAAGTTTTTGCATGCTTTAGATCAAGATGCATTAGCTCCACCTCACTCGGCAGATGGGAGAAGACAATCATCACCCAGCCAACATAGGCCTAGAACATACATGGTCTAAGGAAGCACCTCATGACATGGGACTCTTAAATGGTAGTGGATCAGAAAACAGTCAACCTCCATTGTAAATAAGCTTTTCTGCCTAACGATATTAGATATTAGATACCTTTTATTGCACGACAGAGAAAAGACATCTGAAGAAAGCATACAGTTTTGAAACCCTTTCATTTTTCCTGTGTGATGGTTATTAACAAGTCTATAATAAGGTTAGGATTCCAATTAAGAGAAGTGTTTGTCTTCAGGGCTCAGTTGTAAGTCATATAGTAGGGAGTAGCACTGAATTTGGCCTAAGACTTAATGACCTTATTTACAGCCTCCAAGAAATCCTTCTCACTAGCAATTTTTCTCCCTGCTCTGATGGCAAATATACCAGCTTCTGTGCAGACACTTCTAATCTCGACACTGGTGCTATCTGGACACAGTCGTGCTAACAATTCAAATCTGGTATCTCTTTCAACACTCACTGAATCTTAAAAATCTGAGTCCAACCTTCTAGATCAGGTAAATTAAATCCAATCTTTCTATGCAATCTCCCTGGCCTCATCGTACTGGATCCAAAGTGTCAAGATCTGTCAGTGGCCATCAGCACCTAATGTGACCTCGAGGATCAAAACCGTCCAACTGACTGATCAGTTCCAGGATTGTTCTCCGCACTTTATCGCCTCCTCCAGCACCAGCATCAAAACAAGCCCTTCCAATAGCATCAATTTCATCAAAGAAGATAAGGCAGGCTTTTTTTGTTCTGGTCATTTCAAAAAGCTCACAAACCATCCGAGCCCCCTCACCTACATACTTCCGTACAAGTTCAGACCCAATAACTTAAATGAAGCAAGCATCAGTCCTGTGAGCAACTGCCCGAGCACAGGGTGCCTTGCCTGTACCCGGTGGGTCAAAGCTTAGCACAGTATCTCACATACGGAAAGAGTTCAATAACTGTTAATTAGTTAGGTAGATAGATAGATAGATAGATAGATAGATAGATAGATAGATAATTGATACAAATAAATTATTGATATTTTTGTGGCAGAGCCTGCTGGGGCTCACCAAAATCATGTTGTCTCTTCTTCCTGGATACACTACTAGACCCCATTTCTAGCCTCCTTGCATCTAGGTAGTACCATGCAACTAGTTCTTACTGCTAGAATGTGGATGCATGTGATATGAGTTGCCTCTGGACAAGGCAACTAAAAATGGGTTGCCAGGGCGCCTGGGTGGCTCAGTTGGTTGAGTGCCTGAGTCTTATTTTGGCTCAGGTCATGATCTCAGGGTCATGACATTGAGCCCACGTCAAGCTCTCCACTGGGCATGGAGCCTGCTTAAGATTCTCTCTCTCCCCCTCCCTGTGCCCCTCCCCACCACCACTCCCCTCTCTCTCTCTCTCTGTCTCTCTCTCTGTCTCTCAATGTCTCTCTATAGGAAAAAAAAAAAGAATCCGTGTTCTCCATGTTCTGTTTCCCGGAGGATAGGGGGGATCTCATGGAGGACACTGAGACCCTGGCTACTCCAGTATATATACACTCATATACAGTGTTGCTCAATCCTTGTCCTTCCTACTCTGAACACAATTCCTCAAAAGCCCTAGTTCATGCTGGGCTCAGCGTCCCGCTCTTCAGTTTCCATCCCTGGCTTTATGCTCCATCTTTACTTTCTGAGTCTAAAGTCACTGCTAGGCCAAATCCCACATCTAAGTAGCATGTCGTTATCTCTAGACAAGGAGGCATAATAGAATGAACACAACTTGGTGTTTCTAAGACCTAGATCCAAATCTCTATAAATTACCAGCCATGTCACCATCTTTAATGTCTTCTTCACGGGGTCGTTGTGAAGATTACACTAGATAACAGACGGTAGGGGCCTGCACAGCCTCTGATATGCTTAAGCCCTACAGGGACCCCAAAACTACTTGCCTCATCCCCAAAGGCTGCCAAGACTGGCCAGGCTCCCGAAGCCAGCCTACAATGGAGAGGGCTGTGAACACGTGGGGAGGGGCACTCCTGGCCCCAGGAGAGATAGCATCTGCTCAACCTCCCCTCCTATACCCACGGAGACAAAACTGTAGACCTCTTACTGCACATATTGTGGCAACCTCCGCCAAATCACACCCTGACAACAACGGCAATGGCAACAATCATATACTAACACTAGTTAGAATCTCTTAGGCTTTATTGTGTCCCAGACTCCTCTGGAGAAAAATCAGAATGCTAGAAGCACAGGGGTGCCTGGGTGCCTCAGTCGGTTGGGCATCCAACTCTTGGTTTCAGCTCAGGTCATGATCTCAGGGTTGTGGGATTGGGCCCCTCATCAGGCTCTGTGCTCAGCACGGAGTCTGCTTGTCCTTCTCCCTCTGCTCCTTCCCTTGCTCATGTTCTCTCTCTCTCAAATAAATAAATAAATAAATAAATAAATTTTTTAAGTGCTAGAAGCATATTTCATTTTTATAACAATTCTATGAAGTACTTATTCTACAAATGAGATAAGTAAGGTTCAGAGAGGTTAAGTAACCTGCAAAAAGTCACACAGCCAGGAGGTAGCAGAGCTAGAAATTGAACTTATTCATATGCTCAATCTTCCATTGATTTAGTCAACAACATTCCTGCCATCTGTTCTGTTCCCGGCCACGTGCTGGTCCTGAAGACGCAAGATGCAGGGAGACAGAGTCCTCAAGGAGCTCTGGGGAAACAGACCATGACTCCTTAGCTACAGTCCCAGGCGTAATGGAGGCTGAGCAATGCCAATCCCTTTCTGGTTCCCTCCCCCAGCCTGCTACCTCCCAGAGCCACAGAACCCCAGCAACAGGCCAGAGACATTTCCTGAGGCTGCTGTTTTCCTTGGCCCCGTGATGGGAGACAGTATGCCCGACAAGGTGGAAAACAAGATGGGTGGGAGAGGCGAGCTGGAAGCAGACCTTCCATCAACCTGTCCCTTTTGCTGATGGGAGCGGGGAACAGAGAAGGCTGCCCTGCCACCCACCCATCAGCCCATCCAGGCCATTGTTCCCTTGTTGTGACAGGGGGTTCGGCTATGGCCCCACAGACCGGGGGCTTCCTCCCCAGCCAGCCATGCTTGGACAGCTGGAGGAAACGGGCGGCTGGAGAGCCAGCTATCCCTCCAATAACAACAGGCTGCTGCCCGCTGGCGGCCTTGCTGGGGGGTGGGCCTGGAGCCAGAGAGGCCACCCCACTCCACCCCGCCACTGCCAAAACATGTTTTCTTGTTTTCTGAGGGGGAGGAGGAGGCCCGTACCCATCCTGAGCAAACACAGGAGCTGATAAGCGTGGACAAGCCTGGCTGCCAGGCTGCCAGCTGGGGCTACAGTGGCAGGGGCAGGGGGCCAGGCCCACCCTGGAGATCACCCGAGCCAGAATGCCAGGTTCAGAGTCCGGGTGGGGGCAGTGAGCTCCTGGCCACTCCAGGGACAAAGCACCCAACTCCAAGCCCGCCTTCACTGGGAAGAGAAGACACGGGCTGCCAGGCCACAAGTCCCATCGCAGCAGCACAGCATGCTTACCTCTGAGAGCAGATGTGCACATATCCATGGGGCACCTGCTTCTCGGCTAGTCTCTGTGATAGTCCCCTTCCCAGCATTGCCATTTTCAATGCTATAGAAGATATAAGAAGGATTGTTCCCCATTGTCTTTCTCAATTGAGGTGACTGAGGCTCAGAAAGGCAGAGTGACTTGTCCAAGGCCACACAGCTCTTGGTACACAGTTGGGATGTAAATCCACACCTGCCAGACAAGAGCCCACGTTCTTTTCATCACACCCTAGCAAGCCCCACAGCCGTTTGTATTTGTGGGGGTCTTCAGCTTACAAAGTACTTACAGGCTCCTGTATTCATTTCCTGGGGCTGCTGTGGGACTATTAGCCCCCTGCCATAGCTACCCTGCGTTTTTTATCAAGAAGCTCACAACAGACCTGTTAGGTTCATGTCTCGGTTTGGGATTCCCCCCAAAAGCAGACCCTGAGGTAAGGATTTGAGTGCAGAGTAGTCTATTCAGGAATTGATCCTAGGAAAACCCCATAAGGTGTATCAGTGGGCCAAGACAGCTGTGGGCAAATGGGATTCAGTCTCACTGGGGACCCCAGGAGACAGAACAGAACTGTCCCCCGGAGATACAAGGAAGCTGACATAATTACCCACCCCTATTCCCACCCTTGGCTGAGGGCTGCTGCTGGCACCTTGGCCCCCTGAGACCGTGCTGTGAGGGGCTGAGCACGCTCCTGTAGGCGGAGAAAGCCCTCAGGAGGAGGTGTACGAGTTGACACATGTGCAAGGTCGGTGCCAAGGGCACACGAGAGGGGCCCGAACAGACTCTGCCATGTTAGTAAGCAGAGAACACCACCCTCATTTTGTAGCTGTAACTACAAATGCCCCCCCCCCGGACCACACTATGCCCACACCCTCTGCATACTGGGACCCAGACGCCCCGGGCCCGTCTTCAGCTCTAAGTAAGTGGATGACCTCTCACTAAGGGCCACAGCCCCTGCAGCCCACCCCACAGGGTCTGAACCCCACCCAGAGACAACAAGCCTCACCATCCTCACCTATTCTGACCCTGTCCAGAGAGAACTGTGTCCTTGGATTCCTCCTCCCTTCCATCTCTCTCTTCCATCCCCATCCATGACCTTCCCCTCCAAAAGGTAGGGGCAGGATTTATTTCCTCCTTTTGGGGAGAAGGTCTTTTTTTTTTTTTTTTTAAGTAGGCTCCATGCCCAGCGTGGAAACCCAACGTGGGGCTTAAACTCACAACTCTGAGATCAAGAACCAAACTGAGATCAAGAGTTGGACACTTAATTGACTGAGCCACCCAGGTGCTCCTGAGGAGAAGGTCTTAATATTACTGTCCAGGACACAGCAACTTCTGGCTGGACACGTCTCCAAAGGCAAGGGAAACAAAGGCAAAAATGAACTACTGAGACTTCGTCAAGATAAAAAGTTTTGCAGAACAAAGGAAAGAGTCGATAAAACCAAAAGACAACCGATAGAATGGGAGAAGATATTTGCAAATGACTCATCAGCTAAAGGGCTGGTATCCAAAATCTGCAAAGAACTTATCAAACTCAACACCCAAAGAACAAGTAAGCCAGTCAAGAAATGGGCAGAAGACATGAAGAGACATTTCTCCAAAGAAGATATACAAATGGCCCACAGACACATGAAAAAATGCTCAATATCACTTGACATCGGGAAAATACAAATCAAAACCACAATGAGATACCACCTGACACCAGTTAGAATGGCTAAACTTAAGTCAAGAAACAACAAATGTTGGCAAGGATGTGGAGAAAGGGGAACCCTCTTAACACTGCTGGTGGGAATGCAAGTTGGCACAGCTACTCTGGAAAATGGTATGGAGTTTCCTCAAGAAGTTGAAAGTAGAGCTACCCTACAACCCAGCAATTGCACTACTAGGTATATACCGCAAAGATACAAATGCAGTGATCCGAAGGGGCACCTGCACCCCAATGTTTATAGCAGCAATGTCCACAATAGCCAAACTATGGAAGGAGCCCAGATGTCCGTCGACAGATGAATGGATGAAGAAGATGTGGTATGTATAGACAATGGAATATTATTCAGCCATCAGAAAGAATGAAATCTTGCCATTTGCAACGACATGGATGGAACTAGAGGGTGTTATGCTAAGCGAAATAAGTTAATCAGAGAAAGACAATTTTCATATGATTTCGCTCACATGTGGAATTTAAGAAACAAAACAGAGGAGCACAGAGGAAAGGAGTGAAAAATAAAACAAGATGTAATCAGAGATAGACTGGTGATGGGTAGTAAGGAGGGCACGTATTGCATGGTGCACTGGGTGTTACACACAACTAATGAATCATCGAACTTTACATCGGAAAACGGGGATGTATTGTATGGTGACTAACATAATATAATAAAAAAACATTAAAAAAAAAGATGTAATCAGAGAGGGAGACAAACCATAAGAGACTCTTAACCATAGGAAACAAACAGAGGGTTGCTGGAGGGGAGGGGGGGATGGGGTAACTGGGTGACGGTCATTAAGGAGGGCACATGATATAATGAGCAGTGGGTGCTGTATAAGACTGATGAATCACAGGCCTGAACCTCTGAAACCAATAATACATTATATGTTAATTAATTGAATTTAATTTTTTTAAAAAAAGGGAATAAAATATTACTGTCCAGGAGCCATATAATCAATCCCCAAATTCTCTTCACCATTTCTCTCACTGCCCAAGAGCTCTTGTACAAACCACCCCTGGTGGCCTAGTCACTAGTGAAAGTGCCCAATGCAGGTAAACAAACAATGCGACGCTGGACACTTCACTGCACAGATGAGGAAAACCTTCAAAATTCAAGTGATGTGTCCAACTTCAACACAGCAAGCTATCTTTTTTTTTTTTTTTTTTTTAAGTAGGCTCCACACCCGGTGTGAAGCCCAGTGCAAGACTTGAGCTCACAACCCTGAGATCAAGACCTGGGGTGAGATCAAGAGTCGGACACTCAACCAACTGAGCCACCCAGGCGCCCCATATAGCAAGTTGTCTTCTGATTCCGAGTCTTTGGAAAACAGGCGGTACGCATCCAGTCACTGGGGGTTTATAACAGACACCAGAAAGGGCTGCTCTGCTGTGCTTTTGCCCTACCATTTGCATGTGTGCAGAGGGACACCAAGGTGGGGTGGGGGTGCGCGTGGTCTCTCCCAGGTGTGGGCAGTAAAGGGCTGCACTGTCTGCAGCAAATTTTAAAAGAATAGTAAAATTGACTGAAACTCAGCCTGCTTTTTATTATCACCAAGCACTGGCCATGCTCAAGAATAGTAGTAACAAAATAGCCCCCCCACCCAGGTGGACGGCTCCTCCCCCCGCCCCCCCCCCCCCGCCACACACTGCTGTCCTATCTGTGCTCCTCCTCTCCCATTCTGTATCCACAACAGACATTTTGATTCAATCGGGGCTCTTTTCCACTGAAGGGGGGTGCTGCCTCAAAACCCATCCTCACACATGATTCCAAGCAACCATATTTGGAGCTGGAGTCAGAACTGATCCCTGGGACCTTAAGTTTCTTAGACCAGACCCCCCGGTCAAGAAGTGTTCCACAGGCTGTTCACTAAGGCTTGGGGTCTGGCCCCATCCTCTCGCACATAATCCAGGGCCCTACCCTCACCTCTCTGATGTCACAATCCTCGCTGATCTCCCCTGACTGCTCAGCGCTATTTTTGCTCTGCTCTTGTCCAACTCCACACCTGCTTCCTGCCCCCAGGTCACCTCGGGCCCTGGCCTGAGAATTCAATCCAAAAAAGCTTGGCCTCCAGCCGGTCTACCTCTGGGCCACGATCTCCCAATGGTTACACAACACAGACCCAGAGGGAGCAGTGGAAGGTGACTTCTCACCTGTGCACTGAGTCATCAACACAACCTGAACCCTCTGGGAAATCCCCTGAATGGAGACCTGGCCCTTAGCACTTACACTATCTGAAGTTGTGTTGTGGGTTTGCTTACGGGTTTGGTGTCTCCCTCCACGGGAGAGTAAATTTCAAAAAGGCAGACACCTGGTCCATCTTCTTCCCTGCTGTGTCCCCCACACCTAGAGCAGTGCCTGGAACAGGAGAGGTACTCAGCAGTTAGCAGTCGAAAGAAGAAGTAGATGAGTGTTCCTTAGCCCACACCTTGGCCACAGAGGCCCAGACCCGCCTGGGGTAGCCTCAACACTCAGTACGACTCTGCTTCCAGGATCTCAAACTCTGAGCCGCCTCAGAGTGCCCATTACCCCAGATTGGATCTCAAGCTCTTCTGCCACCCCATCCTCTGTCCACCTGCCCTGCTGGGCTCTCCTGCCTGCTCCCCGTTTGAGAGCCAGGACCCTGAGGTCAGACAGGCTGATTGTTGGACCTCGGTAAGGTTTGGTGCCTTTTCCCCAACAAAATGGGAAAGTAATAATGCCGGTCTCAAAGGTTCTTACCGGAATTAACTAGGGAGCTAAAATACACCAGATGTGTAGACTACTCAATAGTGTTTATCATCATTAATGCCAAGTTAATAATACATCATTAATACTAAGTTAAGAGGCTTTTATAAAAGTCCAGAGAAAACTTCCAACCTATTCACCCTCCCCCAAGCCTTACAAGGATCCCTGAGGAAAATGTTTCAAAATGTAGGTTTACACAGAACTCAGCTTTTAAAACAATGGGCTAATCCCCACCCACTTTGCATTGCATTCATGACTCCAAAGCTTTACCTCTCCCTGGCCCCACTGCCTTTGTATATGCCTTTGTAGCTTTTCTCACTAAAGAGAGGGAGTCTACTTCCCCACTCCTTGAATCTGGGCTGGCCTCGTGATCTGCTTTGACCAACAAAATGCAACAGAACTGACAGTGTGCCAGCATTGAGCCTGGGCCCCAGGGGCCTTGCATGTTTGCCTCTGCTCTTTTGCATCTCTGCCACAGCCAAGACACAGCCAAGACACGCTAGCCTGGAAGAATGAGACACGTGGAACAGAGCTGAGCCACGGCCGTCATCCCAGCCGAGGCGGCAACCCCTAGACATGTGAAAGAGCCCATATGCAAGATCAGCAGAGCTGCCTAGCCCACCCCAGTGTACCCCGACCTGTGAGCCAGGCATCCTTCTTGTTGTATACCACTGAGGTGTTATTACACAGAAAAAGCTGACTCATACATGACCCAACCAGGTAGTAGATTATGGTCTGGCCTTTCGACCAACCAATGGCTGGCCAGCTTCTGCTCATGCAAGTCCATCAAGGGGATTCCGATCACCTTCAGAGGCAGCCTATTCCCAAAAATCTAATCATATTTTGAGCTAAAATCTCTCTCCATGTACTTAACTTTTGGGCCAAACTCCTAGATCCACACAAAAGTAGCCCAATCTCTCTCTCCTGGACCCATCTGGCGCTTCCAAGCCAGCACGTCCAAAATCAGAAGCCTCTCTTTTCTCTGTTTTGCACAGGGCAAGACTCTCTCGGGTCTCTGAAGTCTTGCTCTTCCTCGGCCCCTGCCGTGAAAGCGTGGCAGAGTCGAGGCTCTCAGCTCTCTCCAGCGTGGGTGATGAGGGAATAGAAGGCTGGCTGAAGACAAAGCAGAAGCTGACACCCTGCACCCCCCCCCCCACGTATGCAACATTCCTCAGCACTCCTGGCTGCCCTAAAACTAAGGAAAGGACCTGCAGCTCATTGATAGGGACACAGTGATCGTGTAAACAGCCTTGGCTTGACAGTAGCGGGGTCTCCAAAATCCTGTGAGTCTTCTTTGACATATGAAGGTACCTGCAGCTCATTGATAGGGACACAGCGATAGTGTGGACAGCCTTGGCTTGACGATGGTGGGGCCTCCAGTGTCCTGTGAGTCTTCTTTGACATATGAAAGTGCTTTCTCAGCCTCCCTTTTCCCTCACCTCCCCCAACCCCATGGTATATAATCAGCCACCTCTCACAACCCGGGGCAGCAGCTCTTTCTGCCCACGGGTCCTGTCCCCGTGCTTTAATAAACCACCAATTTTGCACCAAAGACGCCTCAAGAATTCTTTCTTGGTCGTCGGCTCCGGACTCCACCCCACTGAACCTCACTTATATTCCCCAACCTCATCATCACGGGGACCGGGAGTCTCACCCCACCATCCCGCCCTCCACACCAGCTACCACGCTCGGTCCTTCCATCTTCATCAAACAGTGCCACCCCGCATCTACTTGGGGCCAGCAGCTGTGCTAAGGATGACCAGATAAAAGGCACAATCCCTACGCTCGGGGAGTCCATCTAGTGAAGGGGCTCGTATTTCTCACACGGGATCTGATGATGATACTACGATGATGAAACTACCCTAAGTAGTTTCGATCTGTATGTCTCAAAGCCTGGCAATGACTGTACTGAGATTTATCATGAGCCTTTTTACAGCTGAGGGAACTGAGGCTCAGGAAGCGACCTGCCCGAGCCATAGCTCCTCGGTGGCAACATCTGGCTGTTGGTCCCAAGACCCAGGCCCTTCCTGTGGTGCCAAACTGCCTTCCGGGCCGTCATCATGTCCCACTCCTACGCAACACTTCAGTGACTCCCACAACTAACAGAGTAAAAGCCAGTCTCTTCAGCATGGACTCTGGGGCCTTGCCTGTTGCTGTACTCAGACCAGGCCTGCATGCTCCAGACTCGCCGGTCTCCCCTGGCTCGTGCTGTTTCCTTAGTCTGGAACGTTCTCCCTCGCATCCCGACCTAACCATTCCTCAAGACCCAGGCCAGGTGCTCCAGTCCAGGAGGTCTCCTCAGCTAGCAAGACTCTCTGTTTGCCTGCAGACGCTGTCAGGTCCTCTGTGCTGGCACAGGTCAGTCTCCCTCCACAGACTTAGGGGTCCTGGGAGACAGAGATGGCATGTGACCCCATCTGAATTCCCCTGCTGCGTCATCCCACATAGGGTCTGTACTCAGGAGCTGCGGAACTAGACCAAATTGGATTAGATTGCTGGAAATAGGAAAGTGAGCTCAATCGTGGGTCAGAAATGGGTTGTATGGACTCATTTGACCAATATTTATTGAGCACCTACTATGTGCTCAGCCAAGATTCCTGGTTGTCAGTAGTAGTAACAATTCTGGCGAACATATGTAGGAAAAATTATTGGGGGAATGTACAGTAGTAATAGGAAGACTGAAAACTGAGGCTCAGAGAACCACTGAGAACCCAGAAAAGCTCAACAGCAGGAGCTTCCGCTGAGATGACACGGTGGGCAGAAAATCCACACAGAATCCTGCCACAAGTGCCCGTCCCTTCTGCCTGCAGGCTCGGCCTCTCTGAATGAACCCACTGCTGTCCCTTGTCTTTGGGTCATTCTCTCTGGATTCAGTCCTGAGCCTAGATCACGCACCCCCACCCGAGCTGCCAGAAAGGGAGAGGAGGACATATCTTGCAAAGGGAGGCCTCTCTGCTTCCCTCCAAGATTCATATGTGATTCTCTCACAACAAAGAGGGGGCCTGGGGTGCCAGATAGCCAAAACATATGACAAGTATCAACAATACACCTTTGCCTCAAGGAGCTTACGTTTGGGGAGTAGAAGTGAGGAGGGACCTTAGAGACCATCTGTGCCAACATTTGTGTGCTCAGTGGGACACTGTGAGGACAGGAGTGTGAGAAAGGCCAAGTGAGAGACCCTGGCTACCTTGGGTTTCTTCGTTTCAGGACTTCTCAGAGCCTTTAGTATGTCATTGTGCACTGTGAAAATCCCGGAGCAGAAGAGCTCACCAGCTTTTCCCTCATTTGACCATGCAACCCTTTTCTTGGAGAATGTTCTGTAGGAGTGGTGTTCAACAGACAGGAAAACCCCAATCTAACTCAACCTTCATTTTCAGACAGGGAAACTGAGGGACTTTCCTGGCCTCACTGGGTCCCTGGCCTCCTGACTGTCGGCCCAGGACTCAGGGAAAGGACCCAGTCCCGGGAAGAGGAGGCAAAGGTGGAGGCAGGGACCTGGGCCAACGGAACTGCTCAGGCCCTTGCCTGCCTGGTGCTGCCTTCCCTGCTCTGTCTGCTGACATGAGCTCACCCTCCAGGTGCAGCTGAACAATGCACACCCTCTAGGGCTGCAGGACCCACTTCCACCTCCAGGAAAACCCTTTGGGGAAGAGGGGGAGAAGAGTCCCGGGCAGCACTAGGCAACCCGGGCCCAGCTCCCAGCTGCATCAGCACCAGATGGAAGGGGACCCAGCAATTAGCAGCCACTCAGAGCCTGGCTGAGAAGCAGGTGTGCTGGATTCCAGCTGGGGGACCTTGGCCATGGGACCTTGGGAAAGGTTTGCCAATTCTCTGAGCCTCGGTTTCTCCAGCTGGGGAAAAAAAAAGAAAGGATCAGTTGAGACATTACAAATGATTCAGTAAAGTGTGAAGCATTCTTCCTCAGATATGAAGAGTTATTCTTATATTGGAGATCAGATATGAAATAAACCTTCCCCTTTTTCCTAATGAGACACCCTGAAAAACTTCTCGGGTAAGTCGTGGCAACCCTGGGCGGGGGGACTTCTGCAAAAGGAGGTGTCTCCTATTCAGTTATGTTGGCAGGGCCACAACCTGCCTAGAAACACAGACAGGACAGCATGAACACTGAAGTACTCCTTCCAGAAATACTTCCCGAGTGCCACTGATGTGCTAGGACCAGTGCTCACAGTTACACAGACACACACACACACACACACTCCTCGTGCTGGCTTGTACCCTTATCTCCACGTCCTCGCTCTGACAGTCAGTCCAGGCTGCCGGGAATACACTTTCCCGTCTTCACCTGGCGAATTCCTTCCTATTCATCCTTCAAAACTCAGATGCGGAACAGGTGCAATCTCCTCAGGTCTTCCTGCCTCCTCTGCCTCCAGACCACGTGGACGGCCTCTTCTGTGCCCCACCTGTGCAGATCCTCACGACTGACCCTCCTACCCTCGAGTGATCTTACCTGTTTGTACACCTGCCGCCCCCAGGAGATTGTGAACGGCTTGAGGGCTGTGAGGCTGCACACCTCGCCCGGCGCATACAGGCTGAGTGAACGAATACATATTGTGACCCAGCCTTCGGCTCTTTCTGTTGTGGGAACCCTGGGTTCCTCGGGCCAATCCTTGAAGCAAGAGTCTGTGTGCCCAAGGAAAATACACATAGTGTCCAAGTGCTGGAGCTTTTGTAAGAAATACAGAGGACACGCACACCCCACAGATGTTCACCCGAACCCATCGGACATGTTTATCCCCAGGCTCCTTCCCGCCACACTGGTACAGCAAGGTGGTAGGCAGAATGATGTCCGCCCCACCCACGTGTCCACATGCTAATCTCCAGAACCCGTAGATTAAAGGTGCATTAAAGTTACAGATGGAAGTAAGGTCATCAGCGAGCTGACATCAAGATGGGGAGGTTATCCTAGATTATCACGGCGGTTGTAAGAAGTGGAAGAGGAAGGCAGAAGTGGTGTCAGAGTGATCTGATATGAGGACGGGAAATAGCTATAAAGATGGAAAAAAGAGACAGGGGCCATGTGCCAAGGAATTAGGTGGCCTCTAGAAGCTGGAACAGGCGAGGCAATGGAGTCTCCTCTAGAGACTCCAGAGAGAACTATGTTGGACCAGTGCAGCCTGTTTCACACTTCTGACCTCCAGAGCTGTAAAAATAAATTTGGGTTGGTTTAGGCCACTAAATTTGCAGCCATTTGTTTCAGCAGCAACAGGATGCTAATACGTCCTCGTCTTGCCCGAGCCCCTTACCCGTGGACTCTCCCGTCTCAAGCAATTCTGCTCTGGCTCCAAACTTGCCTCCACAAGCCCTGCTGGTGCCCCAACCCGCCCTCCTCAGAAGGCAGTTCAGCAGCATCTGTTGTTATGCAAGGATATATCCCTTGACGAGAGGGCTCACTCCCCAGCAGCCTGTGCTCACGTGTTTCACAGTCTGGACCAGAGGCAGAGACACACTCATCCATATGGTGCAGTGCTCTGACAGTGTCCTGCTCGGAGCTCAGGGAGCAAAGGGGAGCGGAACCCAGATGGGACAGGAGGGCTCAGGGAAAGCTTTCTGGAAGAGGTGGCACTGAGCTGAGTTTTGAAGGGTATGTTGGCAATCGTCAAGTGAAAGGAAGCAAAGGACAGTGGGTCCAAAAGGCTCTAGGGCAGGAAAGAGAAATACAGAGACAAGATAGAGACAGGAGAGACAGAGAAACACCACGAATTAGAGAGGCAGAGAAAAAGGCACAGAGAAAGAGGCAGAGAACAGCTGACTGTGTCGTGACTGGCTGCTCCCAGCCCAGCCTCCCTCCAGTTCTGGGACAGAAAATAGCCCAGCTGACCCGTGGTGTGCAAAGCATTTCCTGTGCAGCCCTGGGGACCCCTGAGCTGTACTTTCTCAGGGGTGGGGCTGGCTGTGAGGAGGGCAGTGAGGGCAGAGGAGGAGGGGACAAGAAGTCCTGGGCCTGCATCAACTGTCCAGGACAAGAGTGGCTGAAGATGGGAAGAAGTGGCATGCATACGTCAGGGTCCGCATGTGTGCATGAGCATGAGGGCGCCCAGGGTGTGGGTGAGGCGTTTCCATGTGTGCACGTGGCTAATCCTGGGGTTCTAGGTCTCTTCGTGGAAAGTGAAGGCTGGATGAACAGACAGCAGGTCCCGGTGGACACCTCCCTGTCTTATGTCCCAGGGTGAAAGGCAGCTCTGAGAGCCTTCTTGAGGACACAGGCCATCCCCTCTGGGAAGCCATCAGCTTCAGTGTTCTAGAAGCAGCTTCCAGTTCACTCTGTCCTGCCTGCTCCCCAAGGGCACCACCTCTGTGTGCTCCCTTCAGGGGTCAATGACCTGGTCTCTGCTTTTGCTGGGGAAGGAGTGATCCATCCAGAAGCTTCTCTGAGGACATTTTCCAGGAATGGGGGAAGAGGTCAGGGGACAGTGAGGCCCAGCTCCCAGAACCCAGAACATCTCACTGTAAAAGATATCTTCCTCTGGGGGAGACCCCAAACATCCCCCAGCAACTTCAGCCTAGACCCTTCTCCCACCCTCCTTACTGGGTGCCTGTCCCCACCCTCCCCCAAGGCTGTTTTTGAGACTCTCTTGAAACCAGCTCTCCATTCTATCTTCATGCAGTTTAGTATTTTACCCTCTACCCCTGCTAGATTTTTATCATTCCAGCACGTGCAGATGTCTTTGACTGGAGAGCGCACTGTTTTCCTGTTTGATGGACCTGCTTTCCGAAACATTCGAGCAGAGCCTCAACAGCCATTGGCCGGGCTGCTACACAGGGGCTCCCACAGAAGGGCTGCCACAGAAGGGATTCCTGCCTGGGAGGGAGGCACAGAGCTTTGGTTTTTCAGCTGGGCAGCTATGAACACTGCAGGAGGTCATCCAGGGGAAACAAGGTAGTTCCTCACTGTCTGGGGTCTGAGTTTTCAGCCAGGATTATCTTCCATGACCTTTTGACTCAAACTCTGACACCCCTAACAACCAGCCAGGACCTTTGATTGCACCACAGGGGGACCCAGGAAGCTCACCCCAAAAACCGCAGAAGAGCTGCTAGGTTGGACCTACACTGGCTTCCTCTGGCCAGGCCAGGCTGCTTCCTGGTCCGAGTGGGCCTGCTCCCTGGCAGAGAGGTACCCTCACCCCTGCCCTCCCAAAAGGACACTAACAAACACCTGGCTTAAGGAAAGGGAAGGAACATTTGTTGAGCACCCACCATGTGTCTCCTGTAATTAACACACCAACCCTTCTCAGAGGGGTTTGTCGTGAAGAAGGGATTTCCAGAGGAGGCTAAGTGAGGAGGACTCAGAGTCAGGCTGTGTCGGACACATGGAAAGGACTGCATCCTCTCCTCCCGACATCCCTTCACAAGAGGAAGGTCGGGCATGGGGGGGGGGTGGATATACAGGAGGCAGGCTCCTGGAGAAGGGAAGGCCGGAGCAAGATGTGCTTTCCCTGGCCCAGCTGCCAGGACTGGGTGGGAACCTCAGGGAGAGGAAGCGGGAGCTGCTAGCCGGGGAGCTGCCTTTTCTGGGGGATTACATGAGAGAAGGTTCACAAGCCACTCTGTTTTGGGGCCCGTGACCAAGGATGATTTGGATTTGGTGAGAGGACCCTTCTCCCTACTTCTTCACACAATTCCCGTGGCTGCAGTCCAGCAAGGCCTGAGGGAAACATGTCATCTGGCACCCTGGCTGTAGGCTTCAGGGCACCGGGGTGGCACTGGGTTTGGGAGAAGGGTCGCTGTAAGCCCTCCCGTGGCTCGCAGACCAGGGCCACTCAGGCAATAGCCGACTGTGAACACCCGTGATGTATCCTGGGGACTCTGTGAGTAGGTAGAAGCCTGCGGTCCTCCCGACGGGGAGCTATGAGGCAGGAAAGGTGCGGCCTTAACGTCAATGCAATTCCATTTGTAGCCACAGGTTGGTGAAGCCAGGGAAAGCCACCTCTCGTGAACTTTTAGGGATGTCAATTGAGCTCAAAGAGACCAAGTCACCTGTGGACGTGGTAGAGCGAGGGCCACGCCTGGGTCCCTGGCTCTACAGCCATGATCCTTCCAGGACACTAGTCTACCAGGGTGTCCTTGATTTCCAGGGTCCCAGAAATCCTCGTAGTCATCCCACCCCTCTTCCCTTCCTAAGGCTGGTACACCTGTGCTGAGCCAGCACAGCAGCAGAGAGGCCTGGGGCCACCTTGAGAACCCCTACCCTGCCCAAGTCACACCTGCCCCCTCATCGTGCCACCTAAGAAACCACCTGCCTTCTCTGGGAACTCTGGCCCCATTCCCTGGGCCACTGCAGAAGCGGCCACATTCTCCCCTAATACTTGCCCTTTCCTGACCACCCCCGATCAGTCAAGGGATGGGTACCTGGGCCAGCGGGCCTCCTCTCTGGATTTCTGGGCTTGGAAACCAAGGATCACAGTGAACCTGCCATGTATCAGACTTGGGAGCTCCTGGCAGCCATGTTCTTCTGCATGGAAGAAACAGGTGTGCAGAAAGAGGTTGGAACCACCGCAGAGAGAGACACAGAGGCGAGAGGTGCAGAGAAAGTACTGGTGACCTTCATGGCTGCCGCTGAAGCTGCTCTACAAACCAGGAAGGTCTTCTTTTTACCTGAAAAGCCTGAAGGGGGACTTGGGTCACTTGCCTTACGGCACTGTTCGGCCCCCACATGCCCTTTCCCATCCTTCCCAGGAGAGGCCAGACCAAGCAGCAGCAGCAGGGAGAAGGAAAGCGGGAGGGGGCCCCAGCCAGGCCGTCCCTTGGGCTTCTCCTGACAATGGCACGGGCAGCACATTGTTCCTTCTGGCTGAGACACCTCCCCGGTACCCCCACAACCCAGCAGGCAGCTGAGCAAGGCCGAGGCAGGAACAGGTGGTAGAGGCAGTTCGAGTGTCCTCGGAAACCTGACACCTGCGGACCACTGCTCTGACTACAAGTTCATGAGGACGGAGAGGGAAAGGAGAGGTCAGATGGGGGACAGGACATGTTCTATGCTGGGGCGGGAGGGACCCCAGGCCGGGGTGGGGAAAGGGGTCACAGGAGCAAAGACGGCCACCTGGCCCCCACTCAGACCTCCAGTGTGGCCTCGAGTCAGTTCTCTTTCCTCTCGCTCAGGGGCCCCACCGGTGAAATACTCAATGGGAGCCAAATAGACTCTGAGCTAGAGAACCCTGATGTCTCCCAACTTGGCGTCCCACCAGACCCACCCCTGACCTTAGTGCCTGCCAAGCTCCTCTGAATTCTAATTGCTGTGACTGTGTGTGTACCCGCTCAGGGTAGGCAAGCCCACAGCTGCCAGGCCTGCTGGGACTCTGCTGTTGGTGCAGACTGAGGGGAAAGGACAGGAAGCCAGGACCTGAGCAGGGAGACTGATCTACTCCAAGGGAAGATCCAGCCCAACCCTGATGTCTTTAGGCCAGTCTGATGCTCGATGCAGACAGACTCCAGAACTGGAGTTTCAGGAGACGGCTGTGTTCTGAGCAGGATCCCGGTCCACAGCCTACCAGCCCAGCCCCTCCGACCAGCAAGGCAGAAAGGTAAGGAGACACGAACGAGCCCAGGTGGGGTGTCAGGAAGCAAAGCCGGCGTATAAACTGTATAAACTGGAAAAGGAGAGCTGGAGTCAGACAGCCAAGGTCCAGGGGTGCCCAGGATTCACACACACCTGGCTATTGGCCACGAAGCTGATTCCAGAACCCTGTGGCTTGCCGAGGCCAGGCTGCATGGTGGGATCGGTCCCTGCAGCTAAACACAAAGTAAGAAGAGACTGAGTCGCACGCAGGACAACGCCTGGGAGGAGGGGGTGCCCTCGCAGGCCACGTGAATGGCTCTGCTTTCTACATCAGGGTGGCAAGAGAGACCAGAGCAGCAGCTGTGGGATAAAGAGTCACGGCAGTTGTGGCTCCCACGGGCCTAAGAAGCCACAACTCACACCTGTGGGGAAGCTGTGGTGGCCATGGCGCACAGGGCAAACTGTCCGTAAGGGCTGGAGATGACCCAACTCTGGAGCACGGGGCCTACGTGGCAGCTTTCCCAGCCCAGCCTCAGAGGTCCCTGGCATTAGAGCGCCCAAGTAGCAGCGAGCCAATATTTGCCTCCCAGCCTCCCTCCCCCACTAATTTATCTCCTTCTGCTTCTGAGATTCTGTGGTATAGTGGACCCTCCAGCTCAGCGCTGTCCAACAGAACATTCCACAATGATGTTCAGTACAGCAGCTACCAGCCACATGTGGCTAGTGAGGAACTGAACGCTTAGTTTTAATTCATTACTTTATACTTGTCATCATTGCACATGGCTAGTGGTCACCATATGGGACAGAGCAGTCTTGGCTCTTGCACATGGCGGGGCAGTAAAACCTTCTGAGATCCAAACATTTCACCATGTGCGTGTGCCAGGAGTGATCAGAAACGGCTGTCTGTTCAGGGTAGGGCTGAAGCGACAAGGACAAGAGGGAAAGAGAAAGAAAAGAGAGGCATACATACACATTACCTTACTTTGTCCTCACGGAAACCCTGCAAAGTAAATACGATTGCCCCCACCTTAGGAATGAAGACACTGAGACTCAGGTCTAATAACCTGCCTCGGGTGACACAGTTAGGGCCAGAGGCAAGGTTTGAACTCTAAGTGTCTGACCTCCAAGTCCCTGGTTTTCCACCTCATTACACTGCTGAAGAACAAAGTGCCCCTTCCTGGCACTGACGGGTCAAAGTGGAGCAGGGCAAGGCCACGGGCTGCCTGCGGTTCTCCAGCCTGCCTCTTCCTGAGCTCCGGCTGCCCCGTTACGACCTCATGCTACGACCTGAAGCAAATCTGTACAACTCAGGCACACCCAGATTCACACGAGGCCAAAGGCACGTGGCCAAAGAAAAATGATCTGCTTCTGTGCCGTCCATTAGTGCAGATAATTAACAGTTGATTTGATATTCTTGGCATAGGGGAAGCCAGAGCTCTGCTTTGTCTGGGCTGATATTAAAACACCTCTTCACCTCCCCCTGTGCACACTGATTCACTCCCTCGCGGCTGGACCCGACGGCGGGGTCAGAAGCGAGCTGGAAGGGAAGGAGATGAGGGTGGAGAAGGAACTAACATTTCTTAGACATCTCATTTCGTGCCAGGTACCAAGCTAAGAACTTCAACAGACCGTCTCAAGTACCGATCATCCGTATGAGGTAGTGATGACTGTTCTCGTTTCATAGGAGCGGGCCTGAGGCTCGGACAGGTGAGGTGACCTGCCCAAAGTCACACAGGTGACTGTGGCAGAGGACAACTTCAAAACCTAGGTCTGCCTCACTCCCAGCCCGTTTTAGATCACGCCAGCTCTTGGCAGAGATCTAGAAAACCCACCACTGCTAATAAAGGGCCTCAACTCCTCTCCAGCTCTGCCTGGCACCACGCCTGAAGCCAGGTTCCTGCCGCAGCCATCCCTTCTCCCAGAAGTTCAGGCTCCCATGAAGAGGGGCAGACCCCAGCCCCCAACCCCATTGTGCAGTCAATGACAATGAGAGGCAGGCGTCCCCTTCTTACCCACCGCTTTCCTCCCCGCCCCATGGGGTGCTGCCAGTTCAGCACAATAGTGCATTCTGTGTCCAAGAGCCTCTGCTGGCGGCCCCCCGGCTTTTGCAGCCCCTCCAGACAATGGCAGGGCCCAAAAGGCCTGATAGCCGGTGACAAATGTATGTGAATGACCAGCTCACAGGAAGTGGCCTTCAATAGTCCGATAGCTTCCTGTATCCTGACATTGTGAAGGCCCACTTCCTGCGCTGTCTCCGAAAATACAGCTCGGCAAGCCTAGGGGCGGGGGCAGGGGCAGGGCAGGATTCAACTCTCCCCCCCTAAGAAAGCCACCCATCTCACCTCATTTCTGATTCAAGGGTGAATTCCCTGCTGGCCTCTGACCAGTTCCTCCACCTCCCAGCCAAACCCCACCCAAGCCCAGGCAGAACAAAATGACCTATTTTTAAAGATTGCGCGGCCTTCCTCAGTAACAGCCCCCCACCCCCCAATTCCAGGATCTCAGGCCTCTGCTGGGAAAGATTTTCCTGTGTCTCCTCACATTCCTCTGGTGCACACTGAACACAGTTCTGCTCTGAACGATAACCTCCGATAGGCTTACAAATGCTCCTTCAGTCACCCCTTCAACCTCCTCTTCCCAGAGTGCATGGTCATGATTCCTTTGGTTTCCTCTGTGTCACAAAAAGCTCACCACAGCAAGACAGCAGGGAGGCCTCCTCTCCCTCCAGGCTCCAGCTAGACTCGAGAAAAGCCTTTCCCGGGCCGTGCCTCCCCATGCACCTTGGCTCCCCACAGAGGTTGATCAGGGAGAGCAAGACAAGGGCAAGTAGGAGCAGATGCAACTGACCATCTTCTATGGAGTTAGGCACCAGGCGAAGAGCTTTCCCCTCCATTACCTGGTGACATAGATAGTAGGGCCTCAAGTTCAAGACAAGGACACAGAGAGGCTAAGGCCATTGGCCCCGGGTCACCCAGCTAATGAGAGGCAGAGCCATACCACCCCCAGCCTTGCTTGGCACTGGGAGACAGACTGAGGTCTAGGGCAATGGGGAGGGTACCATTCACCCCCTCCTCTCATACACCTTCTTAGGTCTTGCGTCCCACATCCCAGACATTGAACGTCCTCCCCCAGCTTCCTGGCACTGGTGAAGCAACCCTAGGGAGGGCAGGGGGCTGCTCCCCTGCCAGCAGCCTGCCTCCGAGTATTGTTTTCCACTGTCGATGAGGGAGGCACTGAATCAGCCTCAGGTCATTGTGGTTGCCTGGGTGGGGGGGCTGGGATGGGAGGCAGAACAGGTCAAGGGGTGAGAACCCATTCATTCCCACCTGGCCACTGGAGACCTGAGCACTGCAGCTCAGCCACTGAGGGGTCCCAGGCCTGCGTGTCCGGAATGAGGAGAACAAAGGGGTCTCTGGGGATGGAAAGGAGGGGAGAAAGCCCTCACCAATTTTCCCACCCTCCACCCTCCACCCTCCCCGGTCCCAGGGGAAGAAAGGCCAAGGGCACAGTGAAATCGGGAGGGACAGCCAGCTTCCCCGGCGTAGAAAAGAACTCGGAAGCCAGCAAACCTGGGCTTAAATGCCACTGCCTTCTCCACCTGTGACTTGGAGGGTGGCTTAGCCTCTGAGTCTAAGATTCCACCTCCTTACTATGGACACAACCCCTAGGGGCAGCTTGGGAGGATTAAGTGAGACAGGGTGAAGCACCCAGCCTAACCACGATGCTTCGCCTGCAGCAGCTCGGCAGGCAAGCTTGCCTCCCTTTTCTTGGCTGGGATTTGTCTGCCTCAGGTGCCTGAGATGAAAGAGGTCCGCAGGAGAAACAGGGTGGCTATCCGCTAGCTATTTTCCGAGAAGCAGGGAACACCACAATCCCGGGACTCATGGAATTAGCTGGGCAGGAGGTGGCTGGCAGCCTGTCCTAAAGCATCCGTCACCCCTGCCTGCACTGCTGGCTCTGACCACATGAGCCCCAGGGCTGCAGAGCCCGGAGAGATACACCGAGGGCTGGGGAGGGGTAGAGCACCATCAGAGGCCCCTAAAATGTTCACTAGTCCACCTAATGGGGCTGCATGAAAAGTGACATGGAGGTGGGCTCCAGGCCAAGGCAAGGTGATGGCTTGTTATCTGTGGCCACTTCTGAATCCCAGCAAACATCTGAGTCCCTTTCCCACCCTGCTCAGCTTTTATCAAAAAAACACATGAGCCCAAAAGAAGAGATCTATATGAGAATATCAGCATGAACCTACCCAATCGGGCAGGTAAATCTTCTGGAAAAATCATAGAAGCGATACTCAGATTCTCGGTGCCCTTCTACCACTCCCTACCTGAAGGGCACTACTGTGAGTTGCAGAGCTCAGCTAAAACAAGGGCAGCTGAGTTATCCCCGCAAAGCCAGCCCCACTGGGAGAGCCTGGGGCCATGGCCAGGCCTGGAGCAGGCTGCCTCGAGGCGGAAGGGCGTCCAGGCTCTGATAAGGCAGGGGAAGGACAGGACCCGTGCCTGGGGCCCGCTGACTGTTCCTTCACCCCAGAGACCACAGGGATAATCAGCTCGCCGTGTCTTCCGGCCTCAGGCGTTTAGTTCCTACCCTAAGGCCTCTTGGGAGGGGAGTGGGCAGGAGGCAGCACCAGCTTCACCCCAAGACCAGGCCAGCACCAGAGACCAGCAAGCCCCTGCCTCAGGGGGCTGGGTACCATCTAAGGCTCTCCCCTGTGGCAAAAGCAGCCTCTTCCACACCGCTGCCCTACCCTCCTGTTACAGGCTCAATTGTGTACCCTCAAATTTCCTATGTTAAAGCCGTGACCCCCAGTACCTCACAATGCGACTGTATTTGGAGATAAGGCCTTTAACGAGGTGATTAAATTAGATGAGGCCATTAGAGTGGGCCCTAATCCAATCTGACTGTTGTCTTTCTAAGAATAGGTGATTTGGACACAAAAGACACCAGGGAGCTGTCACAGGCAGAGGGGGGCCACCATGTGAAGACATAGCAAGTGGGCAAGTCAAGGAGAGAGACCGCAGAGGGAGCCAACCCCGCTGGCACCTGACCTGACTTCCGGCCCCCAGAACCGAGAGAAAGGTAATGTCTGCTGTTTCAGCCACCCGGCCTGCGGTACTGTGTTGCCTCAGCCCTCCCCCGGGCCGGGGGGTCAGGAGAGCTCTGGAGGGACTTCCTCCTCACACACTGCCAGCTGGGCTGCTGCTCTGAGAGCCACAGCAGCCCTGGCAGGACCCCCTCGGCTTGGCCCTACCCCTCGGATGCCCAGACTCTCCAGGCTCCTCCAGAAACCTCCATCTGCCTGCAGGCTGATAGGCGAGCTGGCCGAGGCAGGGCTATGTGGGTGTCAGGGACCCAGCTGGAGCCGGGGGATGCTGTAAGATGCCAAGGCAATGCAGAAGGGACTGGGGGGCGGGGGAGGCAGGGAGCAGAAAAGCATCAAATGGCAAAGCCAAAGGGCCTCAGGGCTGAGCATCAGGACGTCCCAGGCTCCTGCCACAACAACACTGCAGCCCTGTCTCCCCTCTACACCCAGGCACTCCCTCTTACAGTCCAGACAGAGAACAGAGTCTTGAGGCAAGAGGACAGGCGTGGAACACAGGAACTACTACCAATCAAAATAACCACCTTTTCCCGAGCATTAACTATCAGTGAGTCTCTGTTCCAAATGCCTTGGGTGTTGTCTCTTAATCTTCACAATAACCCTCTGAGACAAGTCCCCTATTAGCCCCTCTGACACGTGGGATTGAACCCGAGAAGCCAAGCAGCTTGGCGGAGGCCTCAGCTATACAGGGCAGTGCTGGGCTTTGAACCCAAGCAGCCGAACTCCAGAGCTGCATTTCTTGGAGGGGAAGGAGAGGGCTGGGATCGGAGCCCATCGAGGCCCCAGCACATGTCAGGGAGGTGAGAGCCAGCCAAGGACAGGACTTTAGGGACCACAGTAGATAAACAATCCACCTTGTCATCAATTGACCAAATTATAAACACACAGGACTCCATCTGTGGGAAAGACTGTGACCTCCTACCCTCCCACACGTGGGGAAAACAGTCTGGAGAGCATCAAAGAGACAGAGCTACCCCTAAAGGTTTATCTTTGGTCTGCGTATGGGGAAAATGAAAGCGGGAAGGGGCGAAGCAGGCGGCAGCCTCCATCCGACGTAAGTCCTGGGAGCCGCCTGCAGAGGGCCCGAGCTGTGCCCTCTGGCCAGCAGACACTCAAACGGTGCTTCCCTCATCAAGTCACCCGGCCTGCAGGCCAGCTGACCTCGGTCTGCTGTGATGACAATACGAAAACTGGGAGGGGGGGGCACGGGGTGGCTGCAAGCCCAGCTCTGCCAAGAATTCCTGGTGTTATCTGGGGTGAGCCATTTCCCGCTTGGAGCCTCCGATCCCCTTTGTCAGCATGAGGAGAACCAGGGCTCTTCTCCCTCTGACTGAACTCCTTGGGGATGAGGGACACATGAAAAGGGCTTCATGTGAGTACAGGAAGGATTATATCAGCTTTGAGGTGAAATGAGGAAACTAAAGCACGCCTCACCTATCAGCCCACCTGCCCTCCCAGGCCTAAGGGAAAAATGCAGACAAAGCGGAGATACTCCAGAAGCAGGGGGCTCCCTCAGACTCCCAGGCATTCCCAGGCCTCCCCAGGATTTCCGCGTTCCCCCCCGCCCTGGCTAGGCCCATGGTCCTACAGAGGCTGAGGGAGAGCCCCACCTGGGAAGGGCATTAGGTGATTCCCCGGGCCCGGCCCAGGGCCTTGCTGGCTCCTTGGAGCGCTCCTATCCACCCCGCGGAGCCGCTGCAGGGCTTTGATCACTACTACACGAAGGGTTTCCTGAATGCTTTCCTGAGGACATTGTTCCCCACTACAGAGTCATCAGGGTCAAATTCATCATGGGCTCTGCTGGGCCAGGTCCCACCCAGTGGGGAAAGCCTGACCTCTGCCCAAGCCCCTCTTCCCTTGGGAAATTTGAGGTGGCGGTTTCTTTGGGTTTAGCTTATTACCAGCTTTGGGGAAGGCAAAGCCTCAGCAGGACACCGCTGCCGTGAGCTCAAGGCTGTCGGGCGGCCCTGCTCTCTGTCTTCCAAAGGGGCTTGTCTCCATGCCCAGCCCGGTACCTGCTCCATTCCCGAATCACACTAAGGGGCCTCTTAATTCTCCCAATATTTATTGGAAATGACTGTGCCAGGCCCTCTGCAAGGGGCAGAGAGGTGACTAAGATGTGGCCCCTGCCCTCGAGGAACTCACAGTCTAGGAGAGAAACAGACACACACCTGTTACAGTGCCTTGTAATAAATGCCACAGTAGCATGACCCCAGGGCTGGAGAAGCAGGAAGGGAACGGCAGCCTCTGCTTCAGAAAGCGGGTATGGACCTACACATGTTAAATCTTAGAGCGTGACAGGAGTTCACCAAGGAGCCAAGGAGGCACAATGCCTGTGCACACGGAGGCATCAGAGTTTGAACAAGCACGATGCGTTCAGGAAGAGGCAAAGCGTGGCTTCTGTCTCCGGGGATGACGGCAGGGAGGCTGGGGCAAGAGGGTGAAAGGAGCCCTGGAGGTCTGCAAGCAGTGACCTCATCAAAGATGTATTGTAGAAAGAAGATGCTGGCGGGAACAGGAAGAGTTTCCAGGGAGAGACCGAACATTGAGGCAAGATGATGAGGCCCTGAAGCGGGGACGCGAGAGATAGGCTCTACAGAGGAGGGTGGCCGCAGGCTGCTGAGGGAACCCCCAAGGGGGCAGGGGAGTCACAGACGGCCTGAGAAACAGCACAGGTGGGATGGGCTCCATGCCAAACACCGTGCTGGGTGTTTTACAAACATCCCCTCGATCGTCTCAACTCTTTGAAGGAGGCAGAACTAACCCCATCCACAGAGGATGCTTGGAGAAGCAAAGTGACTTTTTCCAGTCACACGACTAGATTACGGAGCTACCTGCAAACCCATCATACGACATGGGAGGGACATCCAGATAGTCTTCTTTATTCTTAAAAGCTGACATCCCAAAGCCTGCTCTTTAGCAAATACTTTGAGAGACTGTGGACAGAAAAGGAATAAAAGAGCAGTTACTTCGATTTCATTGTTCAGACTGGCTGTGCCCCCTCCCCGATGCGCTAATGCTGAGGCTGCACTGGGCTAGAACCCAGCACTCGCGCGTTTCCAAAGCACTCTCGGAGCTGGTTTCTCCCTCCTTTTACGCCATCAGCAGGGAATACACTCGCATCCCCGGTTTGCAGGCAGAGAAGCCAAGGCCAGGAGAATTGAAAGGTCATGTCCCAGGTCACCCAGTTTCTGTGCCCCCAAATCCACGACTCTTTCCTCTACCTGTGTTCCTGATCCATGACTCCTGGGCATTCTGCAACCCCTCGCTCCCAACGTTCCGTCTCTGACCCTGCACACAGCACCAATGGAACTACTACTTAGTGACACAGGTCTGGCCAGCTGGGTTCTTATGCAACATGGTCCTTTCCGGAAAGTATTCCTAAGAAGCCCTCCACTGCCAGGCCCGTGAGGGTCCCTGTCATCTCTCTCCCAGCCAAGGCTGCTCCTGCCTCCGGATCCCCACTTCACCAAGACCACAAGGATACGTGCAACTATTGCAGGAAGTGGAGGCTTTTCCTACAGTCAAATGAAAGCAGCTGACATCACTGAGCACTTACTGGTTGCTGTAGACTCTGCTAAAAACTTCACACAGGTTACCTTAGCCTTGCTACGACCCAGCAAAAAATGGCTATTCTTATCCCCATTTGACAGATGAGGATAGCGAGGCTCAGAAAGGCCAAGTGACTTGCCCAAGGTCAGCCAGTCCTCGAGGCAGGATTCATAACTCAAGTCTGTCAGAATGCGGAGCGCACTTTACTTTACTCGCCTCACTGCCCGGCTCGCTACTCTACCAGTGCAGAGACACCCACACCAAAGTGGAAAAGGAAAAGGGAGGCAAGACAAGAGCTTCTCGATTTCTGCTGCCCAGCTCCCAGGCAGCTCCAGGGAGGCCAATCCCAGAGCGTTTCACTCGGCCACCAGCCCCACCAGCCTGGAACCCTGGGAGGCTGACAAGAGTCAAAGGGCTCCCTGGCAAGGCTTATCCTGGCGGCTGCCCAGCTGACTTGTGCTAACACAGCAGCAGGCACAGGAAAGACTCTAGAGAGAGTGGAAAAGCACCAGACACTGGGCGGCTGAGGGGTAGAGAAGTGATTCCTACCCAGCTCAGACAGGATAACCCCACTCTAAAGCCACCGCCATCACTGGGCTGGGAAAACACCCAAGGCGGGGAGGGCACCAAGCAAAGAGCACCAAGCGCCTCTACTTACTCATGTTGCAGTGAATCGTGACTGTTGGGCCAGCCCAAAAAAGGGACACATGCCTCTACGGTGAATCAGCAAGCATGGAAGGAAACCAATGCCCTGGGGCGTCCCAGCAAGCTCAGCCTGCCTTTGCCCGCATCCACAGAAACCCCGCTACCCAGCGTCTCCCGAGCAAAGGCAAGAAAACACACACCGTGTCTACAAGGCGCCCTCCTGCCCCCGAGGCAGCAGGTCCCAGCCGGCCGTGGGAAAGAAAGACCCAGCTGTGGATATTAATAGACTTGCCAGAGGCAGAGATTCAGGGAGGGCAAGCCCTAGGAAATGAAATTATGTAAAAGGGGGCATAAAGTGAGATGGCTGGAAGGGAGCAACTTGGGTTTCCAAAGATGGGGTTCCCGCGGCCAGGCCCTGGGAGGAGGCACAGCAGCAGTGACAGGCTTACTCTGAAATATCTGCAAATCCGAAAATGTTGCAGGCTGTGGGGAAACTCTGTTGCTGTCGTTTCCGTAGGTTTTCTGTCCCCCAATGTTCTGCTTAGACAGAGATTACACGACACAGGTGCACGACGCCCAAAAGTGTTTCAAGAGAAACCACTCCTGGGCCCTAATATTTGCCACAAGTTGTTAGATTGCTGGGGGGAAAAATGTATACCTCTCAGAGTTCACTGGAAGGACAGGGCAGTTTGGGAGATCACAAATTGGCAGCCATTGAGTCAAATTAACCCCACGGGTATGTGAGCATGCTTAGAATTAAAAAAAAAAAAAATGCCAGGGGCGCCTGGGTGGCACAGCGGTTAAGCGTCTGCCTTCAGCTCAGGGCATGATCCCGGCCTTATGGGATCGAGCCCCACATCAGGCTCCTCTGCTGGGAGCCTGCTTCTTCCTCTCCCACTCCCCGTGCTTGTGTTCCCTCTCTCGCTGGCTGTCTCTATCTCTGTCAAATAAATAAATAAAATCTTTAAAAAAAAAAAAAATGCACAGAAATCTAAATTTCTAGCATCTTTTAGAAAAAAACCAAAAAATTTGCCATCACTGGGCAAGCAGCACAAACTGGAAAAGGCCACATGGCCACCGCCCTCTTTAGGCAGGCCTGGCCTTCTAGTTCCTGGCCTGGCCTGCTCAATGAAGTCACCGGACTGACCCCTGTGGGCATATGTCTTTGCTACTCCTCATTAAGCCCAGGGAAGCGATGCCAGGGTTGGTCATGCTCAGGACGGCCACAGGGCGGCAGCACTGGGCTGTCACTGAGGCCCGCCCACCTGCCCGTGACTAACCAAGCTGAGCTTGGCACATCGTTTCAGAAACCAGAAATCTCATCCTTACCTCCGCAGCGGATGCTCGTCCCCTCCACTCCCCATCAGATTTATTCCCTAAAAACAACGGTGGCTCATTTCAGCACACCCACTAGCCTCAGGGACAGAGGAGCCACTAGCCACTCTTCTCTGGCCACCACCTTCCACATCTTCCCAGCTCCTCCCACCCCACAGCTAGCATCTCCACCTGTTCAGGCATCCCACCTTCACCCACCTGTTAACACCAGCAGGCCTCAAATCCTGAGATAAAAGAAGCAGGACAGACACCCGCCCCCGCTTTTAAAGACAGTGCCTTCTTCATCATGCGCTCCTTACTTCCTTTTGCTCACTTAGCTTAAATGTCAGTGGGTTTCACGAGCCAATAGGTTCTCACACCTCTTCCTGCCCTCCGCTCCCACTGCCCTTCCAACAGCACCAGTAACATCTTAAGCGGCAGCATTTAGAATAAATTCGTGCAGCCATTTAGGAAAGACATATAGACCCTTGAAACTGCTCATCCCATCTCATCCAAAACGCCATTTACTGGTCCTGCCATTTACTCCCAAATGCAAGAGAGGCCTTATAAAAGACAATCATTGCAATATTTACACTAGTGAACAATCAGAAACAACCCACGTGTCCAGCAACTGGAAAATTATTAAAAACACACTAAGCTTTATTGCCACCTGATGCAGCTATTAAGAACAACTAGGATTATGAAGACGTGATAAGACAGAAAAATGATTATGACATGAAACACTACGTAAAAAAGGAATATAAAATTAAAGGGACAGTAATGATAAGAATCTTAAAAAATGGGGCGCCTGGGTGGCTCAGTCATTAAGTGTCTGCCTTCGGCTCAGGTCATGATCCCAGGGTCCTGGGATCGAGCCCTGAATCAAGTTCCCTGCTCAGTGGGGAGTTTGCTTCTCCCTCTTCCTCTACCCCTTCCCCTGCTTGTGCTCTCTACGCTCTCTCTCTCTCAAATAAATAAAAATCTTAAAAAGAAAAAGAAACTTAAAAACTATGCCAAGAATTTCTGAAGGTAACAAAATGCTACCTTTTTGGTTGCCCTGGAGCCCTGAGAGTGGGGGGCGACCATTTTTCAATCTCTACCAAATGTTCTTTAATGTATATATATTACTTTTATAGGGGAAAATGTATGTCTGTGTATAACTGAAAAATTTGATAGCAATTATTAAGCTTCCCGGTCTACACTGAATTCCCATTTTGAAAGGTCCTATAAGCCTCTTCTCATCATGATAAAAAGGCTCCTGGGAACCCGCAGCTCCAGGACTCAGTGCCTGGGCCCCAAAGCCCTTGGTTAAAGGTCAATGTTATCTGACCCTGAAATGTCTGCACTTGCACAACTCCTAAGGAGACCCCAACACCATCTGGAAGATATGATTAGATCAATATGGTTCTCAGATGCCATTTTAATCAAGTTTTGTACCATACAGTGATGGGGGGGGTGGAAAATGTGATTGTTTTCAAGCAAATTCACCTGTCCCAAGGTAAATAGCCTGGGCTTCCAAGAACAGTAAAAGGCTTTCCTCCCCAGGGAGTCTCATTCCTGAGCTGACAGGACAGGATTTCAGGAAGAACGAGTACAAGAAGAGGGCAAACTAGTGAAGGGAGCCAGGTAGCTTTTTGAATTCTTCCCAGTGTATACTGGAACTAGGCATGCAGGCATCCCTCCTAAGGCAGCACCCCAACCCCAGCCACTCCCACCTGAGGCCAAAGTGCCTCCCCAAAGAAACAGACTGCCATCATTCAGTTCATGACACTCCTCCCCACGGTGCGCCCAGAAGCACAGAAGCCTGAGCAGTTTCGGCCACCATACAACACATGCAGCCTTCAGGCCAGAACCCTCAAGGGCCTTCCTCTACCCTGGCCCCTCGGCTGCTCGCGTGTCCGCCTGGCAACAGAAGAGTGGCCAGTGTGTGGGGGGCTGGGTGGCACAGGAGGGGCCGGAATGAGCCACACAGCAAATCCGATGTGGGTTCTGGAGCAGGGGAGACATGGTGGCAGGGCCAGTCAGGGCCCACACAAGGACCCATAGGGCTCTGTGTCCTTCAATTCTTCTCCGGGCGGTTTCTGTTCAGGACAGCTTTAGGGGCAAATTCCAGCTTGTCCTTAAGGCTCACCACCTGCGTGTGGTCCTTGCCTAGCAGTTCATCCAGCTTACGGTCCTCCCGGCGCTCAGAGATGCTCTTCTCCTCCTCCACAGGCTGGGGATCCTTTCCCCGGATGAACCATTCCAGGTGGTAACCCACAGCCCCGACCACGAAGGCCACCGGAAATGTGACATAGGGAGCATAGGTACGCACCACGGTCCAAAGCACAGGCCACATGACATCTGCAGAAGAGCACAAGGCAGCATGAGGGAGACACCAGCATCCCCCTTCCCACCGAGTACGGACGACCCACCAGGGCTCTCCGTTTACCAGGCAGCCTGGCACAATTTACTGGGCATCCACCCCACACAGAGAAGAGGGTACCTTGCTTAGGCAACAGCTAGGGACCCAGAACAATCCAGAAAAATTTGAAAGATGTGATTGTTAGGGAAGAGGGGAAGAACCTCTATTTTATGTACTATACTCTTTGACCATTATGCAACCATGTTTGGCAGTGTTCCCCACAAGGGAACCTCTGAGCTTACCTAACAAAGATTCAAGCCTTTGATTGGCCCCAGGCCCTCCCTCCACAGTTACCAACATTTCAGGAATGGAAAAGAGCCTTTCTCTGCTCTATGCAATTTCTCCATGAACAGAGCCAGCCACACTTTTCCCACCAGGTATAGTCCCACTATGACTCTCCTGGCTCCAAGATAATGAGAAGTAATTCCTCTACCTTACAAAAAGAATAAGGAGCATATTTAAGTGGCCCAAACCCTAATCCATTACTCAACCATTCTGATTTTTAGATAATGACTTTTTTCCTATTCTGAACTTGATCTTTCTAACAATGAGACATACCTATACTGCTGGCCAAACCTCTTCCAAAACACATTCTCTTTAACCAAACCCATACCCTCATACTTGCATAATAAACTCCTAAAAATATCACCAACACGTTATACGTACTCCAAACATGATCAGTTCTTGAATTTTTCTGTTTAAAAAAAAAACAACCACTATATAAGCCCATGGCAGGGGAAAAAATGGAATGGCCCTGGAGCGTCCTAAAATGAAGTAAGACAACACCAAAAATATAGAAACACACAAATTGGTTCACTCTAATGGCCATTTAGTCTCACGACTATTACCATTAACAATTTTCAAAGATTATTCACAGGGCACCTGGGTGGCTCAGTCAGCTAAGCGTTGACTCTTGATTTCAGTTCAGGTCATGATCTCAAGGTTGTGGGATCAAGCCCCGAGTCGGGCTCCGCTCTCAGCACACAGTCTGCTTGTCCCTTTCCTTCTACTCCTCCCCCCACTTGTTCTCTCTTGCTCTCTCTCTAATAAATAAATAAAGTCTCTAAAAAAAATTACTCACATTATCATCATAATGATAGCCGCCAATTATTGAGCACTTACGTGCCAGTCCTTGGGCCAAGCACTGTATATATAGTACCTTCTTTTATCCTCATGTCCACTCCATGAGGTAGATGGTATCATCAGAGGGTTAAGTAACTTGCCCCAAAGTCTCAAACAAAAGATCGCTCATTCCATTTGCACCTCTGTAGGTGTTTCTCCAACTTGGCTATCTCTACTCTGAAGTAGACAACTGAAATCTCACCAGGGATAAAGTGATTCTCTCTCTCTCTCTCTCTCTCTCTCTCTCTCTTTGGTTCCAGTTCTCTTTGGAGGAATCCCAGCATTCTGTGGACCCAAGACTATAATGGACCATTATCAGGGAAAAACTGCAGCAGCGCCACAGTTTCCCTCTGGGTCCTTTGTCTTGGCACCGCCCTATGCTGGACAAGTCACTGGCTGGTCATCACCCGATCTTCACAACACCTCTATGAGGTAGGAATTATTTAGCCCAGATTTGTGTCTAAGGCCACAAAGGCACAGGGACACTGGCACATTATGTGAACTTGTCCAAGATCACCAGAAGTGATAGAACCACTGCTCTCGAATCCAAGCCTCTCCAAACTTCAACATTTGTGCCCTTTCTAGTGGCAAGAACACACTGCAGATAGGTGTGCTGTTTCCGTCCAAATCCTGGACTTGGGGAGCACTGCCTGCGATGTTTTTCCATCAACTTGGCATGTCAAATATCTGGAAGAGCTTCCCTTTTGGCAAACTCTTAAGATTACTCAGAGGTTTGTGAAATTATAGGGCTTAGACATTGTTAAAAGAAACACCCCTGAAGAACCTCCAACCTAATACTTCATTTTCTTTCCAACTTTTATGCAAGCTCTCTATAAGTTAACACTCACCATAAACAGCAATTGTCCTGATCCCCAAGCTGTTGTAAAACATATCAAACATGAGTCCCCAATTCATTTCATCTCCCACATGCAGCAAAGGGCTGTTGTCCTGCCTACATTCTAATCATTCCCAAATAAGTCAATTAATTCACTTATTCAACAGTTAGAACCACTTTCTCCGTGACAGACATTGTGCTGCCGGCCTACCCCACTAGTCTGCATTGCTCAAAACACTTAAGCTCCAAGAGGGCAAAGACCGTGTCTGTGCGGCCCCCACTGTGTCCTATCCATCCCCCACCCTTCCCGCCCTGCCTGCCATAAAGCGCTCCCAAAAAGTTTGTTAAATGAATGAATGACAGTTCAACAACGCACCAGCGTAAAACCACAGCAGTCGCCCACCCCCTCGCCCTCATAAAGCGGCAGGAATACAGCAGGCTAATTTGCTGATTTCAAGAAGCTAAATACTCTCTAACAAGTCATCCCGAGTACCAAAATGAAGGCGGCAATAGCGTCCCGCAAATACTGGAACGTCTTCTTTCCAGCCCGGCGCAGAGGAAGCCTGAGTGTCCGGTAAAGGTCAAGTGGGTTGCCAGGAAACCTGCCCTTGTGCGGGCGCCCCAGAAGCCCAACGACACCCGAACCTCAGTCCGAGATTTGAGGATTGTTAACAAGGGCAGAGAAGACCTGACAGGGTGGAAGGACTGGCCCTGACCGTCACTCGAGCCAGGCCCAGGAATAGGAACGCAACTGAAGTCCGAGTTCCAGGTATCTGGCCTTCTCCCTCCTCTGGACTCCCGGTCCCCTGCCCGTATCCCACCTCGCTCGCGGCCTCGGCAGCGTCCGTTCTCACCCACGTGCCTGAGGTCGAGAAGCCCTGACCGCAGAGGGTCCGCTGGGCGGCCAGACTCGGCCTCCGAGCCCTGGGAAGAGAGCTGTCAGGCCCGGACAGGGCCGGAGCGGGCACTCGCAGTCACCCCTCCCTAACTCAGAGGTCACTGCCAGGAGCCGTCACCCTGACAACGGGCAGCCCCCGCGCCGCTCCGGGGAAGGGAACTGCCCGCTGGCACCGCGTGCTCACCTGCGCCGCAGCCCGCACTCCACGGTGCTGCCCCCGCCCTCTCGCTCGGTCGCTAGCCTGGAGCACCGAAGTCGCCTCTCCCAGCGGCCCTCGGGGCCTGGCCCCGGGACCCCGCCCTCCGGCGCCGGCACTTTCGGAGCGCGCCGATTGGCTGAGCTCCAGTCAGAGGACCGGAGGAAGCTGAGCGTCCGCAGCGGGCCCCGCTGCGCCGAGACGGGTACTGCGCCCCCTCGTGGCCTGGAGGGTTTCCCAGTGACGTCCGCACGAGCTTTTCGCTTGGAGAAAGTGGAAGGTCATCCATTCATTTGTTCAACTGAGGTTTATTAGGCGTCTCTAAGACCTACGTCTGGACACACAAAAAATAAAAGACATGTTCCTTGACTTCAAGAAGATCTCCTTAGCAAGATATAGTCTAGAACTCTAAGAACTCTTCAGATCTGGGCTAGCTTTCTAGCCATGTGACCTTGGGAACATTATTAATCCGCCGGAGCCTCCTTTCCCTCTTATGCATAAAGGTAATAACACCTATTTCACAGGATGTTGTGAGGGTTTGATGAGATAATGCATGTTAAGTGCTGTGCCAGGTACATAGCAACAGGAAAATAAATGGTACCATTGTCAATATACAAAAAACTGAAATAAAATGAAATGTAAGTCTTGCCTGACCCTTCAGATACAAGTATTCACTCCCCTGTGTCCCCACTATGCCCCGTACAGATTTCTATTTTATCACGTACAGTTGACTTCTGAACAGCAGGGGTTCGAAACTGTGGGGGTCCACTTACACATGGATTTTTTTTTCAATAAATGCAGAATGGTACTAGAAATATATTTTTCTCCTCATTATGATTTTCTTAATAATATTTTCTTTTCTCCAGCTTATTTTATTGTAGGAATACAGTACATAATACATATAACATACATAATATGTGTTAATCAACTGTTTATGTTATCAGGAAGGCTTACTAGTCAACAGTAGGTTATTAGTAGTTAAGTTTGGGAGAGCGTCAAAGTTATACATGGGTTTTCCACTGTTCAGGCGGTGGGTACCCCTAGTGCCGTCATTGTTCAGGGGTCAACTGCATAGAGAAATAACACCAAAGCTCAAGCTCTGTAATGCCCCCACTAGCCCTGCCTTCTCACCTCTGTTCCACGAGTCTCAGCCAAGCATATTTACTCATCTTTAGTAACACAGGCTAAAGCCCTCATACTCCCAGGCAGACCAAACGGTTTCACGCCTCTGTGCCTTCGTTTATCATGCTTTTTCATCTACCTGGACTGCCCCGAAGTAACTCTACATCATTTTTCAAGCTTAAGGGACACCTCCAGGGGAAGCCTCCTAGCCCGCAGCATCACATCAGATGCCCTTCCTCTACAATCTCAGAGAGGTCAGGGCTAACTCTGGCAGTGGAGATAAAGAGAAAGGAACAGTATAGAGAACTATGTAAGAAACCATTATTAGCAGACCTTGTTCCCTAAATGAATGTGTAGAGAAGAGAAGGGAACAGAATTGCCCAGAACAATTAGCATTCAGCCAGCCAATCGACATGTGCTAGATACTGGGGGTGCAAACATGACCAGAACCAGCCCCGCCTTCAGGAGCTCTCAGACCAACCACTAGGGAAGCAGAGGGCTCTACAAACTGCCAAGGGGTGTGAGAAATGTGACAACAGAAGCGTGCATAAGTAGCTCAGAGGAGGAACCCGGGAAGAATCAAGGAGGGCTCGCCAGAGGGACTTGCCCTTGAGCTGAGTCTCAAGGGATGGCTAGTAGTTCGGTCAGGCAGCACTGAGTGGGGCTCGAGAGCACAGACTTAGGAATCAAAAGTGCGTTCAAATCCTGGTCTTGCTGCCTGCTCATCTCAGAAGAGCTGTTTACACTGTTTGTTTACACAAATGCAATGAGTGTACCCATCCCCTAGGGTGGTTCTGAGTCCTACTCACTTAACGTGTATAAAATGCTTGGCAAGGTACTTGGCGCCTCCTGAGTGCTCAGTTAATGGTCACTGGTATGTTTAGTATTCCCCAAATTGCTTCCTCCTTCTGTAATGTCCTATGTCCACTTATGGTTTAACTTATTCACTAAGCCGGAAACCTAACTGACATCGTCAACATCTCTTCATCCTTGCACTATTCCCCAAACCCAGCTCAGAGCACCTGTGTCTCCTGAATGTCTCTCAAGTTTTTCATCACCTTCCTCTCTTACCTGGACCACCTGAGCAACTCCCTCAGTGGTAGCCCCACCTTCCACTGCTCCCACCAGTCCATTTCCTTTCTTAAACAAAGTGTCTTTCAAAAACTTAAAAAAACCATGAAATTTCTGGGGCACCTGGACAGCTCAGTCAGTTAAGCGTCTGCCTTTGGCTCAGGTCATAATCCCAGGGTCCTGGGATTGAGCCCTGCATTGGCCTCCCTGGTCAGTGGGGAGTCTGCTTCTCCCTCTCCCATTCTCCCTGCTTGTGCGTTCTTGCTCTCTGTCTCTAAAATAAATAAAATCTTTAAAAAAAAACATGAAATCTTCAGTTTAAACCCCCTCTCTTACCATGGGTCCCTTCTGGCCACATCTCCTCTATGCTCTCTACACCCCTGTTTGAGCCTGTCACCTCCCTCCAGTCTCTGCCCTTCCCATGATCCCACACACATACATACCCTACCATGCATTTGCCCAAGCTGGTCCCTTTGCCTGAAATTAATGTCCTCCCTTTCTTCCTCCGCTGCAAAACTCTAACTCATCCTGCAAGACCCAGTTCAAAAGGCCCCTCTTGCAGAAAGACTCAGTTGAGTGCTAGAGGCCTCCTCCTCTGGTCTCCTCAGCCCCTATGGGAGAAGCCTCCTTCTGTACGTGCCATTCTGTTTATGTGCCTGGCTACGGCCACCTGGGAGCAATGGAAAAACACAGGGACTGGATCTAATCCTTCCCTGGTCCATGGAGCCCAGCACAACTCCCAACCCTCAACATGCAGAGACTCTGCACCACGTCAGCTCCACACGGGGAGACTTAGACGTTGGTCTGTAGCAAGAGGCCCACCACACTCATTCAGGGCTGCCCTGTTCCTCTGTGCCCATCCCATAGACCTCATGGTCCTGGGAAACCTGGCCCAGTTTCTGGGAAAAGACATAGACTCATAAGGAGCTGTAGTGTGTAGAAGGTTAAACTCAGACTCGGCCATTTCTCGGCTTTGAGATTTGGGGTAAGTTGTTTAAACTCTCAAAGCCTCCATTTTCTCACCTGTAAATGATGGTAACGACAATATTGGCTTCAAGGATTGCTCCGAGTATCATCTAGTGCAAACCTTGCCCACGTCCCAGTTTTAGAGATGAGAAAACTCAATCTCCAAGAGGTGAAGTGACCCAGCTAAAGGCTCACTGGGCAAGTCCGGGGGAAATAGACAAACTGGCATTTCCAGTGGAAACTTTGGGACGGTCATCCAACCTAAATGTTCTCACACCTGGCTGCCCGTCAAAATCACCTGGCACACTTGTCAAAAACTCATTTGGGGGAAGAGAGTCTATTCACAGTCTTGGACAGGGCCCAGGAATCTGCGTGGGATCAGCTCCAAGCTGACTCACTCTTGGGAATTTGGATCACGTGGGGTTCCTCTCCACCTTCCAGAGGTCTCACGTAAGTGTGTGTACGACCTCTTGCTTTTCAGGTGGTCTCCCACACTGACTTGTAAAATAGCTGTTTTTGGCCCTTTCCTGTTCAAAACCCTTCTGTGGCTTCCCACGGTTCCTCAGACCCAGGCCCACCCGCTTCATGTTGACCCAAAAGCCGAGCATTGTCATGCCTCTGCACTCCCGATGCTCTTTCTCCTCCTGGCCTTTGCACAACTGTTGTCTGATCTTGGAACATTCTTCCCAGCGCTGGCCCTCCTCCAGTGGCTCTTGCCAGCACTCACCCTTATTCTGTAACTGCTTGTTCACTTGTCTGTTTTCCCCATAAGACCATTAGTGCCATAAGAGTAGAAACTACACTTGTTCAGGGCTCTCTCCCAGGTGCTGGCCAGTGCCAACACTGGTTCTTGATAAATGCCTCCTGAATAAATAAATGAGAATTGCCTAGTCCAGTGTGGCCCAGAAGGGCAGTCAAAGATTTGGATGGCTCTTCTTCCTGCCTCAGGGTTACACATCAACCCCAAGTACTAAAGGGGGCTGCCAGACCAGGTGGGGACCGCCATCAAACCCTTTCTGGGCTCCGAAAGCTGGAGAGCCAAAAGCTCCTGGTATGGCATGAGCCAGGCCTGGGTCCATCACTCCTAGCCCTGCCTGTGACTTCGGAGGCCACTGCACCTCTCCTGAGCTTCAGCTTTCTCACCTGTCCTAAGGATGAGCTATGTTACTGTAAAACACTCCCCATAAACATTAGCCACCACTACTAGCTTGGCGTTGCTACTTAGCTTCCCAGGAAAGTTCCATTCTCCCCCCTGAGACGCCCACCAAAGTGCCCACTCAGAGGACACATCAGAAAAGGTGACAAGACTAAATCGAACAGCGTTTCTGCGGCTGATCAGGAATGAGGGGAGCAGAGGCAACACCGGACCCTTAGGGGAAGGCAAACCAGTATCCATGTGCATCTAAGAAACACAGCACTCCCTGTTTATCGAGCACAGGCCGGTGGGCCAGGCACTGGGGTCTGGGCTGCCCTGTTGGGGGGCAGCCTGAGAGCATTGGAGGGCAGAAAGAGAAATGGACTGAACTAGGAGTGGTGAGGAGAAAACCCTCCCCTCCTCACCGTCCCTGGGCCCCTCCAGGAGGGCTCAGGTCCTTCTGTGGATACCAGGGGGCCGAATCCCCTTTGCCCCAGCTGGCCCAGGCTACCACGCTCTCCCCAAACCGAGAGAGTGGCTCCCGGCCTCCCCTCCCTCCACTCCCCCACCCCACTCCCATTTCCCTACCGCCCCCCCACACACACACCCGGCTCCCACGCACGGGGCAGAGGTGGCTCCTTCTGGAGAGAGCAGCGGGCCAAAAAAAATACAGGGACCTAAAAATAACCCTGTCGTAGGATTTTTCCCCTTGTTACCCTCATAAGCCTCTCGATGACAGAGACCACACTTAGATCACCTCTATACACTTCTCACTCAGTCTTGCTTTAAGGTAGCTGGTCAACAGATTTTGTGTGAATGGAATTGTATTTGAGGGCAATGAAAAAAAAAAAAATTTCAGTGGCTCAAAGCACCAATGGACAGATCACACAGACACCTGCAGCTTTGAGTGTAGTCCAACCTGTAAGCTCATTTGCATGTATTTGCATAATGAAGCCAACTTCATTTCCCCTGGGGTCCAAAGGCTCTGCATCATGGGGGATCCAATCAGTCCTGGCTTGGGGTTGGGAAGGGAAACTGTCAAGGCCAGAGACTGGTCCCTCTGAGGACTCTGGGACAATCTCTTTCTTCCTTTGCTCACTACCCTTTCTTTACTCATCAGAGCCAGTGATCCTGAGCCTTCTTGAAGTTAGGGATTCTGTCTGGTGGTGGAGATCCTGACACCAAGGATGGGAAACCCCCCGGATGGTGAGTGGTAGGAGTCTGGAGATGGGAGTAGATCGAGGTTCTGAAATCAGAATAGCTTGGGTTATTCTGAAGCAGCCTGGAAACAATGGGTGTGGAGAGGTGGTGGTGGGGAGGAGGGGAGGCTGGGTCTCGGAGGTGCTGCTGTCTGGAGTCTTTGAGGCTGTCATCCCCCCTCCTAGTCAGCAGATGGCCCAGAGCCTGGTCTGGGATGAGGAGGCCGTCTCGGCCAGCCTCAGTCCCTGTCCCTCCTGCTGACACTCCCCTCCTGCTGTAGTTCTTCCTGTCCTGGCAGCCTGGAGCTCCTGACTGAGGCAGTGCTTGCTGAGAGCTGACCTCTCTGTCCTGCAGCCTTGGCAAGCCTGGGATGGGGGCCAGAGGCACTGGTTCCAACGCCTCTCTCTATCACCTCCTGGCCTGCCAGCCTACTGTTCCGGAGGAGGAACTCCTGAGTTCCAATCCCAGTGTAGGGTTTAGATGCTGCCTTGGACAGCCAGTGTTCTTCCCTCTTTATGGTTTCTCCTCCCCGGTGACCCTACAGTGGAATGGGGGTGGCCGGGCGGGGGTAAAAGGCAAGGGGGAAATTTTCCCCTGGGGGAACACTCTCCTGGAACCCAGAAGAGAAGAGGTCATCTTAGGTTGGTCTCTTTCTTCCTGTCTCAGCCCTGGAGTGGGTGGGTGGGGGTTGTGGGAGGGAGGAGAATGAGCCTGCAGCCAGATGGGAAGGAACGGGGTGTGGAAGGAAAGGGAGGGGGTGGATACGTAGATGCGTAGAAACTGGGTGTTCTTGTTTGGTTCCTGTGCTAAGCGGAGGTTGCACCGCTGAGGCTCCGGGCCCTCACAGCAGCGGATATAGGGTAGGGTTGTAGCGGTGGAGATGTGACTTCTGATCAATTTGCCTAAAGCCGGCTTGTGCCAAACACGAGATCACCTAATGACTGGTTTCTTTGAAGATATATTTTTTTAATGTCTGTTTGGGTATCCTTTTATTTTTGGTAACCTAAGGATTTTTACAAACCCATTTTGGCTGAGCACCATTCTATCTCGTGAATAAGTGTTTATCAGATTTTTGCAGCAGCATTTGATGAATGATGGCATTATTTTTTGTGCCCCTAGAGTGTCTTTGTCTAGGATGACTGTTTTAAGGTATTTTAAGCTCATTTGGGGATAGTACAATTAATCACAATAAATTGATATGCATTACCTAAAAGGGTTACCAGAATACCTAAGAATAGAGTTTTAGGTAAAGTGGCCTGTTGTTCGATTCTTGAATTCTTTTTCTTCTTATTTTCCCAGGAGGTTCCCGGGGCCTGGCCCCCAACACTATGAAGAACCCTTGCTGAGGCCATGAGGGGTTACCATGGCGACCGCGGTAGCTATCCCCGCCAGCCCGTTTTTGCCGACCAGCAGCATATGGACGTGGCCCAGCTGCCAGGCCTCCCGTACCTGCTGGGCCCGGGAGGCCTTTCTCCACCGAAGCCCGCTGTGCCCCGAGAGCTGGCCTGGGACACCTTTCTCTCTTCTCCCTGAAGGGCCCCTGAGCCTGAGTGAGGGGCCATCAGTAGGTCCTGAGGGATAGGGCCGGGTTGGGTAGTACACCTTCCCCAGGATGTACCCCGCCAGGGGCCCCCTTTTCGACACCTGTGAAGACTGTGTGGCCACTCCTCAGGGCAAGGGTGCCTCTCGCTCTGCCTTTCTACTTCCTGGGACCAGTTTGAAAAGCAGTTGCCAGTTCAACAAGATGGCTTCCACACGCTCCTATACCAGCTGGAGGTTCAGCAGGGGCTGCGGCCCGGCCAGGGCCAGCGTCCGGCACTGCCCCGGGAGGCTCCGCAGCGAGAGCCTCCAGGCCATCCGGCACCTGGTTCACTCTGTGCAGAAGCTTCCTTTTGCCAAGTCCCACTTTGAGTGGCCCCAGGGAAGCTGGACTATACGCCCAAGGCTGAGGGAAGAGGTGGCTCTGAGGAGACAGCTACCCCGGCCTGGGCTCTGGAGTGTCTCCTTACACCTCCTGGGTTCACCAGCCTCATCACACCTCACCACCACCACCACCACCAGTCCAGGCATGGCAAGAGGAGCAAGAGCAAGGACCGCAAGGGGACGGGGCGGCACCAGTCCAAGGCCGCTGGCTGTGGAGCTCCGATGACAACCTGGACAGCGAGCATGGGCTGGCGCAGGGGGCGAGCACCCGCTGGGGAGCCTGGTGGGCCCCCTTCTGCCTGGAGGCTCCAGACTGGTCCCACCGACTCTGAGCTTCAAGGGGCGCCGGCGGTCGGAAGGCTGGCTGTCTTGCTCTGCACTGGTATGTCCATGTCACTGGATGGACAGTCGGCTCAGCCGGGCGCCTGGCTCATGATGGCCAGGGCCGGATGGATACCCAGGGGCCGGGCCAGGCAGGCCCCCGGGTCCGGGAGGCCAAGGCCAAAGCCAGGACTTATCACATCTGCAGGTGAGTTTCTTGGTGGGGGGGGCACGGGTCCTCAAATCTTCACTGGTTGTCATCCAGGGAGCTATCAGAAGGGTTGGGTGGGAGTCAGTTGTCCCTGTGGTGTGGAGGCCTGGAGACAGGGAGGTTCCGCCCTGCCTCACTGTGTCACCTGAGCCCCCTTTTGGGATCTCGCTTTCTCTATTTGCGGCCAACGAGGAGCCCTTCTATTCTGACATTGTGTGTCAGTGCCAGGAAGACTTCCCTTCGACCTGCTGTTTGGACAGCAAGCCGGCCTCTGTCTCCTGAGCTCGGAGGCAGAATGGAGGTTGAGGGTAGGCAGGGATACAGTGACAGTGTGGCACTCTCTCTGGCTGCGGCTTCCTTGAGATTGAGGTCAGCCGTTGGAGCAGCTCTGCCCCCTAGGCCTTCTTCCAGACCTCTTTTTCTGCTTAGATCTGGGTGGTCCAGATACTGCTCTTGAGTAGGAAGGTCAGTTATTTCCAGAATGCGTTTCTGCTGGAGTATGTCATGCTGGGGTGCCTGGTGCTAGATGCCATGAGGCCCAAGGAAGAGCCCTCCTGGGAGCCTGTCCTGTGCTCTGCTCTCCTGGGCTGGGACACACTGGAAGTCCAAGCCCCAGATTCAACACCAGGGCAGGGCTTCTTTGGGAGTGGATGGCGGTGATAGCTGGCCTGCTGTCCCCAGCCTGTCTCCCCACTTGTACGGTTTCTGCAGGTGAAGCCAGGAGACCCCTTCTGCTTATGGTGTCCTTATCCATCCCACACCGTCCCCTCCTCCATCTCCTTATTGAGGTGGGGTCAGGGCTCTTTCACCATCAACCTTCCTCTTCTCGCCTCAGGCCCCTCTCCTATCCCCCTGGCTTGCTTTTTTTTTTTTTTTTTTTAAGTTTTATTTATTTAAGTAATCTCTGCTCCCAATATGGGGCTCAAACTCACGACTCTGAAGGACCCAAGAGTCACACGCTCTTCTGACTGGGAGGTGCACCAGGCGCCCCTGGCTTGCTTTCTGAGGCCTCCCATAGGTTTAGGAGGAAAAGTCAATACAAGTTCTGGAAAGTCCAGCAGACTTGGAGTTAAGTGCTCCCAAACCCACATGCCACACATTTAGTCCATGTCATTCACTCAGTGAGCATTTCCTGGGGGCCGGATGCGGTAAAGATGACGGTTACAGATGGCTTGTGAAGAGCCTAATGGGTCGGTGGATAGACAAGAAGCGGGTAGCATAGAGCAGTGAGGCCAGAGCAGGAGAGCCCCGGGCGCCACATGCGAGCACAGAGGAGGCATCTCCACCGGTGGTGGCGGCTGGGGGCTGCTCAGTGCAGCTTCGGGGAAGGAGGACTCCTGGAGGTGAATCCCAGTGGAGCTGGAGCTGGAGTTGGTCGAGCGCAGAAGTGGATTAAGGGTCTTCCGTGAAGAGATCACGGCTGTTCAGAGGTACAGAGAATTGACTCTTGCATGTGTGTTTTGGGTGTCCCAGCTTCCTAGGGGCTCTCCCTGGGTGGAGAACTTACGAGAGCTCAAGAGAAAAATAGGACCACGTGGAAGCAGGAAGGGCCAATGGAAGCAGCCAGTAGGGAAGGTGGGAGACTTCTAGGATTCAGACTTTTGGGTGGCCGCCTCCCCGGGTAGAGAGAGGTTTCTTAAGCTGGGAATTGAAGGGTCTCAGCAGAGGGCCAAGGAGGGGACACCACCTCCTTCTCCCCCATCTGAGCCCTGGCTGTCCCTGGAGCCTCACTGCCACACCGCTGCTCCCCTGCTGCTTCTCCAGGGCTGTCCTTGACCTCTTGGGGCTTCCTTCTTAGCATGCACCTCACAGTGTCCTGCAGAGGAACGAGGAGCCGCAGTGGCTGTTGCAGGAGCCCCGCAGTGTGGCAGAGAGCGCTCTGGCTGTCCCATCTGCTGGCCTGCCCCTTCTGCAGAGAGCACAGGGAAGGGATCCCTTGCAGGGCTTGGGGGTCCAAGGCATCTTAGGATTGCAAAGTCAGAGCCCCTGTGTGAGAACTAACAGACTGTAAGGGGCCATGCCCAAAGTGGGGGAAGCTGGCCCTATCGGACTGTGTGTGTTTTTGTTGGATCCTTAACCCCCTTTGGTTGAGACCCTGTTTCTCCCACTGCGCCAGCTCTCCCTCAACCCCTCTCCTGAACCCCCCTCTTTCTACTGGAACCCTTGTTCCTTTATGGAGTCCTTCGTCTCCTCCCCTGTGTTCCCATCTTCAGAGTAAGCCTCTCCTCACTGAGTCTCCCCTGCCCCTCCCCCGTGGGTTCCCTTCCATCTTGGGACCCCATTCCACTTCGGGTCAGTGTTCTCATTTTGATTTCTGTCCCGTCACCCAGCCTCACCCCCGAGTCTCTGTCTTCCCTGAACTCTATGTTCTCCTTGAATCTTGACGCTCTCAAAGTCTCCATCCTCACCCCCACCAGCTCTCCGTTCCCTTGCAACAGGTGTTTGAAATCTTCCCCACCTGCCCCCAGCGCCTCGCCCATGCCTCCTGCTTATACCTGTTCTTCCTAGTGTAGGCCAACCATCACAGGCTCCCTGCCTTCCCGTCAGCCCACCTACAGACTCATCCAGATCCCCAGCCACCCCTGTCCCCATTCTGGGCCTCAGAGAGCTAAGACCACACTCATCCCAGGCTAACTTTTCCAGCAGGGCTTGGTGCCTATCTCCCCAGGCTTCCTCTGTCTCTGAACTGAACCGTCCCTCTCCCTCCTCCCCACATTGAAAGACCATCTCTTTTTATCTTTATCTTTACTGGTTTCTCTTTATCCCAAAGTATGCCCAGGTCTCTCATCCTAAAAATCCTTCCTCTTCTCCTTACTCCCCCTTGCCATCTCCTGTCTTCCCTTCATACCCAGGTTCTTAGAGCACAGAGTCTGGGCGCTCTGTACTTCTTTTCATTCTCGCCTTTATCAGTCTGACATCCACATCCCCTGCGCGTCCCTTTAAAGTAAATTCCATCAGTGGTCGCCCCAGTGGTCTCATGAGAGGTCTCCTTGAAAGTGCCCCCTTTCAATGCTTATAATAATAATAGCTAACATTTATTGAGGACTTATTGGTGTGCCAAGTAATATATATTGGCTTATTTATCCCTCCCCAACGCTGGGACGTGTCAGCATAATTGTTTCATTACTAATTCACAGACGCAGGTTCTGAGAGAGTAATCAGTTTTTGCTAAGACGCTTAGCAAGTGATGGGGGCAGAAATTTAAACATGGCTCTAACTCCTGAGCCCTAATCACTAACCTCTGAATGCACTGTGGCATTTGACATTATCAACTCTTTTATTCTGAAATGTCTCCTGTTTCCATGACATGTGCATTCTCCTGACTCCCTCCTACCCCTCTGCCCACCCTCTCTTCTCAGGTGATCTGCCAGGCTTCTTTCTTCCTTTCTTTGCAGCCTCCCCTTTAAATGTCACTGAATCCCTCCCCCAGCTCTCTTTTCTTTCCCTGGGCTGTTTCATTCACCCTGTGGATTCGCTGCCACCCATGACTCCCACGTGTCTGCCTCCAGTCCAGACTCTCCGCTGAACTCCAGGAACTGAACAATCTTCGAACCACCGCTTAGCATTTCACTGCCGAACTTAAGATGCTTAACCCTAACCTATCACTCCTCTCCCCCAGACTCTGTTTCTCTGGGATTCTGTGGCTCAGGAGCGACAGCACCATCCCCAGGTCCTCGAAAGTTCGGCAGCCTCCCAGTCATTCGTGGTTCTCCCCGCCCCTTCGCCCCCTCGCCCCCCCACGCCTTCCAATCAGACCTCACTGATGCTCCTTTTTACACCTCATTTCCATCTCCTCGTCCCCCTCATTGTCATGGTCTTAATTTAGGCTCATCATCTCTTGCCTGGCTAACAGTATCAGCCTCCTAATTGGTCTCCTCCCTCTGCCCCCCTCCACCCCTGCCCTGCTCCCGGCTCTATAACATAGTGTGTATCCTCTTTGGACTGTCAGAGCACCCTTTCTGAAACAAACGTGATGGCACTTGCCTGCTTGAGCTCCCTGTGGCTCTTCAGAGAGGGAAGGAGGGAAGAGTTGGAGGATTTGGGGCAGTTGTGGAGTGTTAAGAGGAAGGAGAAGGGAGAAGGAGGGGTGAAAGGTGATACGTCACTGCTTGGGGTGGGTCAACACAGGTCACTTTGGCCTCGGAGCTTCGTCCTCCTGGTGTATGACCTCGATCAAGTAGTAAGAGGTGCATGAAGAGTGATGAGGCATCTCCTGAGGGAGGGGGACCGCCGAAACCTGACCCCTGGCTCTGCCGTCACTGCATGTCCCTGAGCGAGCTTCAGCTAGGCAGAGCGCCTCCCACTGGCAGTGGGGACAGAGGGTCCTGGCTGCTCCATGCAGCAAGTAGGGCCGTGTCGGAGAGACAGAAGCCCCCTGTCTCCGCAGGTGCCGCAAGATGACTGGGGGTTACCTCCTGCTGGGGGCAAGGACGGGAGATCCCCCCCAAGCCGCAGGATGCGGAGCGGCAGCTACATCAAAGCCATGGGGGATGAGGAGAGCGGAGACTCAGACGGCAGCCCCCAAGATATCTCCCCAAAGCGGCTCCGCGCTCACCTCCCGCCGCTCCAGCGTGACTAGGCTCGGATTTGGCACGGGACAGGGAGGGCCAGGGGTTGGGGTGGGAAGCTGGTACTCGGGTCCCCATGATGTGTGTGGGAGTGTGTACCAGGGGGTTCTTTGCTTAGGTTCATCTGGGAGTCTCGCCCCTGCCCCACATGAAGAGGTCCCTGGTGATCGCTGCAACTGAGTGGCTCTCTTTGGGAGAGTCCCTTTACCCAGGAGTCTCGTGGGAGGATCCCTGGCTGGGGTGGGGTGGGGGTTTGAGGGATACAACCTGCTCAGGGCCCCTTTCTAGCAGACGCCTGTTCTGAATATGGAATGTTGTCCTTCCCCAGTTGTTGTGTCCCCTCCCCGGATCCATCCCCCGGAGCCCATCCCTGCTACAGCCGTTCCTCATACCACCGGATGGAGGTAGGACAGTCCAGCATGCCTCAAGTCCCATACTCAGCCTGTGCCTTAAAATCAGAGGTCCAGCCCACGGAGAGAAAGCACAGGTCTGGTTCTGGGGGCTTCGGGAAGCTCCTCTGCCTTGGGATTCCCCTGAGCTGACTCAGACTGGGGTCCCAGTCACATCCCTTCCTACAAAACCACCAGGGGTCCTCAAAGTGATGAGTTTGTAGGGGCGACATCATGGTCTCTGAGGTTCCCCAGCTGTGTCCCGGCCTGATTAGCCCCAGCTCGCCCGGCGGTGAAGTGGCAGGCGGCTGGTGGTACAGACCGGAGATAGGTAGCAGAGCTGCTGTCGGGAGATGCCTGCGCTTGATCACTCTCCCCACCCCGCCTGGGACTGTTAGTGAGACTCCAGTGCAGAGCCCTCTTGTCTTCTCACCTTTAAAATGACAGTGCAGTAGTGATATTTATCTCAGGGCTTTTGTGAGAGTTCAGCGAGAAAATGTATGGAAACACAGGGTACCTGGCCCCCAGATTGGTACTTATAAATGTGTGAGTTCCAGCCCCTAGTGTAGACTTCTCGCCCCTCAACTAAGCTTTTGAGGCGTGCATGATTACATTACGCGGGTAATCGATAAGTAATTCCAGCTCAGCTATCAGCTGAGTGACCTGGGGCAAGTTATTTGACTCTCTTTGAGCCCCACTTTCTATTTAAAAATAGGCATCATAATAGTGTTCTTGGCCCATAGCCAAAGCACTCAGGAAAGGTTAGCTATTTTTACTGTTTGCTGGGGAAAAAGGAATGCAAAAAGCAAAGCAAAGTGTCCAGATTGGCTCCCATTGTTTGCCGTCGCAGCCTTTGTTACATTTCCCGAATCAGGGAATCTGGATTGGCACAGCTGTCTTTTCACATCAGACTAGCTCTGTGGGTTGCTAAAGCCAGCGGTTAATATCAGTCCTCGGTTTTACTTGACCCATCAGCAACATCTAACGCCGACGATGACTCTCTCCTTCTTGAAGCACCATACCAGTTGGCTTTGAAGGCACCATAACTTTTAGGTTCTCCTGGATTCTCTCTCTGGCTGTTTATGCTTAGTCTTGCCACCGGTGCCTCTCCAACTCTCCAGGATCTGAACACTGGATTTTTCCAGGACTTAGTTCCTGACTCCTCTCGACACTCACTCCCTTAGGTGAGGTCATTCAGGCTCATGGTTTTGAATATTACTGAGGGCCCGATGACTCTCCAAATGTGCATCTCCAGCCCCAATCCTCCCATAATTGCCAGGCATGAAGGTTTAACGGTAAAATTCAAATCTCACTTGGGTATTTAGTAGACATTTCAAACGTATATGTTTCCACAGTGGAACTGCTAGTATGTATCCTCTTCCTCTTTCCCCTACAAAATATCCTGCTCCATCCACTGTCTTCTCTCCATTCCAGACAATGGCAACTTTATCCTTCTAGGGGCTTGGGTCCAAAAGCCTGAAGTCAGTTCTGACCCCCTTTCTCTGTCTCACATCCCCCGATCCGGTCCTTCAGCAAATCCTGTTGGTCCCACCTTCCAAGCATATCCAGGATCCCCAGCACTTCTCACCACCTCCACTGCCACCACTCCAGTCTACGCTACCATGGCTTTTGTCCGGCTCTTCCCCTGCCCCTGGCCTCCTGCACGTGCCTTCCAATTCATTCTCTCTCAGCACAACTCCAGAGCAATTATTTTCCTAAAATAGAATTGCATTCACTCAAAACCCCTCGCCTTTACACAGAGGAATTTTTACTATGACTCTTAAGGTCCCTGCATGATGGCCCCTTGCTACCTGAGTTCCTCTCCTAACGCTGCTCCCTCCCTCACCCATTCCAGCCACACTGGTCCCCTTGAAGCTAATTCTCTTGACCTCACAGGTGCTCCAGCTTAGCTGTCTCCCTTCTGTTTTAGGTATGTCTTTTATGTAACAGTTCAAGGAATTTATCTTTACATCTATTCTGACAATTGCTTGAGGGTTTAGTACATTTATATTTATTGTGATGACTGATATGCCTGGATGTATTTTCTCTTGTTTTATTTCAGGTCTTCTTTATTTCTCCCTCGCCTTGGGCAATGCTTTTTCTACTCCCTTTGCTACCTCTCTTGATTAGTTTTCTTCATTTTTCTTTTATTATTCAACAGAGATAGAGACAGCCAAAGCAGAGAGGGAACACAAGCAGGGGAGCGGAGAGGAAGAAGCAGGCTCACAGCAGAAGAGCCTGGATGTGGCGCCGATCCCATAACACCAGGATCACGCCTGAGCCGAAAGCAGACGCTTAACCACTGTGCCACCCAGGCGCCCCAGTTTTCTTCTATATATTTTTCTTATTACCAAATCCCACACCCGGCTTGGCAGTTCTATATTCTGTTTTCTTCATCCTTTGTGGTCACTCTTGTAATTTTCATGTTAATTTTGACTTAGCAAAGTCCAAATCTGATGATTTCTTCTAAGGACACTTTTGTTTTGACCACCTCTTCCCTTCTTACCTGTACATGTTGCCTGGGATATTTTAGTTCCATCTTCTTAGCTCTCTCTCCAAATTAAATTTTTATTATTGTTGCTACATTTTATGGTTTTAGTACGTGATTATGTAGACTCACATTGGTACGCACCTTCTTATATTCATTCCTTCCTTTTAAATATCTCTTGAGTAATTTTTTTCAGCTGCCAAGTCTGTTAGTAGCAAACTTTGCCTTTAGCAAAAAAATGGAGTCTACCCTCATTATTTAACACATAAATCTGTTATTTTTAGAATCTTAGGTCAACATTTCTCTTTTCTCTCAGCCTTTGAAGATATTCTTTGTCATCTGTCTTCTGTTGCTGTTGGGAAGTTCAAATCAATCTGATTCTGTCTTTGTGGACGGTTTTCATTTCTTTTCTGATTGCTGTTGAGATCTTGTCTTTGATTTTGGTGTTCTGCAGTTTCACTCTGATGTGTGTGTGTGCTCTGAATCTAAAGATGAATGCTCTTCATCAAATCTGCAAGGTTGGAAATTCTCTCATGGTTACTGTTTGCTGGCACATCTTTTTTTCACTCTTTTACTTTCAACCTACTTTTGTGCTTTTCTTTTTCAAAAATCCAATCTAACAATTTCTGCCTTTTGAGCGAGGCTTCTTGTTCATTCACATTTAATATGGTTATTGATATGGGGTTGGCGATCCTGTCGTTGTTTTTCCTCTGTTCTTTCTTTTTACTGTCTTCTTGTATCAAATACAAATGTTTTAGGGTACCACTTTTTAATTTCTTTTGTTATTAATTCCTTTTACTATGTATTTGAGTTATTAGAGTTGTTCTAGGAATTATAATCGTGTATCATAACTAATTAAAACCTAATTAATTCTGGTAAAATATAGAAGCACTGCTCCAGCATATCTCTTTTTTTTCCCCTCCCTCTTTGTGCTATTGTCATGTACATTTTCTGTGTATATGTTATAAATCTAACCATTATTACAAAGTAATGATGATGTTATAATAATAGTTTTGTAAAATTTTGTGCCTTTTAAAGAAGTTGAGAGAAAAGTGAGAAGGGTGTATCTATAGCATCTTTTTATATTTGTCATTTCTGGTCTCCTTTCTTCCTATGGATTTGAGTTACCGTTAAGTGTCACTTCCTAGCCTGAAGAACTTCCATTAATGTTTTTTGTAAGATAGGTCTGTAACGCACTTTTCAGTCTATATGTATTTGGGAATGTCTTTTTAATTTTTATTTCTTGTTGAAGAATAGTTTTGCTTTGGATATAGAATTCCTGGTTGACAGTTTTTTTCTTTCAGCATTTTGAATATTCCATTCCACTGCCTTTTGATGCTCTGATGAAAAGCCAGTTGTTAATCATATTATTGTTTTCTTGTGCGTGATGAATTGTTTTTCCCTTGCTGCTATTAAGATTTTTCTCTTGTAGCCTTCAAACACGCTGACTGTGATGTGTCTGGCTATGGATCTCTTTTGTATTTAACCTACTTTGAATTTATTGAGCTTCTTTAATCTGTATTTAATGTTTTTCCCTCACATTGGGAAAGTTTTGAGCTGTTATTTCCTTCAGGTATCTTTTTCTTTCCTTTTCTTTTAGGATTCCCATTGCCACTGCACATACTGCTTTTGTGTGTTATTATCCCATAGCTCTCTAAGGTTCTATTCCGAGCTTATTCTTTTTCTCTCTCTCCATTTTTCAGATTGATAATGTATACTGATCAACTTTTTACTGATCATTTAAATGCTGAGCCCTTCTAGTGAATTTTTCACTTCATTTCTTGTACTTTTCAGTTCCAGAATTTCCCCATTTAACTCTCTTTAAAAAAATTCTGGTTTTTTGTTGTGAGGGATTTTATCTGATGAAGTCGTATTGCTGTGCTTTTTAAATCTCTTTAAACATTACCTTTAGTTTCTTTTTTAATATATTTGTAACAGCTGTTGCAGTTTTTTGTCTGATAAATCAAACATTTGGGGATATTGACATTTTCTTGCTTATTTGCATGTCTCATAATTTTTTGTTGTATACTGAACATTTTAAGTGGTATATTGTAGCAACTCTGGATTTCCTTACCTTACCTTTTAAAAATTTTTAAAAATTTACAGTCTAGTTAGTTAACATACAGTTATATTGGTTTCAGGGAGTAGAACTCAGTGATTCATCACTTAAGCATACAATACCTAGTGTGCTCATCACAAGTGCTCCTCCTTAATACCCATCACCCATCTAGCTCCCATCCCCCACCTCCCTCCCTCCATCAACCTCAGTTTTTTCTCTATTGTTAAGAGTCTTATGGTTTGTTTCCTCTTTCTCTCTCTCTCTTCCCCCTTTTTCCTTCCCATATGTTCATCTGTTTAGTGTCTCAAATTACACATATTACACAAATCATAGGGTATTTGTCTTTCTCTGAGTTATTTATCACTTAGCATAATAACCTCTAGCTCCATCCACATCGTTGCAAATGGCAAGACTTCATTCTTTTGATGGCTAAGTAGTATTCCATTGTGTGTGTGTGTGTGTGTGTGTGTGTGTGTGTGTATACCTACATCTTCTTTTATCCATTTTTGCCGTCAGTGGACATTTGGGCTCTCTCCATTGTTTGGCTATTGCTGATAATGCTGCTATAAACACCAGGGTGCACACCCCTTCGAATCTGTCTTTTTTATCCTTTGGGCAAATCCCTGGTGCAGTTGCTGGTCATAGGGTAGCTCTCTATTTTTAACTTTTTGAGGAACCTCCACACTGTTCTCCAGTGAGTGGCTGCTCCAGCTCTGCATTCCCACCAACAGCGTAAGAGGGTTTCTCCACATCCTTGCCAACAATTCCATTGTTTCTTGTGTAGTTAATTTTAGCCATTCTTGACAGGTGTGAGGTGGTGCATCTCATCACGGTTTTGGTTTGTATTTCCCTGCTGATGAAAGTGATTTGGGCATCTTTTCATCTGTCTGTTGGCCATCTGGATGTCTTCTTTGAAAAAGCGCTCATTCGTGTCTTCTGCCCATTTCTTAACTGATTATTTGTTTTTTGGGTGTTGAGTTTGACGAAGTTCTTTACAGATTTTGATACTAACCCTTTATCATATATATCATCTGCAAATATCTTCTCCCATTCTGTAGGCTGCCTTTAGTTTTGTTGATTGTTTCCTTTGCTGTACAGAGAGGATTTTTATCTTGATGAGGTCCCAATTGTTCATTTTTTGCTTGTTTCCCTTTGCCTCTGGCGACATGTCTGGTAAGAAGTTGTTATGGCCTGGTGCCTGGGTGGTTTAGCTCACTTAAGCATCTGCCTTCAGCTCAGGTCATGATCCTGTGCTGGGATGGAGCTCCTGGTTGCAGGGAGCCTGCTTCTCCCTCTCCCTCTACCTGCTGCTCCCCTGCTTGTGCTCTCTCTCTGTCAGCCAAATAAATAAATAGATCTTAAGAAAAAAAGTTGCTATGTTTCAGGCCAAAGCTGCTGTGCCTGTGTTCTCCTCTAGGATTTTGATGGTTTCCTGTCTCAAATTCTTAGGGTCTTTCATCTGTTTTTGAATTTATTTCTGTGTATGGTGTAAGAAAGTGGTCCAGTTTTATTCTTCGCATGTTGCTGTCCAGTTTTCCCTTCCAAACACTATTTATTAAAGAGAGACTGTGTCTTTTTTTCCATTGATAGTATTTCTTCTTGCTTTGTCAAAGTGATATTAGTTGACCATAGAGTTGTGGGTTCTTACTTTACCTCTTGAAGATTATTATTGCTTGTTTATGTGTTTGTTGATCCGACTAAAATCTGTAAAAATCTGTCTTCCCTGTTAAATGTGTATTCATGAATTTTTTTTTCTTTCTTGTTTTTATTTTTAAGCCTGGTTTCCGAGGGGGTTTGTCCTTGTGCCCTGTATAGCTTTTAGTGTTCAGCCACAGAGATTGTGCCCAATAACCTTGAGCCAGAAAGGCTTCTCTGCTTATGGTTCTGTGTGTGGACTAGGAGTACAACTTCAGGCTGCTTTTCAGCCTACCCTGATTTTACTTTTTTTTTGCCAGGCTCTCCTTTATGTTACTTGCCTCCACATGTGCATAGGCTCCATTGGCCAGAGAGGTGTAAGTGCAGCTCGAGGCCTCTTGTCTCTGTTGTGCATGCGGTCACCTCTTAGTTAACCTGCCCGGGATATGTGGAGCTTATCAGACCTCTCCCTGGCGACGTCTCATCTCCTGAACTCCTCTGTCAAATCCCTGCCTAGTCTTTCTTCAGTCCATTGCTTGCCCCAAACAGCGCTGAAATCTCAGCTTAGCAGTGCTGCCGGCTATTCCTCTATTCCTGTTCTCCCTCCAGCTCCCCCCCAGCCGCCCCTTCTGCACTCCCATTCTTGATACTATACGACAATGTTCCAAATTAAGAGCCCCCTTTTTGGCAGTGGCAACGAAGCAGCTGGTTTCACAGCCTGCCTCACCCTGGTTGAACTATTGCAAGTGATAGAGCTGGGAAACTTCTTGAGTCATGGGAGCAGCCCCAGGCAAGGACACCATGGACTCCATGCCGTTCAGTAATTTTCATGTATACGCGTTTCTTTTGTTGTATGCCTTTGATTGATTTTTCAGAGTGATGAAGTGGTTGTTCTTGACAGTTCTGTCTAGCTTTATAGCCGCCTTTGCCTCACACTCTGTCATGCTTGGAAGCCAGGAGTCTTGGAAAATTCTCCATCAGTCTAATTAACTCTCCAAATATTGCCGCTTCTATCTCCCATCTAGTGTCTCACCTGGAGCTCCTATTAGTTTTGTATGTGGGACCTTCTTATTCTTTTCCTCCATGCATCTTAACCTCTCGCTCATATTTTCCATCTCGCCTCTCTCTGCTGGGTGACTTCCTGAGATGTATCATCTCATTTACCAATTTTCTCTTCCGTTGTGTGTCATCTACTATTTAACTGATTAATTTCAGTTTTTAATTTGACTTTTTTTCAGTTCTAGAAATCTGGTTTGGTTCCTTTAAATCTTTCTAGTGTTCTTTCAAAGTTTATATTCTCTCCCCTTATGTTTTCAGTTTTATCTTTTTAAGTTTTAGAAGTTTTAAACATGGTTTATTTTATTTTCTTAAAATATTTTATGTATTTATTCATGAGAGACAGAGAGAGAAAGGGAGGCAGAGGCAGAGGGAGAAGCAGGCTCTCTGTGGAGCTGGGGGCCCCGATGTGGGACTCACAATCCCAGGACCCTGGGGATCATGACTTGAGCTGAAGGCAGAAGCTTAACTGACTGAGCCACCCAGGTGTTCCCAGAAGTTTTAAACGTAGTTTAAAAGTTAATCTGTTTTAGCTAAGGTAACACTAGCTGCTCTAACAGGTAAAGCTTGCATCCTTGGTGGCTTAAACTTAATAAAAGCTATTTCTTTGTTTATATCACAGTTTGCATGGGTTATCTTCTTGCTACACAGCCTATTATCCTCAAACGTAGTGTCTTAAAGCAACAACAAATCCTTTATTATCTCACCATTTCTGTGGGTCAGCAATCTGAGTGCAGCTTGGGTGGGTGCCTTCTGGATCAGGTGACTCACACGGTTTAGCCCGCTGTGTTGGCCAGGGCTGTAGCCGTGCCTCCCAAGGCTCTTGATTGGAGGAATATCTGCTTCCTCACTCACTCGCATGGCTGTTGGCAGGCCTCAGGATCCACACTCTCGGCTATTGGCCAGAGTCATCAGTTTTTTGACACGTGGGACTCACCATAGGCTACTCATACCATAGTAGCTTCGTTTCTCCTAGAGCAAAGACCCTGAGAGAAAGAGAGTGTCCAAGATGGAAGCCATAGGCTTTTTGTAATCTCATCTCAGCAGTGACATTCCACGCTCTATTCCTTACGATAAGTCTAGTCCATACTCAAGGTGAGAGGGGCCTACACAAGGGTGTTAAAGCCAGGAGGTGGATATCATCAGGGGGTTACGTCAGGTCTAGTGTACCACATGGTCTGGTGTGAACCTCATTTTCAGTGGAACTTCTTGTGAGAATCCTGGAAGAGCCTGGGTTAGGAGTGGGTCCCTCAGAAAATATCTTTGCAGTTGCTTCTGTTAGACTATTCTTGCTCTGGGACCATTTTCTGTTAATTTTTAACTTGCAAGTGTGAGGTGTCTGGGCCGTGCAGGCCCACAGGCCCACAGAATCCTGTGTCTATGGGAAGACCAGCTTATGGGTACAAAAATCGTAGGAGATTACCTACTTTCCCTCCCCAATGCCTAGAATTGCAGACGAAGCTTCTTGTCATCAGTCTGTGCTGATAATTGATTTTTTTAGTCTACCATTCATGAAAGGTTTTTCCTACGTTTATGGAGGTTCTCATTCCTAATGCTGTGTTTCATGTGGACCCAACGCCTTACTCCTACACCTGCGTGGCTGTTAATACCTGCCCTTTTTGTCCCTCCGACCAGCAACCTGTGCCCCCACCTCCCACCACCACTGGGCTGTTTGCAGCACTGACCTCACACAGTTAATATGCTGGATTTTTCCAGTCTCCTCTTTGCTTTTGTCCCCGGGGACATATTTCGCTTTTCTTGAGCTCAGCTATGCATATAAAACATTTCTTATATTTTATCCAGTGTTTTAGAGTGTTTTGAAATGGGAGTGATTTCAAGGTTAGCTAAACCAAAGGACACAGGTAAAGTATACAGGATGTTGTGCAGCCCCCCAGACCCAACCCACTGACTCTAGCACAGACAATTTTCAGTTATACCTAAGTAGTATTTTCTTTCTAAATATCCCGTGATCCTTGGAAAATATTTACTGGTCCTGAGTCTGCTTGACAGAGGCTAAGGTTCCCGTTTTCTAAGAGGATCCTTTGACTTTGACTCTACTGGAAAGTGGGTCCGAGGGCAGCAGGTTGGGAGGTCGTGCAGGATAGAAGAATTCACAGCACAATGTTAAGTAGTTTTATAATCGTAATACAGTAAAGATCAACACAGATGCAATATTCCTCTGGGAGTCTATACAAGTCTGTGTTTCCCTTTGGGTCCTGGTCCTCAGGAACTTCAGAAGCTCCTTTTCTCCAGTAGAGATATAGCATGTGGCCCCAGGGAGTTTCTCATCCTCCCCTGGGTCTGCCTTGGATGGAGTTGGTCATAAGAATAGCGTATAGTTGGGATTTCAAGAGCTTTGAGACCCTGGGAAGCGAGAGGCCTCCGAAAGGTCATTGTCACTGTGATTTAAGAACTCCTCTTACTACTTCTAGTAATAGTCCATTATGTTTATTGAGCACCTGTATGCCAGATATTGTGCCTAATACTTTACTCACGGGAGGCTTGGAGATACAGAGATAAGCTGGTGAATGAGATTCCTTCCATTTGCGGTATCTAGAGGTGAGACTAGAATGCTCTCTCCTGGGGTTAGATCAACTGTCCCGCGCGTCCTAGGAAGGATCCTCTGAGCTGGGATTGGTTCTTAGCTGGGGAGTATCTCTGAGCCTGGCCTAGAAATAGCAGGAGTTAGGTTAGCTTCTGAGCTCTCAGGAAATACCCAGGCACTGCTGGTCCTTCTCGTACCCAGGTCCAGAGATAGGAAACTGAGAGGTGCACTTGCAGAGGGCCAGGTGAAAAGCCACAGCTGCCACAGGGACTGTGGCTTGTGCCACACATGGCACAACTTCACTTCTACAGGATTTTGAGTTGATTTTTCCATGACCCAATTTCTGTACACTTGTAATGAAGTCTTTTTAGAATGCTTTCGTGGAAAGAGGTCCAGACACCCCTTTGATTACTGGGCCCACATGGGAACCACACTGAATCTGAATTTGAGGAAATTTTGTCCCCTGAGCTTCTAGGCAGCCAAAGCAAAGAGAGGCACAGGTAGTTAGAGAGCCCAGGGTTCAGGTCCTGGGGTGGAGCTTGAAAGTTATCGTAGGTTTAGTGAAGCAACCAGCAGATTCTTGATTCAGCTGGCAAAGAGCCAGGAAACCTGGCATTTGACTTGAGTAAATCGCCATAAGCTGGGCATTGTTGGTCTATTCATTGCTCCCTCTGAGCCTTAGTTTTGCCCCTGGTCGAATCTGGATGGAAACTTCTGCTCAATTTGAGGTGGAATTTAGTGACATCATGTTACGCGTTGGAGGCGGAGTTGGGCGGGACACGTTGAGCTGCATTGTACACGTGGATCAAGCCACTACTTTATCTGTGGATTGTACATGCCAAATATGCCGCTATGACTCCTTCCCTGGAGATGTCACGAGACGCAGCCATGGGACATTTGCTACCACATTTTACCATGTGGGTTCTACTGAGGACTTGTCCTCGACTCCATCCACGGGCTCTCACGCAATCACCGGCGGGGGCGGGGGGAGGGGAGGATTGGCTCAGTAACAGGAACCGTTGTGGTTCTCATGAGTGCTGGCCTATTTCCAGGTAGGTCCTGAGACCTTCACATGCCACTCTCTCTGACTGGAGGGCTTGGTGTACCAGTACCCGCACTGCCTCCCATGTTTTTCTTCGAGTCCCCAAATAGCTCCATGAAGATGGTACCATTATCATTCCCATCGGGCACAGGTGATTCAGCCGGAGGCCCCAAATCTTTAAGTACTTTCCCAGGCCACAGTACTAGGAGGGAGCAGAGCCCACTTAAGTCTGGGTAGTCTCCTCCATAGGCTATGCCGGCAACCTGCAGGCGATACTCCTTGACGCTTTGGAAGCTCAGGGTCAAATGCGCACCCATGTGCTCTGGGTAGAGCTTGTCCCTGGGACCACCCAATCTTTACTTTTCCTTTGTGCTACCTTCCTCATATAATATGAACGGAAGCTGCATTCTCCACGGTATATTTAGTCTTAGTGCAGTGCTCCGGGACATGGTCTCCCATGAGCAGGTTTTGTTTTGCCTTCTTTTCTTAGTCATTGCTTTAATTTTTACGCACCATGGATTTCGTACCACAAAACATCAAGACAAAAAACAAGAACCTCAGTCAGCAAGGGGTGAACTTGCCTCAGAGGATGAGGGCAGGGAAGGAACCAGCAGGCCAAATCAGAACCCTAGTTAGTGGGCAGAAGGTGGGAGACGGTTTGGAACACTTGAAGGTTAATAATTTTTGCTCCATCACTTACCCACACTTCTGCCCAGCCCCATGCTATGTATCTCTGTAGGCTGCTGTCAGTCATTTTTGTAATGGAAGGGGTCAGCAAATAATCACGGAAAAGGTGGGTTTCCCTCGTACTCCCCTTACCGACTGGGCTGGAGAGGATGTCCCTGGCTGTCTCCTCAGGGTTAGGTGTGAGAAGTGTGAGGGGCTGGACGGCGGGAGAGGAAGATGGGTGGGTCCCAGGAGTCTGGGAGAGGCATAGATGGGCTGGAGGGAGGAGTATTTCCAAGGAAAGGCTAGGACCCCAAGACCCCGAGGCAGGCCTGAGAGCAGCACAGGGCAGAGGGGCCTCGTCCTCTTTGCACAGAGTGGGGGTTTCTTTTTCGCCCAGCTGCAGAGGGAGTCACCCAGAGACCGGCTCTGCACACATCTGGTTGTATTGCAAAGGCAAAGCGCCCAGAGATACCCGCTTCCGTCCCAGCACTCGCAATGTTCTCCCGGACTCCCACAGCTCAGCAGAGCCAACCAGCAGCTGGAGGCCGTGTGCGGGTCCGTGTTTGGGGAGCTCGAGTCCCAGGCGGTGGGATGCCCTGGACCTGCCCGGCTGTTTCCGCATGCGGAGTCATTGTAGCTACCTCCGGGCCATCCAGGCCGGCTGCTCTCAAGACGACGACTGCCTGCCCCCCTCCTTGCTGCCCTTCGCCTCTGTCTCAGGGAGGCCCGGCTCCCGTGAGTGTGCCCTGTCTTCGCTCCCTGGCCCGGCCCTAGGTCGGAGAGCCCTGGGTTCCGGTGCCGGCCTCGCTACACCTGTGCTGTGTGACCTTGGGCAGCTGGTTTTGCCCTCTCTGGGCCGGGTGATGGGGAGAATGCTTCCTGGCCCGGTGGAGTCCGCGCGTGCCTGCTGGGTCCCTCCGGCGCCGGGTGGTGTGGGGTGGAGGGCCACAGACACCCGCTGGGACGTGTTTCTGCCCGCTGCGTTTCTGCGTTTCTGCGCCTCGGCCCCAGCCTTCAACTTCAGAAAGGCCCTGTCCCCCATCCTTGCTGGGGGAGCCAGGCCCCCGTCCCCTGCATCTCCATCACCGCCCAGAGCAGCACCGACTCCGCCCACGAGAGCTTCACGGCCGCCGAGAGGGCCCGGCCCGGCGCTGCAGCCCGCGGACGGGCTGGACGGGCCCCGCCATAGGCGCGCGCACCGTGGAAGGCGGCAGCCACCCGCCAGCGCCCGCCTCGACTATCATCAAGACCATTCCCGGCAGGGAGGAGCTGGTGGAGATCAGCGCAGCGGGAAGTGGCGGCCGTCCATAGGGGTGCAGGTATGGAAGGAGGGGTGCCGAAGCGAGCTCAGGCCCGGGCTATTTGGGACGGCTTAAGGGGTCGGTGCGGCTGCTCTGAGTTGCACGTAGATCCTGTGGCTGGTCATCCAGCCAGGCTGGTGTACGATTAGCGCCAGCCCCCACTCCCTTGTGTCGCCTTGTCCTGAAACATCACCTCTCCTGGGAGTGGAGAGGGTGGCCAGGTGGTTGACGCCTGACCTCCTGGGTCTCTTTTCTCTTGTTCGGGCGGACTGTCTTTGCAGAATCGGCCCATGGGCTTGGCGCTTAGCTTCTGCTCACCTGTCTCCCACAGGTGCCCTGTGGTCCCTGGTCTAGTCTCGGGCCACTGACTCCCCCAATCCCGCCTCCCCAGGTGGAGACTATCTCAGACTCGGACACTGAGAACAGGAGTCGGCAAGAGAGTTCCACTCTATCGGGGCGTCCAGGTGGAAGAGGACAAGAGGTAGGTCTGGGGGGTCCGTCTCAGGCTTCCCTGGGGAGAAGAGGAGAGAGGACCGCAGATAATGCCCCTCTTGGTCCCGCCTGCCTGCACACCGTCTCTCTTTCTGGACGGGAGACCAAACCTTCTTGATGGGGGAGCGGCTGCAAGGTCATCTCCCTCAGAGATGTCACCAGGGCAGTCATCAGACCTGGGTAAAGTGAGTTCTCCTTGTACCCGTGCCTGTCCGGGTGCTCTGAGGCGGCAGGAGTGGCTGGAGGAAGGGGACAGTAGGAGAGAGGTAACAGGTAGGTGCTGAGCAGGCCTTCAACAATTGGTGTTTCCGGGATAACAGGATTGTCCTGGTCCCTCGCCTGCCCCCTGGTATGCCAAGTGAGCTCAAAAAGAAACAAATAAACATGAAGATTGCCTCCTCAGGGGCCCCTGACAAATGTAACACTCCTCCTCGCTTGGCTCACACAAGCCTTTAACCTCAGTCAGGGGTACCTGTTGTATGCCTGAGTCTGTGATGTACCTTGAGATGGTAGAAATTCGCCAGCAGCCACTATTCTTGGCATTACGTGGCCTCAGAAACACCGTGTCCTTAATTTCCAGCTGAAAAGTTAGCATTTCCAGCTCTGAGGGGTTACTGGGAGAGTCCCTCAGTCTAATCCTATGGGAAGACGCTTTCTCTCTAATGAACATGGTAGGGTCTCGGTGGCCCATCTGCCCTCTGGGCTGTGTGCGCCTCAGGGCCAGTGGCCCTAAGTAGGTGGCTGTAAGGTCATCTGTGTTTCCCAGGAGGAAGAAAAACTAGAGTCCTAGTAGTGCAGCGCCTCATAGCTCTGGTGTTCCCAGTCACCATTGTTGGGCCTTTGCCTTCCCCCTAAAGTTCCCCTTAGCTATTTCTGAATTCCCTGGGAGTATCGTGTGTGCGCCTTCTTTTTAGATCAAGGCTTTTGGGGTTCCTGTGGGATTCACCATTTTTTCTCCATGCACACTCCAGCTCCGCGGTGGTTTCATATGCTCCTGAGGCTGTAAATGCCTCCATCAAGGGTGATAGATAGTTGCCTTATTTCCATCATTCCTGAAGCTACCGTCCTCCAAATCCTCTTTAAAAAAGATTTATTTATCGGCCCCGGTAGTTCAGTTGGTTATGTCTTGACTCTTGGTTTCGCTCAGGTCATGATCTCAGGGTTGGGGGACTGGCCCTGCAAAGGGGGCTCTGTGTTCATCAGGGAGTTCGGGCTCTCTCCCCGCTCGTCAAATAAATAAATAAATAAAAGTTTTAAAGATCTTATTTATTTGAGAGAGAGAGAGAGAGTGTGGGAAGGGCAGAGGGAGAGATATTCTTCAAGCAGACTCCTCATGCTGAGCTAGAGTCTTATGCAGCTCAATCCCACTCCATCCATGAGATCAAGGACCTGAGCCAAAACCAAGTGAGTCAGATGCTTAATCGACTGAGACACCCAGGCACCCTCCTTCAAACTCTTAATATACCACAAAAAGATCCCAGAAAAGTAGCACTTTATGGCAAACCCAATTTCAGGAAGTCCATGACCTGGGTTCTTGAGAGGTGGGGTAGGAGTCATGGAGGATGTAGCCCTGTGTTGTAAACTCTTCCCCCCCAACTCTTGTTACTGCCCCAGGGACCATAAAACCAAGCTCATTACCCCCACTTCACTTTATAAGGCTTGGGCTTCATCGCTTGGGATTTTGCGCCTTTACTTTCTTCCGGCGCGCTGAATTTAGTAGTGCAAGATTCAACGGCATCAGGCGCTAAGTCAGCAAAACTCCATCATTCGTTCATTCATTCTTTTCATTCTGAAAAATACTTACTGAGCATTTGTTTTATGACCGCTCCTGTTAAAAATCTCAGGGAAACATCGAAGAAATGAGTCTTGCCCTCATAGAAGTTAAGTGGTCTCGAAGGGAACTGAAGTACGACAAATGACCCACAACTAAAAATATGATTATACATTATGGTATAATATGTCATGGGATATTATTACATGTTATGGCGGGACTATGAAAGAAAAAACTAAGAGAGAAGGATCTTGTTTGGGGTAAGCAGGTGACATTTAAGCTGAGACTCGAGGATTGACTAGGAACACTCAGGTGATGATTGGGGGTGGAAGTGTTGCAGGAAGAGGGAAGAGCATGTATGAAAGCGCTACAGCAGGACAGTTTGACACGCATCAGGAAGCGAAAGAAGGCTCTGGCGTGGTGGGAATGGATGGGGCTGTGGTGAGGGGAGTGGATCGGAGAGTCAGGCAGGCTCCAGGTCATGCAGAGAATGGGCATGATAAAGAAACTGGAATTTAATTATGACTGATGAGTAGCCATTAAAAGGTGAAAGGAGCATGACAGGGCTCCACTTATGTTTACAAAAGATCACTAGCTGCTATGGAGAATGGATTTGAGGGAAATAATAGTGAGCGCCCCTCGGAGGCTAGTGAGCGGAATGTTTCCCGATCCAGAAGAAAGGTGACGGCCTTGCAATATGGAGATCCCTTTTTTTTTTCTATTGTATTTTTATAATCTGGGCACCTCACTAGTGTATGGGAGAACATAAGGCTTTATACAGTGATCTTGAATTCACCAACTTCCGCTGCTGTGTCTCTTATTGGGACTTATTTACCTGAAAATCATGATGGGTTTGAGTCAGGCATGCTCTCTGTAAATGAGATATTTCTTTCTTTTTTTTTAATTTAAATTCAATTAATTAACATACAATGTATATTGGTTTCAGAGGTAGAAGTCAGTGATTCATCGGTTCCTATGTAATACCCAGTGCTCATTATATCACGTGCCCTCCTTAATGTCCATCACTCCAGTTATCCTGAGGCCCCCCACCCCCACCCCCTCCAGCAACCCTGTTTGCTTCCTATGATTACCAGCTCCCTTGTGATTTGTCTCCTCCTCTGATTTTGTCCTGTTTTATTTTTTCAAATGAGGATATGTCTTCTCTTTCTTTTTTTTTTTTTTGAGAGAGAGCGAAGAGCAAGAGAGTATATGTGTGAGCGGTGGGAAGTGCAGAGGGGAGGGAGAGAATCTTAAGCAGGCTCCGGACTCCGGTGGTGACATGCGTCCTGATCTCACAACCCTGAGATCATGACCTGAGCCAAAATCAAGAGTTAATTGCCTGAGCCATGCAGGTGCCCCTAGGATGATATCTCTTTAAATCCATATTCTTTTTAACTTCTTTTTCTTACTGAATAGGACTTCTAGTTCACTGTTGAGTGGGAGCAGTTCCTTTGTCCCATTCCTGATATTAGTGGATATCTTCTTAAATCCCACTCATAAGTGTAATGATGTTTGGTACAGATTTTGTTGATACTATTTATCAGGTTAAGGAAATTCCCCTTCTATTCATAGCTGGCTAAAAGGTTTTACGTTTATTTCTTTTAAACAGAAAATGAGGGTGAAATTTTATTGAATGCTTTTCCAGAATCTTATTTAGATGATCATAGATTTTCTCCTTTCATCTGTAATGTGAATTAGATTAATAGATTTTCCATGTTGATCCATTCTTTCATTGCTGGATGAACCCTGCTCGAGCATTTTATCATCTGTTTGATGAAGTTTGCTGTAACAGACCTCAGTAGTCTCCTCAGTGTATTTCTCTCAATTTAGAAATAGCCAGGCCACGGGAGATCCAAGGCAGTGTCAGGATCTCTCTTGCTGTTCTTTCGGCTCTGTGTATCACCCTCCGGCCCCCCAGGAGTGGAAGCCTAAACTGCAGCCATCCTGCTCATGCTCTGAGAAGTACCAAGGCGGAGGGGGGAGGAATTTATGGTGCTGCCTCTAAAAAAGATTCCCTGAAAGTTACACTCCAACACTCACCTCCATCACATTGCCTCGAAACCAAATGGTGTGGTGATATCCAGTGGCAAGGAGGTTGTGGTAGAGACAGTCTCCATTGAGAAGCAATGCACGAAGAGCAGGACACATAGCTAAAGATCAGGGTGCTTATGGCCAAAGACAAAGAGAAGAATGGCATACGGAAGTCCAGCCATGCTGGTCACAGTCCTGTTGTAAGTTATTTTTCTGTACGTGACTGGATTTTTGGATAGCTGTTACTGTAAGATTTTTATAATCTGTGTCCATAAGTGATATTAGCTGACGATTTTGCTTTTATTGTGCTTATTCAATTCAGGTATTTAGGTGACGCTGGACTCCTAAAAATGAATTTGGTAGCATTCTCTCTCTCTCCCCTTGGAACAATTTGTGTAAAGTAGGAATTGTCTATTCCTTGAAGGTTGGGTAAAGGTTGCCTATAAAAACTATCTAGGCCTGGATGCCTTTTGGGGAGGAGAAACTCTTACAGAATCACAGCTTCAGCTTCTTTCATGGTTATTGACCTGTTCGGTTTTCTTTTTCTTCCTGAGTCAATTTTGGTGATTTATATTTTCTCTCAGAAAATGGACCATTTTACAAAAAATTGACAGTTTTGAAAAAATTTTTGCACGAATATCCTTTGTCCTAGTAGTATGATTTTTATAAGTCTTTATTGTATCTGTAGCTTTTCATTCCTAATACCGTATATGTATGTCTTTAATTCTATTTTCGTGATCAGTCTTATCTGAGGTTTGTCTATTTTATCATTTTAATATATTCTTATTTATTTACAAAAATTATTTTATTTTATTTTTTAGGAGAGAGAGGGAGAGAGCACGTGTGCAAGTGGGTGGATGGAGCAGAGGGAGAGGGAGAGAGAGAATATTAAGCAGGCTCCTTGCCCAGCATGGAGCCCAATGAGGGGTTTGATCTCAAGACCCTAAGATCGCATGACCTGAGCTGAAACCAAGAGTCAGATGGTTAACTGACTGGAGCCATCCAGGTGCCCCTTTTTAATAGTACATATATATAGCAGTGTGTGTGTGTGTGTATGCATATACATATGCACACATATATGTATGTATATGTATAACACGTCTGTCTGTATGTATATAGATACATATATGTGTATATTCACACAATATATTTAAAGATTTATTTATTTATTTTAGAGAGAAAGAGATCGGAGCATTAGTGGGCTGAAGGGCAGAGAGGGAGAGGGAGAGAATCTCAAGCAGACTCTCACTGAGCGGGAGCTCGATGCAGGGGCTTGATCTCGCAACCTGGGAGACGGCATGACCCTAACCAAAAATCAAGAGTTCAGCAAGCTTAACTGACTGAGCCACGAAGTGCTCCCTCTTTAATATATATATATATGTATATATGTATGTATATGATATGTATGTATATATATATATGCATATATATACACATATATATATTTAATTTAAATTCAATTAACTAACATATAATGTATTTTTGGTTTCCCAGAGGTACAGATCTGTGATTCATCAGTCTTTTTCTTTCTTTTTTTCTATCAGTCTTATATAATACCCAGTGCTCATTGCGTCACATGCCCTCCTCCTTAATGTCCATCACCTAGTTACCCCATCCCTTAACCCCTCCCTTAATACATTTTTAAAGTTATATTTTATCGGTCTTTAAAAAAAAACTTGCTTTTGGATTTGGTTAGCATCTCTATTGCTTCTTTCTCTTTATCTTTATTTTCTTTCTTCTACCAAGTTTGTCTTTTTTTTTTTTTTAATAGCCTCTGAACACTCCATTTCTCTATTTTCTAACGTGTTTTCAAGGCTATAAATTTCTTTAACTATACTGCTAGAGCTGTACTCATAAGTTTTGAGAATCAGTATTTCTACTGTTCAGTTCTAAATAGCTTGTAGCTTTTATCATAATTTCTTTCACCGATGAATGATTTTGAAGTTCTTTTTTTTTTGTTTTTTTTTTTTGCTTCCAAATTTTGGCGGGGAGGTTCGAGCTACTTTTCAATTACTGCTTTCTAAATTTGCTGCATGTGGTAATACAATGCATTCTGTATGATATTTTTATTCCTTAGAATTTGTTGAGGCTTCCTCTGTTTATATATATATGTATATATATATATATACACACATATATATATATACATATATATACATATATATGTGTGTATATATATATATTTCTAATATAGATGGTCAGACTTATACATTATATTTTTCAAATGTTTGATTTCTTTTGGCGTTTTTTGATTTAGCAGTTCTGAGAGAGTTGTATTAAAAATGTCTCACCGTGGGGATGCCGGGGTGGCACAGCTGGTTAAGCATCCGACTCTTGGATTTCAGCTCAGGTCGTGATCTCAGGGGCTGTGGGAGCCCCCCACGATGGGCTCTGTGCTGGGCATGGTGGGCCTGCTTTTAAGATTCTGTTCCCTTAGCTTGGTGCACAGCGGAGCTGCCGTCTGCCTTGGTTCAGGTGTGATCTCAGCGTTTCTGGGATCGAGCCCCACATCAGGCTTCCTTCCCGCCGGGAGCCTGCTTTCCCTCTCCCACTCCCCTGCTTTGTGTTCCCTCTCGCTGGCTTGCTCCTATCTCTGTCAAATAAATAAATAAAAATCTTAAAAAAAAAAAAAAAGATTCTGTCTCTCCCTCTTGGCTCCTCCCCACGCCTTTCTTAAAAAGAAAAAACAGTCTCACCATGATTGTGGGTATGCCATTTCCTTGGTGATTGTATTAATTTTTCTTTAGTTTGCGAGTCCCGCTCATATTCAGGCTTATGATTGTTTTATCTTCTTTGTGGGTTAGTTCTTTTATCATAAATAGGCTGCTTTTCATCCTTACCATGGGTTTGCCTCCAAGTCTATTTTGCTTTTTTGATTTTACTATTATATTAAGCTTTCTTTTTGGTGAGCGTGCCAAAGTATCTTTCTCCATTCTTTTTTGATTTTCATCTCTCCCCGCACTCTTTATGCAGTGGTAGATCAAGCTGCTTGTAAGCCGGTGGAGCTAACGTTTAGTAGACATATGCTACGTATATATTATCTTCATTGATTTCTTTGACTTATTTTTATTATCTCTTTAAAATTTTTTTCTATTTGATATGCTCTTCTTCCTTTTTTTTTCCTTCAAGTAATCTCTACGCGTCTGGGCATGGCTTGAACTCGTAACCGGTGATCAAGTAGTCCTGCCCACCTCCCGAGCTAGCTAAGTGCCCTGTCGCGCTTATTTTTAGTTTTCTTCTCTCCCCTACTTTTTGCCTTCCATTGAACTGATCAAATTTACTTTATTTCTCACGCCCTTCTCTCCTGGTTTGAAGTTTACCTCTTAGTTGTGATTTTCCTCAAAGTTTTAGCAACATACTTAATTTAATTTCTTTTTCTCGAACAAAGTCTAAAATTAGTGAGTATTTCTGTCCTTCGTAGGCAAACACCTCAAGAACCTTGGAACACTTTAATTTCCTTCTTAACTCCCTCCGCCCATCTCCCATGTTGTATTTGTCTAGTATTTTGATTATACCTCTTCAAAGAAACTTCCTAAATCAGTTGTTTTGATATCTTTTTATGGCTTAATAGTTTAGATTTACAACCATGTTCTTAACAATTTATGTTCGCTTATTCCTTGTCACTGCTCCACTCCTTCCTGATGGGTTCCGTGTTTTTTATGCTAAAGTACTGCTTGAGTTTGGGACCAGTTTTAGAGTTCCTGTCTCAGCTGGAGGTTTCTGTATTTCAGCGGTGGTGCTCACTGAACGCACGCCCACACACAAAACAACAGCCTTAATGTTCGTATTCTCAGCATCCCGCTTCCTGGCCATCTCCTGGAGCATGACCTGAGTTTTCCAGTCCACGCTTGTAAGTGGAATTGACCCCTTCTTGGCTGCTGGCTTTATCCACGGGGTCTCCTTCCAGCTCCCCAGGATGCAGGGCCTGGGGGCTCTCCTCTCATCCCTCCCTGGGCACTACCATCTAGCCTCTAGCATATGTCTGGCCCAATATTCCCGGCTCACTTGGCTTAGATTCTCCCCTCTCACTTCTTAGGTTTTGAATTTCCTCCTTTTGTCTCTAGTACCCAAAGATGTCCCTCTCTTCCTATTTTCGTTATGGGCCCCTGCAGCAGAAACACCCTTGACTTTATTTTTTATCCGGCATTTCTTATTTGCTTGGGGTGTGTGGGAGTGGGAGTTTCTTAAGTTAGTTCCTCGGCTCCACTGTATTGATCAGTTGTCTGACCAGGCTGATAGCAGATACAGAGAGAAAGCGGACCAATCTGGGAAGATTTTGGAGCCAAGTCACTAAAGGACGGGACAGGCAGAGAGTTAGGTCTTCCTCGCGCGTATAGGTATTTGTGAGGTCCTGGGTAGTGGGCTGGGGAGGGGGAGATGGTGCTGGATCAATGTCTGCAGAACTGAATGGCCTGGGACAGGTGATGACACTGGGAATCCAAGGGGGTGATAGGAGGTGGGGGGAGAGGAGAAATCTGGCGCATGTCTCTGGCCAGGCTCCCTTTGCCTGTCTGCTGCGGGCTACGCCCTTAGTTGTACACCTGCACTGTCTTTCTGTCCCTTATGTCCTCACTTTAAGTCTGACTTACCACACACCATGCCCCAATGGTACATAAAGCGTGAGTCTATGACTACCAGCAGCCTCTCTAGGCAAATCTTCCAGGAGCTCCCCACCTGCTGCCGCCGAGGTATTTTCTTGGACTCTCTTGTCCTCAATACTCCTTGTCTCATCACTGGTCCCAGGATCTGTCGCTCTCTCTGCATTATTGTTTTTGTAGAATTGCCGTGGAGGAAAGGTCTCTCCCTTTCCAATTCCTTTTCAGTGTTCCCTGCCAACCTGTTGGTGAAGAATTCAGATCTACTGCTTGCGGGTTTTTCCCATTGCTCACTATCAGTGCTGGTTTGGCTTGGAACACACAGGTATGGGTGTTATGCTTTCTTTACTTCCACATTCCGTTGCGCACTTCCTCACCAAGATTCATTATTTGTCCACAGATATTTATTGGATCCCTATTATTTGTCAAGTACTTTGCTGGGGTACCGAGTACAAAGGTTAGCGGAAACTTCAGACAGCTCTTTCTTGCCCTGTGAGGCGTATCGCCATGTTAGTCTAAGAAGCTTAAATGGGTGACAGAAGTAGATGTGGAAGGGATACCTCACAAAAGGAGAGGGGTTTGGGGTGACAGTGAGAGTGTGTCATGGGGGCTTTGACCTAGTCAGAGGGGTTTGGTGCAGACTTCCCTGAGGAAGCGACACTGGGCATGGAGATCTCACCACAACAACCTCACACAATTTAACAAGGTGAACTGAAATTAACTAGGTGGAAGTGGGAGATAAGAGTGTTCCAGGCAAAAGCGAGTCACATCTGCTAAGGCCCTGTGGTGGGGGAGCATACTTCTTAAGGAACTGTTACCAGCGCTGTTCAGGCATCCATAACACCTTTAAATACACGACCAAAGTATACCTGGGCCAGGATAAAAGAATGCATCAAATACCTTTGCTAAATATAGAAGAATGTTCTACATTCTTAAAGGGGCCCCTTAAGAACATAGAACCACGTGATTTTTGCCTCAAACTCTAACTATGGGGATCCCTTGTATCTTTACCTCAGATCCTTCCTACTAAGACCTTATCTTAAATTCCAGGGATGCAGTGCAAAACCAACAAAAATAAACAAAAAACACCAGACTGCTCAGTTAAATTTGCTATCAGACATGAATGTTGGAAAATTTTTAGTATATGTAAAGCCTCCTAAATATTGCATGAGATATGCTAAAAAAATTATTATTTTTATTTGAATTAAATTTTAAGAGCAAGTCCTGTATTTTATCTAACAGCCCTACTTATAATCAATTAAGCCCAAACAGGGGCCAGCTGGAGAACCCTACGCAGGTGCTGGCCCGCTCACGCCCTCCGCACCACTCATTCCTTAGCATCATGGTAATTTCTGGCTTTGGGACCTTGGGCATGGCATGTACTGAAAGAATAGAGCCCCCTTTGAGCAGAATCACAGAAGGAAGCTTCACCCTATGAATTTTTTTAAAGATTTATTATTTATTTATTTATTTATTTATTTATTTATCAGAGAGCACAAGCAGGAGCAGTAGCAAGTAGAGAGAGAAGCAGGCTCCTGCTGAGCAAGGATGCAAGTCCCAATGGGTTTAGAAATTGCCAGGGAGGAAAGGTCCTGGGATCATGACCTGGAGCCGCAGGGCAGACACTAACGGAGTGAGTCACCCAGGTGCCCCTTCATGAATTTGTACTCCCAGAGCAGTCATGGAAAGCAATGCCCTGCCGATCGACCACAGTTCCCTGGTGTGGACACGCTCTCCATTCCTCAGTCTTCCACTGAAGACTGACCTGTGGCTCTTCCTAAATCTTTCCACCCTGGCCCCACCTCCTATCACAGTCACAGCCCTCAGGCTGGGGTGGTGACTGGCCCCTGATTATATGTTCAAGCCCTTAGATGCTTTTTCAGAGAGGGCGCTAGTACAATGGCTGTGCCTTGCTAAAATGCTACTGCCCTTCCCCTTCCCTGCCCAGTGCCTGCCTCCTCCCACTCCCTGCCAGCCTTGCTGCCCAATACTCCTGGTAAAACCTCTTGACAACTCGTGGTTGTGGAGAATTCCGAGACACCGTGTCTCTTGGATAAAACCAGTTTCTTTCCCCAGAGCCCTTGTGTTATCCTCAGAGAATCACAGTAGGAAACGTCTCCCGAAATAACCATATAACAACTTCCAGCAACATCAGGAATGTGATCACTGTCACCCAAGAGCCTGAGGAGGCCTCCTCAACCTTGTTAAAAAGCTTGGGGAGAAAAATATTGTGACAGGCATTGTTACACATAGGTGATGATTCACAACTGAGGCTAGTTTATCCTGTGTTTACAGCTGCTGTGAAGACCACAGCAATACCTGCCAGATCCAGAACTAAATAGGGACATAAGCTCTGGACTTCACTACCCTGAAAATTCATCTGTTATTGTTAGATTAGGTTTGGCTGTGAGTTTATATAGAAAAGCCCCAAGATGACAGAAGTGCATTTCTCATTGTAGAAGAAGCCCAGAGATTCAGTTGAGAGCTGGTAGGTGCTGTGCAGTGTCAGGACCCAGCCTCCTTCTATCTTACTGCTTCTCCATCCTTAGCACTTGGCTTCCATCTCATATTCCGATGGCTGCTTGAGTCCGGCCATCACGCTGCATTCTGGTCAGCAGGGAGGAGGAAGGAACCAAAAATGGCACATTTTCCTTTTAAGAACATTTCCTTGGAAGTTGCACATACCTTTCTGTTTATATCTTGTGAGCTGAACTTAGCTCTATGGCTAGTACCAGAGAAACTGGTAAAAGAGTCGCTTACTCCGAAGTGGCCATGTGTCCAGCTTCTCAAATTGTGGGATTCTAGAAAGGTAGAAGGGATATTGGGGATGAACAGTGGTCTCTACCGTTCTTCCTTCCCAACCAACCCATCCACCCACCCAACCACCCACACACACCAACCAACCAACCAACCAACCACTCAGCCAACATTTATGCAAGGGAATGGCTCTACTTATAAGGGAGACAAATGCAAATTACTAACTATAATAACAATGTGCTTTGAGGACAAAAGGGGTTTTATTCCGAATGCTGTGTGAGAACAGATGGAAGAATCAGCAGTGATCAGCCAATAATTAATAACTACAATGGCCTACGGGTGCTCAGTGCTACATTCCCATTATTGTATTTGTCCAGCTCCTTTCTTTTCAGTGAGAGCCACAAACCTCCTGCCTTCCATATAACAGCTAACATTTACAATGGGTAGGCCAGGTGCTGGTCTAAGTTCTTACATACATTATCTCATGAGAATTCTGTGATCGCTCTCATTGGTAGATAAGGAAACTGAGGCACAAGCCAGAGAGCTGAATTTTGACTAGGCAGTCTGGCTCCACGGTGCATGTGCCTGACCCCTTTGCTGGGCTGCTTCCCGTAAAGCTGCTCATTATCATTTCTACCCTGACCCCCTCCCCCTAGATCTCCAGCAGACCACCTCCCCGCTCACGGCACTGTAATGATTGAGATCATCTGGTGGGACCTCTCTCCATGTCTGACCAAGCCCCACCTCCCTTGCCTCCTTTCTTGCCTCTGCCATCCGTCCTGCCCGAGGTTGAGGCATCGTCTCCTGATTACAGCCGCCCCTCTCCCTCAGTCCTGGGAGGCAGTGGAGTGGACTGAGTGGTGTAAGTGCTGGCCTCTACAGCCAGACTGGACTAAATTGATAACTGTCTGATCATAAGAGTCCACTTTTCCTCTTTAAGCCTCCGTTTTCTCATCTGTAATAGGATGATACTAACATTCTTACCGTGCGGGGACCGTTAAGCTGAGGATTGAGCGAGTTTTTATGCAAAATCCCTTAGTCTAGCGCATACTAAGTGCTCAAAGGATGTTAGTTACTATTTATACTCCTTCTGTTTGGTCCTTGGACTACCGCCTCCTTCTTCTTTGATCTTTCATTGATCTCTTTACAGGTTGTGTTAGTTTCCTATTGGTACTATAATAAATTATTACAAATTTAGCGGCATCAAATAATACATTTTTATTGTCTTACATTCCCAGGGTCGGAAGTCTGAACTGTGTTTCACTGGGTTAAAAATCAACGCGCTGGCAGGACGGATGCCTCTGGATCTCTGGGAAGAATCCGCTTTGTCACTTTTTTCCTGTTTATAGAGGTTATCCACATTCCTTGGTTTGTAGCCCACTTATGTCTTCAGAGCCCTGGGCGGGCAGTTGAGTCCCCACATGACATCATTCCAGCCTTCATCCTGTTGTCCCATCTCCTCCGATTCTGACTTATCTGTTTCCCCTCCTTCACTTACAAAGACCTTTGTGATTAAATTGGACACACCTGGATAATCCTGACTCTTCTTCTCATCTCAAGATCTTTCATATAATCGTATTGCAAAGTCCCTTTTTCCATGGAAGCTAACCTATTCAGAGCTTCCAGGAACTAGGACGGGGACCTTTTCGATCATTATTCTGCATACCCTGCAGTTTCCATCCTTTAGAGATATGGCATGGGAGAGCCATCCTTAAAAATATCCCTCTCTTTCCCCTCTCTTACCCAGCTTTATTGACATATAACTGACAAATAACTAAAATATCCCTCCCTTAAAGATACATTGTCTTTTCTCTTTTCCTCCTTTCTCAACCAAGCTCTTTGAAAGAATTGTCTTGCCTAGTTTCTAGACCTCCTATCAACCTCCTGCCATTTGTGTCAGCCCCCCATACTCCACCAGATTGACTTCCTTGCCCGGGTCCCCAGTGGCTTCTGTTGTGCCAAATCAAGGGACACCTTTAATTCTCAACTGGTAGCATTTTCCATGTTGATTACTCATTCCTTCTTGAGACCCTTCTGTCTCCTGTATGCCTTTAGGTGACTTTGCCCTGGTTTCTCCTTCCTTTTTCTCTCTGGCTTAGATGCCTCTGGGGCTTTATTGTCTCCACCCACCCTGAAATGTCTGTGTTCCCAGTGCTTTGCTTTTGTTTCATTGCTTATTTCTTGGTTGATCATGTCCCACACTGCTGGTTTATTATTATTTTTTATTTTCTTTTTCTTCCAAATTTGTATTTAAATTCAAGTTAATTAACATATAGTATGGTATTGGTTTCAGGAGAATTTTTTTTTTTAAAGATTTTTATTTATTTGAGAGAGAGAGAGCACTTGAGCAGGGAGGGGCAGGGGGAGGGAGAAAGAATCTGAAGCAGACTCTGCACTGAACGCAGAGCCTGATGGCCGATCCCACGGCTCCTGAGATCATGACCTCAGTCCAAAGAAAACCAAGAGTCAGACGCTTTAACTGACTGAGCCACCTAGGCTCCTCAGGAGTAGAATTTAGTGATTCATCTTTTTACATGCAACACTAGTGCTCATTAGGTCAAGTGCCCTCCTATAATGCCCATCTCCCCATCAGCCATCCCCACCGACCCCCCCACTCCCAGCAATCCTCCGTTTGTTCTCTTAGTTAAGAGTCTCATGGTTTGCCTCACACTGCAGGTTTTCAATACCACTTGCACAAGGTTGACCGTCTCCTGCTGGGACTGCGCCGATCTCTGGCCCCCCAGCTGGGAGTACTGGTGGTCCCTGTCCCCCAGCTGGGAGTACTGGTGGAGACTGTGCTTCAAGGCATCCCATAAGCTCCTCAACTTTTTAGTCTTCCTTGAGGTGGACATGGTGATGAGACCTCATTGAAGTCGTGACTTGAGAACCAGGAAGCCTGGGGCACTTACGCATGCTTCTGTTCCAGACCACGTGGCCTGTTCCATCCAGACCAGATGTGATCTCTCTTGGGACCCCTCAGAGGCCAGGGTTTAAGGCAGCACACGCAGTGGTTCTGAAGGACAGATCCATGTTTTGTGAGGGGACCACGGAAGCAGACAGGGAAGGCTGATGTTTTACCGGGCAAGCCCCACCTTTCCGTGTGTGGTTCTGCCAGCGGCTGAGCTCCGAAGTGGCCAAAGGTGGACTGGAGCTCAGAGGCACAGAAGTATTCGAGGTGGAGCCAACGTGCATCCGAACAGTTCAGTTAGACACACAAGACTCTCAGCTGAGACAGAACAATTTAGCGGGACATGGGGCTGCTTCCATATGCAAGAAGGCTGCTGAGGGAGGTACAGGGCTGAGGATGGTCCTGGGGGCAGTCAGGAGGCACTCAGAGGAAGGGATGACTCGAGTCGGAATGGACAGGGAGGGAGGAGGGGGCAGTCCATTTTAGACAGGGAATGGCACGTGCAAAGGCTTAGAGTCAGGGCCAGTATCTACTTGGGGAGCAAGGAGAATGCAGGGGGATGAGGTCGGAGAGAGGACTGCTTCCAGAGTCGATGCTCATGTTGGGTGAACGCCAGCAGAGGAAACTTGAACTTTATCTTGTTGGCAGCGGGAAGAATTTTGGGCAGGGGAACGAGTTGGGCAGAGGGCCACTTTAGGAAGACTGCCTGTGATCTGAGTGGATTGGTGAGGAAATGTTGGGCCCCCTGATCCGAAAATATGCAAGGTGTAATTTTTGAGAGAGAGTACCTTGGTGATTACTGGCCCATTTCTATCATTTTGTATAGTATAAATGTGTGCGTGTGTATTTACATATAATCATGTATCATATAATATATTTACACACACGCGCCGAAAGATGGAGGGTGAGTGACTCCCAAAGGCACAGAGCAACACAGCCAGCATTAGAACTCAGATCTGACTCCTCCTCTAGTGCTTTGCTTTTGTGCTGAGTGGAGATGCAGGTGTCTTGAAAGGAGGCTGACCTGATGTCAAGGCAGAGGTGGTACAAATCCTGACCAGGGCAGGGCAGGCGGATGCCAGGGGAAGAGCATGTGGGAGGTGCGGATATGTTCTTGCTTTCTCCCTCCTCTCTCTCTCTCTCTTCTCTCTCTCTGTGTCTCTCTGGGTGGGGTGGGGACACAGGGCTTGCTGGAGACTGCACATGAGTGCATCTCTTTCCTGGGTTCTGCAGCATCCTTCTGGGCCTGGTTTCTATGGCAACAGGCTCCCAGCAGGCAGCCCGCCAGCTGGAGGAAGCAGGCAGGCAAGGCAGGCAGGGAGAGAAGGCTCTGGGCAGCAAGAGGAAGACTGAAGTTGTGGGGCTGAGGAGACTTCAGGGAAGCTGAGGGGTCCCCCAAGAGCTAGCTCCCCAAGTCCTCTCTCTCTTCAGACCATAATGGGCTGGAGGTGGGTTAGGACACATGGATCTTTCTTTCATGGTCCTGAAATTTCCAGACGTCAAACTTTGCTCACCTCTCCCCACCACCCCCACATCTCCTGACTCCCACTCTTTAAGGGATTGTCTGACCCCAGCTCCATGCACTTCAGGGGCCATGGGTTTCTGCATAGAAAGAGCTCTGAACTGAGGGGGGGTGACAAAGAACAAGGCCAATTGACTTTCTGTTTTGCAGAGGATTTGCATATTAACTCAAAGACAAGAAATTTCCAGGCCCTGTGTCTCTCTGCCAACAACTTAATTCAGCTCCACTGGCGCTGGCTGACTGTGTCTGGCCAGGCTCTGGGCTGGGCTTTGGGGGTCCCTAGAGGAGAAGTCCTTTCAGCTGCAGGCTCTTCCCACCCTCCAGCCGCCTCCCAGGCAGTTCCTCCTGATGTTCTAGCAGCTGGTGTGGAAAGTGCTTGGGTCCGCAAGCCAGCAGCCCTGGCCTGCATCCTGGCTAGCTACTTTCTAGCCGGGTGGCCACAGTCCTCTCTGGGCTTGAGTTTACTCATTTCTGAAGGGCTGAGACAAACCCATGCAGTTGGTGAAACTAGCAAAGACATATTATTTGTTAAAATAGTTGAATAGCTGAAATACTTCGTACTCACTGGGAAAGAGCCACCACCCTGGCCTCTCTCGCCTTCTCTGCTCTGCCCCACGGTCCAGCTTCTGCAGCGCTCGGTGCTCAGCTCCTCTGGGTGTGTCCGTCTCCGATGGGTGCGTGCCAGCAATTTTTCTGCCCCCGGAGTACAGACTGTTAGATATTTTGAATATCACCCCCTGTCCAGAGGCATTGCAACAGGAATTCTGTACCTACCTGCAGGGACTGGTGTATTTAAAGGTCGTGGGTTAATGGCCATCACGTTGAGACGCTTTCTCATTCCTTTCCTTTTGGCCTGGAGAGGTGGGGTGAGGGTGGGAATAAGACTGGGCAGGGGCCACGATGACAGTCACCTCTCTCACCAGGCGGGCAAGGTTCAAGCGCTCCAACAGCGTGACAGCGGGTGTGCAGGCAGACCTGGAACTGGGAGGCCTGGCCGGCCTGGCCACTGCGGGCCACAGAAGACAAGGCCCTGCAGTTCGACGCTCCTTCCAGAGGCACGCTGAGCCCCAGCCCGGGCCCCGGGCCCCCACTACTCAGTCTTCTCCGCACGGTCCACACGCAGGGCCAGTGGGCCTACCGCGAGGGCTACCCACTGCCGTATAGAGCCGGGCCACCGATGGGTCGCCAGGCTCCTGCCCCCGCCCACCTCCCCGGCCCCGGGTCCAGCCGGGACTCCTGGATGGAGCGCGGCTCACGCAGCCTCCCCGACTCAGGCCGTCCCTTGCCTCGCGGACGGCGAGTGGTTCATCAAGATGCTGAGGGCAGGTGGAGAAGCTGGAGCACTGGTGCCAACAGATGGAGCGTGAGGCGGAGGACTACGAGCGGTCGAGGAGAGTGAGTGAGGGACCCTGTGTGCGCAGGCTCAGAGCCGCGGCTGGGCGGTGGGCTCCTGATCGGGAGGGCCCTCCGTGGCCTTGAGTGTGCCTCCTCATGGTTTGCTTCTTTGGCCTGGATCTCTGGGGTCCCCTCTTGGGGCAGCAGGGCATGCTGGGAGCTCTGAAGGAAGTGGGGAGCAGCTTCCGAGGCCAGGATGGGACTGGGCAAGGAACCAGGTGCAAGTGGCCGCCCTTCTAGGGACATGGGGCCAGTCCAAGTCACCCAGTCCATGGAGGTCGGGCACTCCGCTCATCTGGCTGGTGTGGGATTCCAGGGCTGATCCAGGAGTGGGGCACACTTCGAGGTGGAGGGCCGGCCGGTGCACAAGGTCGATCACTGTCCGAGGCCTAGGTGTAGGAGATTCTGCCCAGACCTGGCCCTGACGGAGCGAGGCCGTGGCCCTTCCCCTGCAAGTCCATCTGAGGGGAGACGCAGCCATACCTCAGAATCCCTAAGTTGGATGGGGTAGTGACTAGAGGACAAGAGTCAGGCACATGAAATTTTCAGTAATCCTTGATGGGCCAAGGAGTCATACTGATGAGTGACAAAGTTCTGCCGATGGGTGGTCATTGAGCTAGTGCCTGGGTGAGCCTGAAGGGCCAGGTGGGGGCTGGTTTCCTCTGTTCCATGACATGGGAGGAAAGAAGGACAATAAGAGGATAAGTGCTTAAGAAATGGAGGTTGTCTGAAGAAACACTGGTGTCTGAGGATACAGTCTTCTTGGTGAAGTGGGATAGAGCCACCTGTTAGAACTTGAGGATGGGATGGGGAGGGGCTGGAGGAGAAAGACCGACAGAGAGTGCCAGAGAAGGCAGGGTTGAGTCATTCAGGCAGACCTCCTGAGGCTGGGAAAGGAGAGGCAACCGTCCCTCTTCTGAATCTCCTCTTATTCCCCAGTCCTGGAGAAGATCCGCAGTGCCGTGGGCAGCACGCAAATCTCCTGTCCCAGAAGGTTCAGCAGTTCTTCCGGCTGTGTCAGCAAAGCATGGTGAGTGCTGGCTGGGCTGAGCCCACCAGGAAATGTATATGCCTGAGGTGAGACCAGGTGTATGTGCCTCACGACGGAGAGGCCTGGGCTCTTTCTGTCTCCCTGCCTCCCACCCCCCAACCCCACTCTCCCGGTGCGAGCTTCCTGATGGTGAGGGTGGATGGGGCTTTCTCCTTGGCCGTGGTGATCTTCCGACTGTCCCTCCTCTGTCCCTCTCCACGCAGGTGCCCCTCTTCCCTGCCCGGCCACCTTCCAGGACCTCGAAGTGTTTGGGACCTCCTGCAGCTCTATACCAGGATGTGACCCTCAAGCTCCTGGAGTTACAGCAAACCTGGTGGCCACAATAGTTGAAAATTCTTGGAGCTGGTGGAGCCCCTTCAAAGCCGTAATAGAGCGGACTCTGAGTGCCAAAAATTCTCCCCTGGGCAGGTGCCCTGTGTGGGAGAAGAGAGGAGCGAAGAGGTGGTCATTTTTGGCAAAGTAAAGGTGTTCCGGCGGGGGGACAAACCATACCTTCTTCACAGTGGTCACACTAAGCCCACGTGCCACCAAAGCTTGCCTCAAAGCCTGTCGCCTAGTGCCAACCTAGCCAAAAGTCACCTCCGCCTCAAAGCCAAAGTCTGAGGTGGAAGTGAAATTCTGTAAGTTTCAAAGGTGAGACTATTCTTGAAGCTTCGGGATCCAAAAATGCGCGTGAGTAGCACCAAAGCCCCTCAAAAATACCTCAACAGCTAAGGATGAGTTCTAGTGCTCTGTAGTAACCCTGTTGTTCAAAAGTAATGTAATGCTGTGGCTTCCCTTCCTTTGACACAGGTGGAACTCTGTCATTTCCAAATTCAATGTCCATGAGAGCTAGAAGCCCTTAGTGAGTTATGCTGAAACTATACACTGAAGTCGGGATTCTGTACTTTTACGAAAGCAGCTTACCCTTAAACCAGCGGTTACTTAAGCTTTTGTGCTCTGGTGTTTGAGTATTTAAGTCGTTCCTCAAAGGGGTGTAGCTAAAGCTGGATAAAACTCATCAGTCGTTGCCTTCTCCTGGTAGGCAGGAAGAACCTCCGTTTCGAAATGTTGTAAACACCTGTGCCGGCAAATGGTGAGTGGAGCGCTCTCGATTCTGTGGACTGGCAAAGTGCATGTGAAAAGTGGCTCCGGTGCCAGCGCGCGTGCCTCTTCCGCCACAGCCGGCCGTTTGAGGAAGCGTTTACGCAGATCGAGAATTGAAGATCCCCTGAGGCCCAGGATACCGTAAGCGGACTCGGCCTGCTCGCCTATCAGCAAATGGCCCGCAAGCTTGGCCTGTGGCCGGCATCTGTAAGGCCTGTTTGAGTCAGCCGCAATGCGGCTTCGCCTCCCTCAATTCTCCCTTCTGTGCACTTTTTTCCTGCTTAGTATCTGCACGCTCTGCCCTTCTCGTGTCAAGTTTAGCTCCCTTGGGCTTACCTTCCGATCTCCACAAAGTAAGGAAAGTCTAAGCTTAGCGGGGGCCGTGCAAATGCCTGTGCCTCCCCACTGTGGACTCTCTTCTCCCTGGTCTCCATCTTTTTTCTGTCTCACTCTCTCCTTATGGGCACTATTCTGTACACAGCCTTCACCATTGCTTAAGCTTGCTGTCCCCTCATTCACAAGCCTCTGTGCCTCCCTTTGGCCTGTGTGCTAAGCCGGTGGATTCAAAAGCTGTGTTTTTATGAAGGTCCTAACCCCAAATTGTAGCCTGCCCCGCCCCTCCGTGCCTGGCCCTCGCGCCTGTGCCTGTGCCCAAAAATTTGCGTAAGCGGCTTTCTGAACAACCAGCACTGTGCTTTTTCTTGCCTCTTTCTCTCATGCTGGAGTGGAGAAAGTGTTTCACCATGCTCCTGTGTTTGTTCAGCTTATTCCTGAGGTTCAGTGAAAAGCGAAAACGTGGTAGAATCTGTATCCAGTT